>NC_064773.1:31904997-32211783 GCF_011397635.1 Epinephelus fuscoguttatus
TTGTTCAGTGCAGCTATGGCTGCTGGATCAGGCTCTTCCCGAGTCGAGCTTTCCTGAATTTGAGAGTTCGGCACCTGCGACCTGAGGGTAATGGGATGAGGTATTGGTTGAGTGGGTGTGTGGTGTCCCGTTCTATTGATTTTGCAAAGCATGTAATGGACCTGTTATTTAACCAGGTATGATTTCTGGAAAGAGACATTAGTGTTGAGTTTTTTAAATGTATTTTTTTTGGTGCTGAGTGCCATCTAGTTCCATTATATTGGAGAGATGAGGCAGACATCTCTATGACCGGTGTCTCCAACACTCAGCAGCTCACACCAAAACAATTTATATTGATAAACAGCACTATAGAGGTAAGAGAAAAAATATGCGTTTTTGATTTTGGGGTGAACAGTCCCTTTATAATGATTAAAAAAAAATGTGAACATGTCCTTCAAGTCATAAGAGATCTGGTTTTAGACCATAGGAAACATGAGAGTATTTCAAAAATTCTGGCCATGGCAGCTTACAGCCTGTATTGCATAACACTGGGAAAAAATGTGGACCGTTCCTTTAACACTGAACCGGAATCCCATTTCCCAACAGGAGGTTAAATTGGGTGGTAAAATGTCTACCCATAGTGCAATAACACACAGTAATATTCATACAGTTATCATGGCCTTATTCATCCCACTGTGAAACATGCACATAAATACAGTAAGGCATGCCCGCATATAGGGCAGGCACATTAAGGCATGCAGCAGGTCTTGATTCATGCAGCCTCTGAGATGCATTTAATTAACGGCCCTGACATGTGGCCAAGGCTTGGCAGGCCAATGGGATGACTTTGACATTTGAATGACATCCATTTCCCTCTGAATAATTGGCCAGGGCCTGCTGACGGGCTGAGATAGGTGTCGAGCTCCAGAAAGTTGCCTCTTCTCACCAGGATCTCCTCAGCAGATACAGAAAATACATGCAGACACACGCACACTCACACTCACACACACACACACACACACACACACACACACAGCAGTCAGTAAACTCTTCCACAGCAGATAGTGAACGCCTGCTTTCCCAGCTCAGAACGTGCTGCTTTGTTTCCCTTATCTTCTTCACTCCATTATTTGATTCTACAATTGCTTTTGCTCTTTTGTCGCATTCATTTGCCGAATAATTCTTTGTTTATTCAGGTAATTATACATGAACAGACACAGACATGGTGTATCTCTTTAAACCACTGCAATCTTGCAGTTTCCTGAAGCCCAAACAGACTAGACATAGCGGAGTTTTAGAAGAAACTTACAAGAGTAAGATACTGTGATGAATTTGAAACTTTAGTTCTTACCCGGAGGAGTTAAGCAGCACAGCAGGGGACGGATGTGAACCAGCTGCTGCACTTTTTAAAGCTAACTCTCTGCTTTAGTTTGCTAACATAAAGCTACTTTCTTTATCATTGCCCGTATGTGTTTCTGTCACAAATATCTTCATCTATATGGTCATCTAGAGTCCCAGTTATACTTGTGTATGTATGGGTTTATGTATGACTCTGCTAACAGATTACACTAAATAATATTTAAATCAGATTTTTATTTGAACCACAACTCCCCTCGAAAAACCTTTCATAAAGGTTTCATAAAGTGACTTAATAAAATTTTTGCTTTGTCCTGTTTTTTTTCTAGCACCTTTTCCCATGATTCCTGAGTACATATATAAAAGTTTTGCCTCGACTGACATCGCAGATACTAATATCCCTCGATAGCCTGAGTTCCACAGCCCATCAGATGTGTATGATGTGTGTGAGCTCAGCTTTAAGTGTGTCAGCCAGGTGAATGGACAGCTGTGAAGAATGCCTAATCTTTTCATATTTAAATAATGTATTTATATTTCTGTGATATTGCTACAGAGTGATTTTTATTGTTTGGTTAGCATATTTTTCTTTTGATGAGGACACCCATATTTGCATAGCACAAGCATTGGGATATTTCAACCCAATCGCCAGAAAAAAATGTTGGCTTTGTGCATTTCTGCAAATCACTGATTCATTAGATTTGTACCTTATCATGTAGCGGATATGCTGAATCTTTATGCTGTGGTTAACGTGTGTTTAGGGTTAGGCACAAATAGCACTTGGTTTTGCCTTAGAATACCCCTTTTTGGTGACACAATTCCAGCTGGAGTGTCTCAGCAAAAAACAACCAGTTTTCGTAGCAAAAACCCAGAAGGAACTGCAGAGATTTCTTGGTAAAAAACAACAAATTTTTGTGGCACTATCCTGGCAGGAAACACAGAGGTATCTTGATAAAAAACAGTCGTTTTTTGTGGCACTATCCCAGAGGGAAGTGCAGAGATTTCTTTGTAAAAAAACAACATGTTTTTCTGGCACTATCCCAAAAGAAAACAGCAATGTCTTGGCAAAAAACAACAAATTTATGGAGCACTATCCCAGTAGGAGATGCAGAGAATCCTCAATAAAAAAGAGTAAATTAAAAAAAAGTAATAATAATAACAACAACAACCAGTTTTTGTGGCACAAACCCAGCAGGTTCATGGCACTACTCCAAGGGCAGAGAGGTGTGCTCTCTAGGCCTTATGGCTTTCCATGTAGGCGTGTGGAAGAGGCTTTTTGCGTAGGCCCGAGGAAAGACACAGAGGCCCTAGAACAGAGCCATAATGCCAAATATAATACTGCAAATGGAAATAAAGTTTTCTTTGGCTAAAGTGTTTCTGAATGAACTGTAATTTTTGTGTGTTGGTCTCAAACAGTGGTCTGCAGCTTGGCAGGTGTCTCGCAAACGTGACACACCATCCACTGTCCTCTCCGCCTGCCAGTGACTAAGTCAGCTCATATACTATCACTTTAAAGAGGTTCGAAAGATACGTGTGAAATGTACAAATGGAATGTATTCATGTTTTGCAGAATTGTACAATGCCAACATTTACCTCTCGCCACTGGGCTGAATATTTATTTCCCCTAGGCAGTTGAAGAAGCTCTTTAGTCATGCAGGAGATGATATAGACCTGCTCTGCAGTTCTGAAAATGTTCCACTATGCATCAAAGCAACATATCCCCATACCCATTAACTCCATTTCATGAGGTTCATGTCCAGGTGCCTTTGACTTACAGTGCTACCAGATGACATCAAGATTATTTCATTCTAAGCTTAAAATAATGCAATTTCAAGGAGCAGTGAACTTGAAATTTCTGAGAAAATGTGATAATGGAGGGTGTTATGCCAGCTCATCGGCTCACTGTCACATCCCACAAAATAAGGCTAAACCCCGCTCCTGCTCCTCAGAGTCGTCAAACACGAAATCAAACAGTTAATTTCAAAGCAGGTTCAATTTATTTCAAAGTTCAGTCAGCAGTAGGTGGATGAGAACACACCAGATGAGGTGTTTAGTAATGGTTATAAAGGAGCTTATGTTAGTATTGGAAGTGATACATTATGATTAAGAGTTTTTGTAAGAAAAAGAGCAATCTGCTTTCATACTAGTACATGTCAAAGATGCACTTTATTGCCAGATGTTAATTAAAACCAGCTGCATCAAATCTGTTGTAACTCTGGATCAGTTTATGCTAATTTACTGTACATCTGTCTCAGGTAACATAATGGAAAATGGTGTCAAAGTAGTGCACAGTGTTAAGAGAATACTGTACTCCTATGATTTAGTATTTACACTTCTACAAAGAAACTCAATCACAATGAAAGCAACAGAGGCTGAGATATCCAGACTCTTAGTGATTGGAAAAGGCCAAGCTCCAGAAACACCTGATCACACATTTCCCATGATGCACCTCAATAGCATTTTTTCTTTAGACCCTCCCTGCCAAAAGCCCACACATAATAAAACCTAAGCATAAACTCAGTGTGTAGCTTTGTGTTGTCTCCATTTATACATTTTCTTTTGCCAAAGCTCCTCCAGAGCCAGAGAAGACATAAGACGAGGACTGGTTCTCTTCTTGGAAAACAATACACTATTGTACCATATGAACTGAAATAATAAGGGCCTTGATAATAATGCAGCAAAATAACTGGAAGAAACCTGATACTGTTTGGAGAGGGTGTTTTTTTTTATTTCAGGACACACAGTAGATTTCAGATCCTGAATTGGCACACACACATGCCAAAATCCATGAGTTCTGGCAGGTATTTTCCTGGTAAACAGAAGATTCCGATAAGATTAAGATGTTCTGACTTTTATGCTCCCCTGAGGAAGAACCCATTTTCACAATACTGGAGGAAGAGTGCGGCATCTGCAGTGATGCAGACGCTGCACTGGACTGTCATGGTGAAGAGGGAGCTGAGCTGGAAGGTGAAGCTTTCAATTTACTCGTCCGTCTACGTCCCAACCTTCACCTATGGTTATGAGCTTTGGGTAGTGACTGAAAGAATGAGGTTGAGGATACAAGCAGCCAAAATGAGTTTCTTCTGTGGGGTGGCTGGACTCTACGTTCAGACCAGAAGCTTCCAAAGAGGCAAAGTCTTGTGGACACCCAAGAAGCACGACTATCAAAAATATTTGTGGCAGCTTTGGTCGCTCTAGTCACTCATCACGTGAATCATTCGAATGTTCAATCGTGCTTGTCAAGGAGCCGCAAAGCGGACTACTGGTTTTGCCAAATCTGTGTTGATGAAATGCTTTGCTTTGCAGTAGGGATGCACCGATCCACATTTTTTCACTTCCGATCCGATCCAGATACCTGAATTTGGATATCTGTCGATACTGATACTATTCCAATACCAGTGCTCTGTTGCTTTAATATTGTTATCATTATTGTTGATTTTATATGAGGCTGTAATAAACTGCTTTATACAGGGAAGTATGATATGTACGTATGTATGCATGTATGTCCCAAAAGGCAACCTGAGGTAAGTATAAGGTCAGAAAAGGAGGTCAGAAAAGCAGGAAATCCTGTTGACAGGAAAAATCCCATCCTGAAAACAAATATACAGCTGTAAGGGTTTCAAATTGATTGTCAGTATTTATTAAATTCCAAGACAGTGTTAAACTACTTGTGCAATATACACTATCAAAAAACAAAAAAATACTTGTCATATTAATCAGAACAGCACAGAAACAAATCAAGTAGACACTACTATGTAGTAGTGTTGTCACGGTACCAAAATTGGGACCCACGGTACGATACCAGTGACAGTATCACGGTTCTGAGTAGTATCACAATACCACGGCAAAAATGAGGCAGATGTGCCTTTTGTCATTTTTGAAAAGATAAATGACTTTTCTATAATACATCAATGATATTTCAATGGAATAAATTACTTATTGACTTATTCATACTTCAAAAACGGCATCAATAAGTGATTAACATGGGGGGATCAAAATAAAATAAATAAATAAAATAAAAATCAACCAAAAATGAACCAGCCACCCTCCTCCCCTGACAAGTAAAGAACAGTCCCTAAAGTGCAGTGAGGTTTGTGGGCCGTTACCTGCCACAAAGACAGAAATGTGAACGGCTCGTTTCTCCTCTGACACGTCACATACCTGTGTGCCGCCACGGCTCGGCTGTTCAGGTACTTTTGGGCAGTCATGACACCAACAAAGACTTATTGGACCTGGAGCCGGGCTTTTCCGTCTCCGGTAAGCCGTTATCTTGCGCCGCGGAGCACTATGGCCGCGGTATTTGACTGCTGTATTCCTGTCTGTGACCCCCGTTCAACCCACAAGCGGCAGGATTTGCCTTTAGTTTCTGCTGCTTGTTGAAATCTGTACTCACACAGCGTGCTCCTGAATGGTTTCTTTTGCTCGCACAAAACTATTTTTAGTCGCAAATGTGAGTAAAATGCTCGCACTGTAGAGCTCTGTAGAAAACAGATCAGTGTAGCATATATAAACAAATCTAACCTACAAGTAAAAATAAATTAATAAAAACTTTCACTGCTTAAAGATACTCAATAGCTCAGCTCAGCTCAGCTATACCCGATACCGATACTGGATTGGATGGGCCCCATCCCTACTTTGCAGTATGTCATCCCATTCAAACCAAGCAAGGAAGACTTGCATGCTATGTTGCAACGTTAACATGCAGTTCTCTCCTCTATTACTAACATTACACTCTTTAAAACTCACCAGACCAAACAACTACCTCTGCGACGCAGTCCCAAGCCTCATTCTTTTTATTTTGGTCTCTGTAACCATACAGCGACACATTATAAAGGACTGAGGGGCGCAAACGCAAGTAATCAACTTCTCGATATCTATTGTCAGAACAAGTGTGCTGTAGGAACCAAAGTTACATGGCTTGAGCTCTGGGACCCGCTTCATCGAAGCACATCAGCATTTCGATTGGTTGTCGCCAAATCCCGTAAGAGCTCATTACCATAAGGTTAAATGAGTTTCGCTCCGGTCGCTTTGGTTGCCCAAGACGCGTGACTGACGACCAGGTTGCCCGTCGCCCAAGTCGCTGGGCTCTCATTGAAAATTAATGACTTCCTCCGTTTTGGAAGCTCTGGTCACTGTTGGTTTGAGTGTAGATTTAGAGATAGAGTGAAGAGCTCAGACATCCAGAAGGAGCTCGGAGTATAGCCAATCAATCAATCAATCAATCAATCAATTTTATTTATAAAGCTCCTTCATGTCGAAAGGGGTCAGTTGAGGTGGTTCAGGCATCTGATCAGGATGCCTCCTGGGTGCCTCCTGTTAGAGATGTTCCAGGCACTGGTAGGAGGCCCAGGAGTAGAGCCAGAACACACTGGAGGAATTACATATCTCATCTGGCCTGGCAGTGCCTTGGGATGCCCCAGGAGGGGCTGGAAAGTATTGCTGGGGAGAGGGATGTCTGTGGTGCTTTGCTTGGCCTGCTGCCCCTGCAATAGAAATGGATGCATGGATGCATGGATGGATGAATGGATGGGTCAAATACAGATTTTCACAGAGATCGCAGTTTGTGTCCCGTGTGACAGCAAAAATCAACATTTTAATATAGCGTTACATAGTAGGTATGTGACGTACACCCAAACAACCATGACCTTTTGACAACGTTAACCACGTGTTACAATGTGTTTCACCCAGGAGACAGCTTTACATCAAATATAGCTGCAAAAGGATGCCTTGTGCGTCAGTATGAGACATTGAGGGGGTGTGACACTTTGGTGGTTTGTAAGAGAGGGTCTGACTGGACCATTATTGAACATGGAAACAATATCACCATCTTACTGCCCGCTTCCACCATTTTGCAGCTTTTGCTGTCTGACTGGGACCATTTTTGGCCACGGACATGACGTCACTGTCTGGACAATGTTTTGCATGGCATGAGTACAATGTTCGACAGACTGGCAGTGCTCTTAACTCTACCTGTGATTCAAACGCTTTTTTCAAGGCACATTTGGTTGTAAGGCCTCTAGCTTACACTAATGCAATGCTACCTTGGTTATTGCTGCAGCACCTCCTGCTTCCTGTCTGTGGAGAGCTGAGGCTTCCAGCAGAGAGAGAAGAGAATACTTGGTATCTGTGTACAGAATGACTCATGGCAGATATGTTTATATGTCAGACTTATGGGGCTTGGCAAAGATGAAGCCTGGCTGTCTATCTACTACTGCTACTGCTACTATTACTACTACTACTTCTGCTACTACTTCTACTGCTGTTGCTGGTGTTGCTGTATAACATAGTGACAGTTCTCAGGTTCTGTATCCATTGAAAAATTAAATGTAGGCTCTCAGTGCAGAGTGTGCGAATTGCTGTTGTCAGGTGAAAGACTTGCATCTCCAAACCTAAAGAGTGAGTCCGGTGTATTTTTGAATCTTGAACACCTCAGACATCAGGATGAGCTCATTGAAGCCTTAGAAATGATCCAGAACATTAAATAAAATGACTTGAGTTTTACTTTGTTTAGCTTTAGCTCTTCCCTGTTTTCCCCTCCGTCTGTCCCTCTGTCTCTGTAAACTCAGCTTCTTATGCAGGCTCTTTATTGTCAGAATAGATTAAGAAAGCTATATCATCAAGGCAGTGAGGAAATTCGGCCGTCTCGGCTCGACTGCTCTGCCTTTTATAATCTTTTTATTGCTGCAGATGCCTGTGGCTCGGAGCGACGCAGTCAGGTGTGTAGGGTGAGATAAAGGAAGCAGAGATTGCTACCCACACTTTTTCGAGATAGAATGTCAAACATCAAGGTGATCCGGGCAAAGAAAACAACTCGGGGAATATCAAGAATCAAAGCAATTACACTAAATATGGCACTAATTTAAACTGGCATGCATTAAAACAACTGCATCAGCTTAATCAATGATTGGAAAATGATTTCCATTAATGTGCTTAAGCATGTTATTTATCCAACAAAATAATTAGACTCAAGGAAAGGCTTTATAATATTTTACAGATCTTTTCGTGGATCTCTCTTTTCTCTGCAACCAACCAAAAGTTTTCTTATCTGGTAAGGTCACCTATAGTGGAAGTTTATGGTTGCCAATGATAAAATTCATTGTATTAAATTTTCACTTATCATTTATGGATGCATGTTTTGTGACAAAATTAAACTTGTTGCTACAAATTCTAAAACATGGATGCTTCACATACATCGTGCCCCCGCTGCACCAAAGATCTATACAATCAGCACAGTGTCAAGGTTTTCACTAATTCAGTATGTGGTCAAATGTTTCCCCTTCAGTTCCTGAGTTGTGATAGGAAATCATGGCAGTGTATTGCAGAACATTATGTCATAGTGAGGTCGACCTTTGACCTTTTGGATATAAAAATGTCATCACTTCTTCATCTTCTTCTATTAGACAGTTGTGTGAAATTTTGTCATAATTAGCATATTAAATCTTGAGTTATGGCCAACAACGTGTTTTTGTAAGGTCACAGTGATCTTGACGTTTGACTTTCGACCACCAAATTCTAATCAGTTCATCCTTTAGTCCAGGTGGGAGGTTTTACCAATTTGAGGAAATTGCCTCAAGAAGGCCCTCCTAAGCTATTGTGTTTACTAAAGGAGACAGACAAGGTTACAGTGGCTTTGACCTTTGACCACCAAAATTAAATCAGTTGACCTTTGAGTCTTAGTGGTTTGTGCCAAATTCAAAGAAATTCTCTCAAGGTGTTCTTGAGATATTTGATTCAAGTATATGAGATGGGCAAAAGGTCACAGTGACCTTCGACCACCAAACTCTAATCAGTTCGTCCTTATGTTTAAGTGGATGTTTGCGCCAAATAAAAAAAAAGAGAAAAAAAACTCAAGGCATTTTTGAGATATCCCGTCCACAAGAATGGAGCAGACAACCTGAAAACATAACGCCTCTGGCCACAGCTGTTGCGGCAGACTTACAAAAAGAAAAAGACAGAAGAACGAAGTCAGGGTTAAAATGAAAACTTTCCCCTGTACTCAGTGTCTGACACATACTTGAACACTGCCCGAATGTTAAGTGACATTGAATGAGAAATAGACATTTTATTTTCAAATTGACAGACAACTTAACCTTGAAAAAGCAATCTTAGCCTCAACGTTTGCTTTCTGAAAAAATGATGAATGAAAATGGAAATTGCCTTTCTCATGGTCAATTTCATAACAATTGATGGAGGTTTCACACGAGTGGTTTTGGTAAATTCTGACACGATGTTTTTATTTTCATTAGAGACAAACTAAAACCTGTGATAATGCTAATGCTAATTTTCGCTAGGAAGAAACAGGCTTAAAACTGTTAAAACAAAATGTCATCACGGAAAAACTTATCATCCAGCTCCATAGAGTCTTTTAATACAAACAAACACTGGGTGAGACTTTTTTTAAGCAACCAAATGTCATGGTGAACTTTCATGAAATAAAACCACACTGAAATAGTGACAGCTATGACTATGCTATTACTGAGTGAATCTGGGGTCAAGCCATGGTTATGTTACCTCACCAATGTTGTCCCCACTTAAAGCAGCCACAGCCATAATTATTTATAATTCAAAGCACTAATAATGTTTACACTAGTGAGTTACATCAAAATTCACCCTTGTACAGTTGTCATGAGTATTGAAATCAGCTATAGAGAAACTCACCGAGGAACTGCCATTTTTGGCACTTCCGCATTAGCTTCATATTTCAGCCCTGGAACATACAAGCAACTCAAGAAAAATAACAGTCTTTTCCATTTCCTAATACATAATACATTAATCCATTTTGCCAGAATAAAACTGTAAAGATAAACTGAATGCTTATTTTAATGACCACACCATTAATTAATAAATTCAGTCAGTGTTGTAAATAGTTTTTATTAATTGGTTAAAAAAAAAAAAAAAAAAGTATTGTCACATAAGATAACTTATCTCCATGACAACTGAGTAAACTCCATAAGGATCATGAAATGGGTTTGAAAGGTTGCAGACAAAGCTTGTGACTAACCTTTGAAAACTGCACAGTATATTGCAATACTATTTTGTTACAGTCTTTGTAGAGTTGGATTTGTATATGAGGATGTTGTGTATGTATATTTTTATCTTCATCCATATATTACCTCTTCACTGTAATGCCATTGTATTTCCTATGCAGACATGACTAGACTGGTGTTGTGAGTCACTGCTAAGCTTCCAGTCCCATATGTTAAGTTCAGTGTGACCTGCTAGTGTCTGGCTCATTGGGGCTGCCTGTTAACCCTGAGTTTCCATGGCAATGGATGACTCAGTGTGATGCGCTGCCTTTACATACTTATCTGTTGAATCTAACATGAGTGTCTAATTATATTTATGATAACACGAGTGGGAGCAACATTTCATCAGCCATAGTGCAGCACGGTGACACATTTAACCCTCTTTATTTTCTAACTAGCATTATATGTTACAGGTGGTAGTGCAGGAGAACAGGGATGAGATTCACATGCAGACAGTTAAGGCAGCAGGATGAATTTAGTGGTTTCCTGAAAAAACTTACAGGCACCAGGAGACCGAATATGCAGTAAATCTAAAGCCTGTATAAAGTAATGGATGTTGCCACCATGACATCACCCACTGGTTTGTGCACTCCTGTTTTAAAGCCTCAAGTTTGCCATTTTGACCATCGCCATCTTGGATTTTTGGAGCCAGAAGTGACCATTTTTGAAAAAGAGAGTGAAGCTAACTCTAATGTTAGCTGCTAGCTTGGTTAGTGCATTTGTGGCTATGGTTAACTTAGAAGATGTTAATGGTAATTTTTCCTAACAAAAATCACACTTTGTGCCACTACAACTGGGCTTTTAAAGCCCAGTGGGGTCTTTCCTAATCACAGTAGTTTTGTGCTTAAAGGGACATTGTGTAGCATTTTCAGTTGTTTATTGGCAAAATTCGATGTCTGCATTCATAAATATGTAATTGGTGTATTATTACCTCCACCAATAATCTAACTTATTCTCCTAAAAGGAGAATTTCGGATTTGTTTGTACATTGGGTGGGTGAGTCGTTTGGGGGGTTCCATAATGTTTTGCCAACTTGAAAATACATCTGCCAGCAAGGGACATATACATTCCAGGGAATAACCCTGCCTCTGGCGTTTTCGTTGAGAGCCAGGCCAGGACTGCATGACTGAGAAGCCGAAGGAGACGAGCAAGAGGCGCTTCGTTACTACCCCAGCACTACTGCAGCATAACAAAGTCCCACTCTTTGAGCATACGTTTAGAGAGCAAGCCCAAATAAGCAACTCCACTTTAGAAACAAGCCCAAAAAACTGCAACCCACGACTACCAATATTTATAAGCGACTTTACAAAAAAACAAGCCCAAAGTCGCGTCTAATAAGTGGATCTGACAACCCTGTTTGTGTGCTTGTGAATACCCGCCCTACTCTGCCTCTGATTGGTTTATGATGAAATTTTACCCTCCCTAAGCCAATCATCATCACTTATGCTTCCCCCTCACCTGCCCTCGCCAAAGGAAAAAAAAACTTTATAGCTCCACTGAGAAGGAGCTTGTTTGGGTGAAAGCCGCATAAGTGAACTCAAGTAAAGTCGAGTAATGGCACATTTTATTGTAACGGTAATGGAGTTATAACAGGGGAGACGGTAACTTTTTTGATTACTCCTTACTGGAAAAAGTAGCGCCGTTAGTAACGCTGTTTATTTATGATACCATTATTCCCATCACTGCATGACATGCAGTGCAAGCTGCTGCGTTCCAAAAGTTGAACTCCGTTTCTCTCACGGCGCAGCCATCATGCCCTGAAAAATAGGTGTCCGGGAACATGTGTGCGCCACTACGGCATCACTCTGGTGTTTTATCATGCCTGCTGCACCTCCTTATTGAAAACAATGAAAAAAACACGGCATGTGTACGGCCCCTAAACCTAACCAGATTCTAACCACAGCGCTGCTGAAACGTTAAATTTCATGCTACATAATAATGTAAAGAATTTCACTAATCCCTGATTTGCAAAACTGTACGAGGTTTATATTGGCACTTGGATCTGGGATCATGTCCTTGGTCCGCTAACTCAACCTGTTGCCTAGGGGTATCAACTTGTTGATACCCCAGGCTATCAACTAATGACTAAAATGATTGAGAAAGGAAACACATCCACACGAAAAAAATCTTAGCAGTTAATGTCATATTTCACTAATTGAAGTTTCTAAAGGATTTCCCCTCACATGTACCATTTGCTGCAGATTCTGCTTCTTCTTGGCTAAATGCCTCCGGCCTCGTCCTTCACGAATTATCCGTCTAAAGGTCTGGGACTCAATTTTCGGATTGCCCGCTTCCCCTCATTACTTTCGCTCACCTGAACTGCTGGTCAGGGTGCCATTTGGTCGGGCCTTCTCCGCCATGCTGCTGCACTAATTGAATTCCACTTCCTGGCAGTGGGCATGAGATTGTGTTAATATGGCATGAGGAGCTCAAATGAGGCCCAGGCATTGAGGCAGCCATCAGAAACAATTCTCTGCACGCAGCACAAGTATAAATATAGCCTTGACTGACTAAGGCCTCCTCCATATTAGCCTCATGATTTTTTCTAGGGGAACACCTGTGGGGAAAGAAAAGAGGCTCATACACTATTTTGTAATCAGTTACCAACCTTATTAGCGCAGGAGATACTGTATATGGGAATTGTTTGCAATTTTTGCATCAGCTCCACCATAGTACACAAAATGAAATACACTGAAAGAAACAAACAAAAATCCTTGACATGACTTCAATTCAAATTAATCAATGATTTAAATGTCATTCATTAAAGGTCACTCAGTACTGGCTTTAATATGCAAATCATGTAGGCAGAGCTGTCACACTTACTAACAAACACATTGTGTCTGGAGCTGAGGGAACCATTGTGGAATACTCTTGAGGGGTGTTCTTTTGAATGCATAAATTGTCATTTTCTGTTTTATGTTGATGTAAAGTGTTAGCTAGTGAACTTTAGAGGTGTTGGTAGGTGTCAGCCAGGTTTCAGTCCCAAGTCTGACACTGATGCTAAAAGCACTCTTTAGCATCTTTATGAGATGTGCTGGGCTTTTGGGTAACTGTAAATCCATTCGTGGCAATACCTGACGCTAAGAGAAACCGACCTAGTATAAAGTCCCCTTAGGGCAGGAGGGAGCTGAGGTGGGTAGGTCAAATGAAACTAAGCTTTCACCCAGGAGACCATGGGTGGTGTCCTGTTTGAAACCAAAAGTCAGTTTTGTTATAATGGTCCAGTGTGTAAGATTTAAGGGGATTTAGTGGCATTTAGCAGCATCTAGCAGTGAGGTTTGCAGATTGCAACTATCTGAAACTTCTCCTGGGTAGAATTTCTTCAGTGTCCATTGTTTATGAGGGTCATACTGGGAGCTGAATTATCTTCAGAGGTCTCGTCCTCTCCAAAACAAACAGACCACATGAATAAAACCAGTAAAAACACTAAATAAAGTTTCAGGTCACAAATCAGTGTTTCTCCTACGCTGTTTGGCACATCACAGAGAGGCAGCTAACCCAGCACCTTCTGTTGTGTGCTCACCTCCTCTGATAACCTATGATCGAGATTTCAGGAGGTTTTTAGCGGGAGCTGAATTATCTATTGAGGTCACCTCCTTTCCAAAACAAATGCACCAGGTAATGTAAATAGGTAAAAACTCGGAATAAAGCAGTTTCATGTCACCAAAAATCAGTTTTTTTTTTGACACTGCCAGTTGTGGAGTAGCTGCTAACTATGGTGGCAAATACGTTTATGGCCCTTTCTGGAGCCAGTGATTGGTTTTTCATGCTGGAATCTTGTAGAAGCACGGTGGTGCAACATGGCAATCTCCATAAATAAGGACCATCTCCCTATGTAGATATAAACGGCTCATTCTAAGGTAACCAAGGCACATGGATTCTTATTTTTAGGTGATTATACACTGAAGAAAACATACTTATTCTATATTTTTTTCAATTTCTGCCAATATATCCCCATAAATACACACTGGACCTGTATTAGAATATTATATAATTATACATTACATAATACATTATTAATAATACATTATTTACCATGTTATGTTGGCTAATAAACATATTTATTTTAAGCCAAAACATGATCTATTTTTTAAAAATGTAACCAAGAGGTCTTGTTGCCTAAACCTAACCTCAAATGCCTCACAACATTAACTGCATGTCACAATGTGTCTCAACTGTGCGTCACATAAAGACGCTACAGAGTGCCCT
Source organism: Epinephelus fuscoguttatus (assembly GCF_011397635.1). NCBI lineage: Eukaryota > Metazoa > Chordata > Actinopteri > Perciformes > Serranidae > Epinephelus > Epinephelus fuscoguttatus. Next base: position 31,919,565 of record NC_064773.1, read on the forward strand.
GTGTGTCTCTCTAAGACCCCAAGGGGTGTGACAAAGGGTGGGTATTTGACCACCTGGGAATGAGAATGTGTTGCAGGTATATTCCTGAACTTTGGACAGAGGCAGGCTAGCGGTTTCCCTGTTTCCAGTCTTTATGCTAGGCTAAGCTAATTGTCTGCTGGTTCTTGTTTTGTATTTATCAGACAGACATGAGAGTGGTATTAATCTGAACATATAACTCTCGACTGAAAAAAGCACATTTCCCATAATGTCAAACTGTTCCTTGAAAAAAAAGTAAATCGCTGAAGTACCTCTTTAAGCCTGTTAGAAGCGTGTCCTAGCTCTGGCTGGTAGTTCTCATGCTCTCTCCAGCCTCTCTACATCTTAACTAGGCCTTCCTGAATCCTTGTGTAACACTGAGATTGACCACTGGAGATGTAGATGCCACTGGCAAGTCAGAGAGAGGGAGGGGTGGAGGCTTCCATACCAAACTGCAAGAATTGATTTAATCACATTTTTTAGAGCTTCATGTGCTGGAAAATGAAGTTGCTGGAGGTCTGTTTTCAGCTCGGTCCCCAGGGCACGGCTGAGCCAGAAAGAACATTTCCTCTCTAATTCAGTGAGCCAGCACTGCAGCAGCCTCTTTGGGATCCGGCTGGAAATTTGGTGTGAATCTCTCCATCTTGCCGTTCATGGTTGTTGTGTTGCATCTGATTCCTTCAGACCAGTTGCAAACACGCAACTGATTACTCATTTGTTATTCCATAGTTGCAAGGAGCTTTGGGGTAATTATAGTGCGGGCGATATGCAGTGGTGCTCCGCCTCGCCTCACCTCGCCTTGCCTCGCCTCGCCTCGCCTCAGTATGCGGATCTCTTTGTCAGCGGCTCCCTGGAACAGGCATGGGTGGGAATATCAAACAGTAGGGAAGGAGCAGGCACATGAGAGCAGCTGCAGTTAATTTATGTCACGTTGAGCCCAGTCAGGTGCAGGGGCCTCAGTTTCGCAAATACCGATCAATAACACAGTCTAGTCTGGTATCAGCCCTGCAGGCAAATCTTAGCAGGATTCTAATGTTTATCTACATCCTGTATTAGATGTGGACACCGTCTGATATTTGCACCATCTAAAGAGCAAGGTCAGTCAGATACTGACTATAGATATGCAAGTGTTTCAGTAAGCTGCTGACTAAGGAGGGATTGTGAAGGTCAGTATTGATATTTTGTTGTGATATTCTAAACGATAGGAATGAAATAAAAAATAAGAACTGTGGAAAAATCCTAGAGATATCCTGTGTAGTACTGATCAATTCCTCTAGAATTTTTTAATAAACTGTTATCAAACTGTATTATACCAGAGATGGAGCACACTGAGTGGATCAGTGTCAATCCACCAGATCAGCCTTGAACACCTGAAGACCTCCTTAGAGATATATTTAGAGTAAAATGTTTGAATCCCACTGGTGGGCCTACCTGTAATACTATAATGTTGCCATCTGTATGCAACAGATACATAAATACATCTATCTACCTGTACATATGCATAGCCTACATAAGCTGCCATTGATACTTCAATCAGCAGAGACTCATTTTTACAGTAAAAGAATATTTATTAACATGTGAACATATGACTAAAAATGTAGAAAGTCTTTGGGGATTAGACCCCGTAGAGATGGTATGATTTAAGGAGGAGGAGGATGAATCCATAGTCGCATAGGGAACAGGACTTGACACTTGACAGGACACCTCAAACTGCAAACAAGGGCAATTATGCCTTTTTTTATTATGAATTTTTGATCCATGCAGGTTTTATGTTTGGAAAACCTACCATGAGCAGAGAAAAGCGATTTAAAAATCTGTGATGTCATCAGAATCTAAAGTCTACGAGCTGTGTTTGAACTTGCGGGTGGGGTCAGTGGGATGAAACACTAATATGCACGTTCAGTGGACCGCTAACCATGAGAGTAAACCCAGAGGCTAGAAAACCTTTGTTGTACATGCACCAGGTGAGCCATTCCATTTAATTGAAATGACGCCATATTTGGATCCTGTATCCAGTTATTGTTATACATGTATAGAGACAGAGTGCAACCCATTATCTCCACTGGCAGCACAATATGCAGCCATGGGCTAAAAGCCTGTTGCTAGCTCAAAACATTAGATTTCATCATGTCAAAGGATTATTTTAGCACCTTTTGTCTACCAAAGAGGAAAAGTTACACTGACAGACTCAATATAGTCAGTCTACCTTAGTGTTTCTTCAGCGTTTCTTTCTTATCTTGGAGAAATCATTCCACTGAATGGCCAGTAGTGACATACTTTGATATTTACAACTATTTGATTACCGCGAAAGATTATCATTGAAGCTAACAAAATCAAAACCAGGCCTTACATAGCTTAGTTAGCTTTAACCTCTACAGTTTATCTGGCCAAATTAACAAAATGCTTGTTGCACGAACAAAGCCCAACATCTGAAAAACATCATAATCTTAATGTCCACACCACTTGAAATTCTAACATTGTTTGACCTTTAAAATATCGTTGGCTGAATTTTCAGTCCAAAGTTGTTCTGATGCCATATTGATGTTGGGTGCCATTTGGTTACATGTTTTATTGAAATGCATTTATTTCTGTGTTTGCCCTGTCCATTAATTTTTTAACCACATATTTTTTTTCACGGTACAATAAATGTCTCAGAAAATATCCCGGTTTCACGGTTTATATTATCAGTCAGAATGACCCTTAAAGGAATGAAAATGAAGGGGTTATTGTTAGTTAAACAAACATTTTATTACTGTAACTCAAACTTGAAACCATTTTGTTGATGGAAGGATGTGTAAAAGTCTCCCCCTACAAAACAGGTAAAATAAAGAGGAGATTCAGTGTCTGGTGGCATTTTGGTGGGTTATTGCTGTGTGTGTGTGTGGAGGGCGGGTGTTAGTGGGTTCAACGACGAATAGCATTGCTGATTTATCACATCACATGATCTGGATATTGTAACGTAGACCCAGAATAGACCCTGCACATATAACAAGCCTGCCAATACAAGCAAGTGCTGATAGTGGGTTAGCTTCCTACCTTTCGTTTCTAACTGAGGGGGGTCATCAACACAACGTGAATTAGGAACTGGCTCGTTCACTCTAAAGAGCCGGTTCACTCATTCACTTCAAAGAGCCGGTTCAAAGACTGGGCTCGTTCGCAAACGTCACATCACTAGTAGCGTCCGCCAGGACGTGTGGAAGGATGACGCGGTTATTCGGCAAACCACCGTTTGTTACTGAACAATACAGGCTACTGTTGGCTGTAACCATGCCAAAACAACCACAAAACAAGGACTTAACTCGAACCATGCACTGCTGCTCTCTCCTCCAGCTCGCTCCACACACACAAGCACGTGCACTCACACAGCCCTCATCCTCGTCACTCTCGCACCCCGCTCACAGAACATTGACATTACAACAGAACATTCACTGCAGGGTCGCTACGATATTTTACTGATCCCATTCATAAACACTAAGGTTTGTTTTGTTCATGTTCGTAGCTTAGGCTTGGATAGACGTGTTTATTTGTTAATAGACCTGCCACCTACAATTTGCAATATCAGGCGCTGCAGTTGCATCACGCACAGTCACTTTAAAAAACAAAATAATCAATTAAACAACCCACAAAATGCTTCAAACACTTTTCTAAATAATCTTAATATTGAAAGGAAACGAAATATACCCAGATAAGGTCGGAGGTCTATATGCGCAGTTATAGACCTCCGACCTTATCTAAGCACTTTTAATGGCATAAGTGGGTATATTTCGTTTCCTTTCAATATTAAGATTATTTAGAAAAGTGTTTGAAGCATTTTGTGGGTTGTTTAATTGATTATTTTGTTTTTTAAAGTGACTGTGCGTGATGCAACTGCAACAGCGCGCAGCAACAGTTGACAGTTCTCACTAAATAGGAGAATACAGTAATTAAGTTAAATAAATTCATATTTAACTTTATCCTTTCAATCAAAATATAATGAATATAGCTTAATACCATGCTAGAAACCCCAATTAAACTATTTTAATGTCTGCAACATTAACAGCCTACATGTTGTTATGGGAGGTTTTTAAAAAACCACCCCATCGGGCCAGGGCCGGGCCGGGCCCAGATAGGCCCGTGCAGTGCACTAACGCTAGATGTAAAATGTTATTTGATCCATGCATTGGCCCAATGCTGTCATCAGTCAGGTTACTACATTTGAATAAAGAAGGCAAGTTGTTTATGATCATATTTTGTAACCATTCCTATGGCTCCTTTGTAGTATGAAAAGTGTGCATTTCCCATATCTTTATACAGCTGGAGATTTATGGAACAATAATTGAGCAATGCAAAAAATACAAGCCCATTTTCTGTGTTCCTTTAAGTGGTGAACTGAATGCTCTTTTGTTCAGCAAGATAACAGGCATTTTAAGACTGTAGAGAATTGTCTATTGTGCCTTCTATTCTGTTTGTTCACACCATGAGCAAGAACAGTGAGTAATTCTAGTGTTTCATGCTCTCAGTTGGTCTTGGATGTTACCTTGCTGAGCTTCCTCGTCATGATTGTTGAAATACAAACCGGTACATGCCTACGCTGGCAGGGCATTAAAGTTTGGTAGCAGCATTACTGGAGCGTTTCAGGCACATTTAGAGTGATACAATCCATCGCAGGTTTCATGCTATCTGGTTCTGAGATCAGTTTGTGGTTTTGTAGGACAATCCACTGTGCCAGACAGCCCTCTGTGGTTTGCTGTGATCTGCCATTTTAGAAGCCCTCCCTGTACCGCTGCAGCTGGCATCACAGTGCATGGCAGGAGATGTATGACTGCCGCTGTGGGCTCGCATCGTCACTCTGATGCCAGGCAGCCTCATGTCCCTTTTCTTTTTTTGCCCCAGCGCTGATGAAAACAAAGGGACAAATTGAGGCCACGGTGAGCTGATTAATGAAAACGGCACGCTCCAGAAAGGCGTAAGAAAGTGTATCATTTGAGAAAAAGACACACGGTCGCTCTCCATCCCTCCACACCCCAGAGGAGCTGTAGAGATCGAAGCAAAGCAGTTGGTGGTGTTAATTAAATGCATGGAGAGCTTGTTTTGAGCTGGGAAAAGTTGGTCAAGAGAAGTAGACAAGCACTGATGATGGATGTGTGTGTCTCAGAGTTATAGCTCCGCTTTAAATCTGTGGAGGTGAGTGGAATTCAGCTGGTGTTGCTTGAAGCATGGGAAAATGACATTTTGACAATTCAACACCATTTACAGAAACAGGCAAGGACTAATGTATGGTACAATATATGATATCTAGAATAAAACAAAACTATCTGAATGGAGAGATACCAGCAGGAGAGAAAATGGTTTTAGAAAAAGACATTTGAGGTCAAAAGTAGCTATATTTAGGACTTGGGTTTGAATATAAAAAGATAAGGGCTGAGCTGATGGAGACAGATTCAGTGGAAGGTCCTTGCAGCTGTGATAAGAGCAGCTTGTGTGTGTTTCAGAGGCGGAAGCTCCTATAACTAGCTGGCTCCAGAGACCTGTGACTAACACGATAATGTGACTAATTAAATATGGTCCACCTGTCTTTCACACCTACCACTTCCTGCACGTGTCTCCCTCACATAACTGCTGTCTGTCTGTGTGGCCCTCAGGGGACCACAGGCTGCCTGGGGCTTCTCTCTCACTAGGATGGCCTGCTGTGACAACATGGGCCCATTATGTTAGGCAGAAATGAAATGTCAGAGATGGAGCGAGCACACATGCTTAAACTCAGTTTCCTGACTCCAGCTGGGAGCTGAATCCTCCAATAAAAGGGCCTAAAACTCAGATGCACCAAGCGGTTTGTTAAAATGTCATCATTCAGTCTAACATTTCCCTCTCATTAAAAAATCCTGTGACTTTTCTTGGTAAAACATTTGGATTCTCATAACTAGTCATGACTGCTCCATTTGACTGGTGCTCCATGAAGTTTGAGACATCAGCACATTGTTCAAATTAAAACATGTTTCCATTTTTCTGACATGACCTCTTGTAGAAAGTTAGTGGTTCTAACTCAGAAGCAAAGACAAAAGTAGCTTGATGTTACAGCTCCAAAACCTCCAGGGAAGATGCTGGGCATGCAAATAGTCTGACTTTGACACTAGAAATCACAGCTCAGTCTGCCTCCTACTTTTGGGTTTATTTTACCCATGACTACTGTCTCTCAGTGAAGGGAACCAAGTGGATGTGGATGGTTCAAAGGGACACTGTGGAGTTGGAAACAAAAAATTGTTTTCTGTCAGTGTTTCTCACCAGTAACACATTGTGTAAGTCCTCTAGCCTTATTGAAAACACGTTGAGTGCTTTAACTTCTTCATAAAACATTTGCAAAGTCAATTTTTAAAATATATTAAATCATGCAAGCTGCAACACTCCCACCTTTAGGGGCAGCACCTCCACCCCAGTGAAGTACTTAATCAGCATCGCAACAGAGCACAAAAGCATTTTGGGGGGTTGTATGAGGTAAGCTGGCATCAACATTGCACTGAAAACATTTAAGCAAAGTTTTACCTTGTGGGTTTTTGTTATGTAGAAATATTGAAAAAAGAGCGGCTGTTGAGTGGCGAACATTTGAACAATCAGATCCCCTATTGGTTGATTGGTGCAACAGCAGGAAATTTCCTCAACAGCAACCATATCAACAAGCAGTTGGGAGAGATCTTCTTTGAGGGCTTTCCACCAGGAAGAGACCACTTAGTTAAGGTTGGGGAACAAGTTGTGGTTTGGGTTAAAATGAATAGATTTCTGTCAGAAAGGGCTTTCTTGGAGAAAGCCTACAAGGAAAACTTCTACCGTGTGCCATCGACAGAGGCCTCCTCCACACAGTTATTTGCACCAGAGGAGGACAGCCAAGCAGCAGCTAACGTTAGCCCACTGACTGGAGTAGTGGAACAACAGTTAACATCAGCCCAGAAGGTGCAGGCAGCAGGACAAAAGCAACAGCTAAAAAAAATCCATGTCTCTTACAATCACAGCAGTGGGAGCTAGCCTAGCTGGGTTTGATTGCCCTTTCCAACTGAAGGGTTTTTAAGTTTCCAACAAGGCGTTTTGGAGCAGAAAAGTTCACGCGTGAATGTTACACAAAGTTCAATGTGAGGCGATCCTAGTGGCTGACAAGACTGAACTATGTTCAAAGTGTTGCAGTTGTCATCAGAGCGCATGCAGGCTTTTAAATTACTTTCTGGTGTTGGAGAAGCATTGAAGATCTGAGGTCTGTGTCCCATAAGGTGTTATGTGAGCACTAAAGCAATTTCATGGATCTGCTCATCCTATACAACTCTCATCGCAACACTTGACATACTGAAGGATGACAACAGTGTTAAGGGGGAGCCTGAGCCACAGTCACAGGGCTGTTCATACAGGCGCTTAAAGGAAAGACTGCATTCTTCCTTCTATGTTGTGAAGCATTGTTCGGGCCCTGTGAGTCGGCAGCAAAGAATTTACAAAGCACAAAGGCAAATTGTGCCCTTGAATGTAAAGAATAACAGCACTGAGGGATGACAGCAACAAGGAGATAGCTTGACATGTGGCAGCAAAATCAGACTGAGGATGGCGAGAGACACTGTCCAGGGTGGGCAGGACTCGAAGCAGTGGCAGTTGAAATGTAACAATTCAGGTGGAGAGTTTAATGAAGCTGTAGTTGGTGCATTCAGAACTGGAGAGGAGATTTGACCAGGACAGCGTGCAGATAGCGGCCAGAAGAGTAATACAGTGTGGCCCATGACCTATAGCCCCTTCGTCTTCCCAAGCAGCTGAATACAGGCCGCCTGCAGCTCCAACTCCGCATGTTGGGAAACATTACCAAAGTTTTTTTCATGCAGCATAGTCCTAAAAGCGGCCCCACATCTCTCCATCTACACCCACAAACCAGAGGTTTGTTCAGAGAGGTAGAAAACCTCATAAAGCTGTGTCTCTGTCCGCCCATATCAGTGGCATCATCAGAGAGATGTTCCTCCACTCTTGGGCGCCTGGAGACATGGATGCGCTGCATGATGACTCAGAAAAGACTGACCCATCTAACAGTGATGCATGCACACAGTGACATTTTGCAAAACTTAAACATACATGCCCTAATGAAGTACTTTATCAGCATGGCAATAGAGCAGATAGATATTAACTATGTGTACAACCCAATAGAGTTGGGTTGTACACATAGTTAATATTAATAGCAATAATAATGCCAAACTTTAATTATTTTTTAATGGTGTATTTTATTTGGTATTTTTTACTGCTAATAATGGATGTTGTTATTGACTGTGACATATATTGCTGTTTTTTTGTGTCTTGTGGTGATCTTGTTCTTGCACTATATGAGTGCCCTTGGCCTGTAGCAACATTGTTTTGCACTCTTATGGGTGCCATTCCTGTTCATTAAGATAAATGAAGTAAGGGTCTTAATTATTTTTCTTTTTGGAATCACAGTCTTGTGATTTTCTGTGATATACACCTATACGTACACCCAGCACACAGAAAAACAAAAGACATTCTGTAACAGTGAACATATCAGAGATCAGAGCAGAGCTGCTGTCCAACTTCATACAAAGAGAGACACTGTGCGCATTTACATATGAGGAGCAGTGTAACTTTATTGATTATTTTGGAAGCTAAAAGTTAAGTTGTGTTTCCTCAAGTTTATAACCCCATTTTTGGTTTGCTGCTTAAATGTCACACGATATTTGCTGCAGTAACGACACTGCTCTGACTGCATTACTGTCCAAAAAACTCCTCACTGCTCCAATATGCTGAATTCGTCATGTAAATTCCAGTGTGCCAGGTGCAGGTGCATCTGGCTTTTAAAGGGAATGGGAGATGACACTTGAGCCCTTTTTAGATAGGAATTGTGCAAATTTGCAGGAAAGTTCAGTCTTTTTTCAGCATTGGCAGTATAAAAACAAAATCGGGGAGGGCAGAAAATTGCCGCCTGCCTCATCTTGTTTATACAGAATGCGCCTTTTTCGAGGCAATGGGGTCGTGAGCAAGTAACAAAAAGTGTAGCTTAGCATGTGACATAAACAGTGACGTGGGAGGGAAGCCGTGGCTGGTCAGGTGGCGGTAGTCAGACGGTGATTCTCTCGTAAATCGGCCCGTTCTTTACCTTCCCCGTCATCTGATGGTTAATGGCCTCTTCGTTTGCGAGGGGAAGAAGGACACGCAATTCCTTGTCTCCCCAGTTGCTCATCTTTACGGTGTCTGTCAGGTCTGCATTTCCCTCTTGCTACTAGCTGCTTGCTACTTCTTGCTATCAGCTGTTTCCTGTTTATTCACCGCCAGTGGCTCACACGTGTGGCGTCATCCCACAAGTCCCACAAATCATCAACAGCCCCTCCCATTGCGGAAGGCCGCCTCGGTCTGTTTAAACTTAAAGGGTTCCACCAATATGACTACCCTACGAGGCGGAAAATTGGGCACCTTGGATCCACTTGCCTTTCCGTCTCAGTCTGTATAAACGCTCGCAGCTGGCCAGCAAAACAGCCCAACATTTGCGGAAAATCTGGTAGTTTAAAAGGGGCTTTTGATTGGTTGAATTCATGTTACTCTCAAAACCCACCTATAATTAATTAAGGGATTAAATACAATACCTTTGCCCCTTGCACTTCACTTTGTACCAAAATTGTGTACAGTTTACCTAGCAAAAGTGGAATCGGAAACGCTCCAAGTGCACTCAATAGACCATACACTATAATTGGTTAATTAAGCAATATCACACAAGAGGGAGTGCTGTTGTACCAAATATTAGCACGGCTGTGATTTGAATTTTGGTACAATGCTGCAGGCCGAGTGCCGAAGATAGTGAAATAAGAGTTTGTTGACAGTTGCTTTGGTGGCATACATATGATGGCGACGAATTAACAGCTTTACAGTACTTTGTGTCATCCTCTCATAACATACGAGCACACCTGGGGATTTACAAGTATTCAGGCCTTTTTCTGTCCCTTCCCCTTTTCCCACAACCTCTCATTATTTAAGTCTGTTATTTGTGGAAATATGTTCCCTGTTGTGGAGCAAAGTTTGTTTGGATGACCTGTAATGTGGGCTAATTAACTCTTAATGTAATTAATGGCTCAGAACACCCATAAAGCGGAGTGATACTTGCATAGTTGAAAGTCTCAGTGCTGTTATACTGTATATCAGGACTCGCATTGTTAGGTTGGTTGGCATGCTACATACTGTAATCCATCACCTGTCAGTTGAATAGTGTGAAACTAGTGGCATTGATTTGTATTGCATTTCTCACAACCTCACGATACAAATATAGCTGTCACACCGCCACAGGGCTCCTTTAAGTTGACCTTAAACTATAACCATACAGGTGGCACATAAGAAAACTCTCCTTTACCATTTTTATCTCTGGTGGTGGTGGCTACTATGTGTCTTTCATTTTAAATATTTAATCTCCCAGCCCAAGCTGAGATAACATCTGATTCACAGAGTAGTACCAACCATGACTAGTAAACTGATCTTCATGTAATTAGTGGACACTGGAGAAGCTCTGTGAACTCTAACAAAATACTCCTAATGATGTCATATTGATGTCATCAGGGTTATCTCAGCTTGGACTTGGAGACAAGGAATTTATAACAGAAAAATTTTAAACTGGGGAAGTTTTTGAAGACATGAGCATTTACCGAGCAAGGTATTTCTTAGGAAGGATGGCATTGTGTTACATTATGGGGAATGTAGGACCCAGCCTTTGTGCAGCTTGACCCATACGAGTAATAGAACAAATGTGAGATATATCATCCTCCGTTGCTTTGACTTTGACCGGTCTTCTTTTAAATCTGTCTCTACTGAGTTCCTAGACATTATGGGACACTGCAATCGCTCTCTAGTTTCCTGTTCCTTCAACGCCACAAACAGCAGGACAACAATTGTCTGTGTCTGTCTGCTAGAAGAAGGGATCACTGCCTGCTCTGACACCAGTGTGGTTAAGATTTGGGTAGGTTTAGGCACAAAAGTGACATCATGTTTAAAGATATCACATCCTCCATAGTCTCTAAATTGTAGAATGTACTGACTCAGCTAATCACACTATTAGAAAAATAGTATTGCGTGTAATAAAAATGGAATGATCCGGGTTATGTTTCTGCTCTTGTGTGTATGCTTTCCAATTCTGTCTCAATTAATGTGATGAAATTTTCATACGTTAGCAATATCACTGTAATTACAAGCTGATAGCTTGAGGCTACAGAGGACACACAGTCAAGTTGGCAGGAGGAACATGTGCACATATGCTCACTCAAATGTTCAAACCACTGTCAGCCCTGTGATAGTGACTATGTGTCAAAATCTGCCAGCAGCCTCCAGGATCTGCTCCTCCTCCTGCATTTGGAGCGGTGCATGCTGGGATTACAGGGCTTATATTAGTGCCAGGCTGAGACTCAAGGCTAGTCCAGACCCATCACTCACATTTTACAAGTCAAACAGGATGGGCACAAAGAAGAGGCGAGAGACAGAAAGCACAGAGGAGACGAGAGTTAGTGGAACAAGGGAGGCTTGACAGAAAAAAGAAAGGAGCAGAGGGGAGAGTGCAGCCTGCAGCATGTGTGGGGAATGCTGTCATCATTATTCAAATGTGATGTGCAAATTTCATACTTCCAACTGATTCCACATTGAATCAAGGCAGGGACAATATAAGGGAGGGGAATAAGCGAAAAACATCAAAAGAGGATGAATCCAATCAAAACAGAGCCAATGACACAGAGCGGGCCTTATCTTAGAAACAGGGCCAAAGCCTTTCTTGCTGACGAATTCACTTTCACTTCCAATTCCCATCTTTCCCTTCTCACGCAATGTCGATTCCCCACACCGAAGGGCACTATAATTGGACTTGGCCATTCAGGCCTGAAAATCAATTCCATCAATATGTGAAAGAACCCTCCCATCTTCTCTCTGTGGTTTAGATTATCCGCCATCACTTCACTATTTTATACTGCTGTGCTCTCTGAATGCAGGGAGGCAAAGCCAGATTTACACAACAACATGCAGGGACATCATGTAGGCAAGAGCTGTGGGAGACTTCCAAATGTGCTATTAATCCTCTGTTTGTTATTTATGTCATCACTAAGCCTCATCACAGTACTATGTCCTACTGAGCTTTTAACAACTACAGTTAATCAATGTTGGTAATGTTGAGCAGTATTTAGTTTTATCTCAATGGTGTTGGCTGGTTCGGTTAATGGGCCAAATATGACCACAATGATGAAAGATTCCACTACAGCTGGCCAGTTATTCCTGGTCCCCAGAGGATGTCCTTTGATCAGAACAAAGCTACATTTTTATATATATATATATATATACATATATATATATATATAGGGGTGAGAATCACCAGAGGAGCCTAGATCCTCATGTTAACATTGTCACTGTAAGCATGTTAGCACGCTGATGTTAGCATTTAGCTTAAAGCTGCTAGCATGGCTGTAGACCAATGATACTCAAATTTCAGCCTGCAGGGTCATGCTGTTCTAATGCACTGTTTGTATGCTTTCCTATGAAAAGTAATGCACCAGAATTCAGACATATCCAAAGTTATCATGAGCCAGTAATTCGTGTTTGTCCCACATATTTTGAAAGGCTGCGATCACATGACCAGTGTGCTGATGGAAGTAAAGAAGGAAGTGGTCTGTTAAGGAGGCAGGTTGGGGCAGTGAATAAATTGGTCACTAAAACACTGGACTTCCCTCAGAGACCAGTGTTTGGAATGTGTGAACTTTGAGTCATTTTAAGGTACGTCATCACAGTGTTCCTTTTCCTAAACCAAACCACAAAACTTTAGATGAAGTGTGTAGTGCTATTCTTTGGGCAATAATTTGTAGGATATCATACAAAGGATACATCGGCCAGATGGCCCACCGACCTTCACGATTTCATAATCTTAAAAAAATTGTTCCACACTGAGATTTTCTTGTTGTACTTTTAATATGACTAAGGTGCCAAAGTGGACAAAAAGCATCAAAATAGAGCTTAGAAACGCCCCTGTGCAGACCTTACCAGGGCGGGGCTGCTATGACTGGATTTGCCACATAGCAAAGTGAAGTGAGGTCAGCAGACACTGGAAGGATGAAAAAAGGCAATTAATTCATTACATGTATTAATGTTTATTAACTGGCCCCTGGCCTCCTGTCATTTTGCACAAGTGGCCCCTAGGCAAAACAAGTGGAGTGGGCCTGCCCCTGCTGTAGACTCTTAATTATGTCTTACTGATCCCTGATGTGGCAAAAAAAAAAAAAAAAAAAATCAGAATCAACATTTTTTTCTTGTATTATGGGCTGTAACAAAGACTTCGAACCCACTTTAGAGTCAGGGCTTGTTATTCTTAATGAAATGACTGAGTGTTCTTTCAATATGTCTATTCTGCTATTATTAAACAGTATGACATGAACTTCATACATACTGTATGTGATAAATAACCAGTTCTAACAGAGTCACTCAGCAGATACATTTACATGTTCTGAAAATGCCAATAATTTGACTTCAGTCAACACATAGAAATGTCAAATGACAACATGATTCCACCTTTAATTGGCATCCAGGTGCTTTTATTTTGTATTTTCCAAGCTGAACTATTTAGGGCGGAAGGAAAAGCTTTGTTTCCCAAACAGCAACAATAACAGCAGTGAGTGTGAAATGTGATGAAGAACATTTATCGCCAAGAATTTCACCAAAATGAAGTAAACAAACACTTTTGATTAAACAGAACTGTCTGACAAATTCATGGCATCATAGCTACACATTCTAATTCCATCCATTAATACAGTGACAAGCAGCAGTAAAGTAAAAGACATGACAGTAGGCAGATCAAGGAAACAGATGGACCTCAATGAGTTCTAAACCACAAAGTGAACAACAGTCAGGTTAGAGTCAGTCAGCGATCTGTGGAGGACTGTCTGGAGCCAGCACTCGTGTGAAGGTAGCATCTCTGCTCTCCATTATCAAAGTGCAGAGTGTAAAATGAACCGTAGGCAGTCTGCATGTGGGTCAGCTCTGTGATGTAGTTCTGGGTTAGCACACTGCTCAGAGCTGTCTTAGCTTGGCTCCAGCTGTCTCACAGTGTGCAGACACGGCATGGCACACATTCAGCAGACTGGCCAGGGAAATGAATCGCACATATGAAATTTGACGTCTGAGGTTTGCTCAGGCACGCTTTTCCCCTACATACTACCTCCTGTACAGGGAGTATGGTGTAGTAGGTTTGGATATAATATGAGGCCCATAGATATGATATGACTAGATATTAACATATTTACAAGTAAGTGGAGTGCTGTGAGTTAAGGGTTTGTTGGCTACCCCTTGGTGTGGAGTTTCCCTCTCAATTTAAGAGTGTTTTTTTGTAGTGTTACCCTCCGATGTTGGGGTTAGGGTTGAAGTTAAGGTGAAAGCAAACACAAATCAATGAGAAAACTGACTCTGACACAACACTAAAGGTACAGAAAAAGGCTATCAAAAGATAGGGTGTCATACAGATTGTGAACCCCTTTGAGGCAAATCTTAGATTTGTGATTATAGACTACATAGATTAACCTTATATTAAAGCGATATCCACCCACATTCTTCAAGAACCCTCCCCTCCAGTAAATGCATCAGAGGAGTGGAGGATGATGCACTGTATGTGTGGGATGGGGAAATCGTGTCTACCTGGTGTGTGACAACGCAGGAGATGTGGGCAACAAGACCCCAGGTATGTTCTCCTTAAAGCTGGAGTAGGCAGGAGTCTGAAAGAGGACAAAAAATTTTAGAATACACCTTTCTTCTGCTGCTATCACCTCTCTGTCCTAAGCCCCTCCCACCAGACGACCACAGGCATATATTTCATACAGCTACCCAGTGTTTCCCAGACACTGATTTATTTCCTCTTATTTAATTGTAGAGTTCCTGCAGTGCATTTACTCAGCCCATCCTTGCCCCCTCTCCTTCTGTTTACCATGAGACAAGTATTAGCTGCTAGCCACCTCACGGTCTCTCCGCATCTCTCCCCACCACTGTGGACTGCTTTTCATCCATTCATTCACTGCATTGGGCTCAGGTCGGGTTCGGAACCTGTGTGCACATCGGGGCAGAACTCCGCCATGCGCGATACAGAGAGGAGAGGAGAATTGTAAACGTGCAACCATGTAGAGACAGAAATGACATGCCGTTGTGTAAATAAGATAAATAATATAAGGCTTTGTTTAATAAAAGCCCCCCTAATATAATGTTAGGGGAAACTGCCTTGAATACCTTGAAACTGGTATATCACTGCCACACTCGGTCTAACCTGTGTAACATCAGCAACAGAAAGTTTGCTGATCCGGCAGGTAGTCAGGACTGTGTTATCCTCCAAAACTGGAGTTTGCGCTGGCTGGATTGAGTTGCTGCAGCCGCTGAAACTTGTCAAGCAGCTATTATTATTAATGCAAACTCAAATAGAGAACTGCCAAGAACTGACAAAATCATTCTGATCTCTGAGCCTGTAACCCCCAAATTCCACCAGATGCGTGTTGGTTGCATCTACTCTCTGGAATGGCAGTGGAGCTGATACGTTTCAATTCTAGTCAATGTGTGTGCTTCCACTGGCTGCCGCTGTGCTGTGTTCCGGCTCCGTCACAGCTGCAGCACTCTGGAACCCTCGCAGGACTTCTATTTTTTCCTGACGCCGGAGCACAACGCAGCAATTCAGCACAGAGCAGATAGTGTGGGGCAGGAATTTGTGCACAGAAACAAAATAAAACATCTGGTTAATTTTCAAAATAATATACACAGTGTTCACAGCGGATCATATATCTCTGCACTACACCTTGAAAACGTCATAATGGGCGGAGGCAGGCCTGAAGTCAACAGGTCAGAGGTTTTCAGACATCATTTCACCCCGTTGACACCATGGACGAGGAGATGTTAATCATGGAGGTGGTTCTAATGGGTTACAGTTAATGATGTGGTACAAGATATTTTGCACCATGAGTTAAGTTGTATACACAGTTAGTGACTTCCCGCCTGTGTGAATATTAGTGTCTAATATAAAGTTGTGCTGAGGTGAAATAGAAAACAAATTCCTGGTTCAGAATTCATCTCCTTGCCTTACTCTGGCAATCGATAATCCTAATCCTATGTTTTTTATAATTCAATGAAACTTTCAAAATATATCGTGAAATGGGTACTCAGTGTTTTTATGTTCATGTGACATAATTTTAAATGCTCAAACAAACAATAGAAAATTATGCTAAACTGACCTAAAGTTCCTGTCAGGCAAGGGTCATGTGACACGTTTATTTTGTGTCAGGTGTACTCAAAACTTTATGTTACTGCATTGTACCAAACTGAAAGTTTTGAGTGCAAGCTGTTATAAAAGAAAAGAAAAAAAAAGAAAAGAAGTTGAGTGAGCAAATTGTACAGTGGGGTTACAGTATAGTAAAAAGAACAAAAAAATTAGCACATCTAGAAAACATATACAGACAAGCAAAAATGTGAGTTGTTACGTTCTGCTTTAATTTAAAACTGTTCTATGTTTTACTGTGAGGAGAGAAAGATTATCTTCTCCTTGGACTAATAGTATCTCAGGGAAACAGGAACAGGATTAGTCTGATAAACAATTTATCTTCAAAAAGTCTTATGGTTGTACAGGTCTTATACCTGAACCTGTTCTGTATTTTGCTATTATTTTTTTTATTTTTATTTGCAAAGTCATATATATATATATATATATATATATATATATATATATATATATATATATATATATATATTTTTATATATATATATATAGATATATATATATACATATATATATATATATATATATATATATATATATAATAACAAAGAATTGCAAAATGTCCTTGCGTGTTATTCACCCAAAACAGCAAAGGTCTTGCCTCAATCAATAATAGGTTATGCTTTGTTGGCTTTGTGGACATTTGTATCTGTTTCATGGTTCCCAAAAAATAAAGGTTAGCCCTACCTGTGGGCTGCCTCTGACATTTAATCCAAAAGCCTTAAATTGTGTAAAAGCAGGTTCATTGCAAAGTTACTGATGGCTGCTTGTCTACTTGTCTAGCAGGCTGAATGCTTTTTTTGTGATCCTGAGGGTTTTTTTTTTTCTATTTCTCTGCATTTTTCACTGTACATCATCAGACAACAGGACAAGCATTATGTGAGGTTATGTGGGCATAAGGACAGAGTCAATGCTTAAGAGAAAATTCTTTCTGTCAGACTCGCAGCAGTGGGGAGATGTGCCTTCTGTATACTCACCAGCATCTCTGCTCCTCCAAGGTTACAGAAACATGCTGCATTTAATGAGTAATTTGTTTCCATAAAAGCACCAGGCCTTGCTGTCAGCTCACATTGAGATGAAATAAAATAGTTGCTCAAATTAAAATAACAGCTACTGTGTAAAAAGCAAGACTGAGCTGCTGCAGACTCTGTGAGGAACTTGCTGACAGTAACAGCAACAAGCAACAAAGCATTGGACAAAGGTCCTTTGGGCCTAAGATCTTTTACAAATGGTTAAAGAAATCTGTCACAACCTTGAAGCTCCTCGAGGACCACAAATCAAAATGAACCGAAACACTGAAGAATTTCAGCTGCTCCTGGAGGATAATTGACTAAACTTTAAAGCTGAACTCGGCAAGATTTTTCCATTAGAATCCCTCCAGCTTTCTGTGTGGCTATAACGTAGAGGAGCAACCTGTCCCTACTGACTGTCACACTGTAGATTCATTCTATTAATCCCAATTAATTCTGCTGAGCTACTGCCACTGTTGCCAAATTGTCTCTACAATGAGGAAGAAATGCATGTCTCCTCAACAGCAGTCAGCTACAAGCAGCAGCGTTCACTGTCATTAGATATCCTGGCTCTCTCTTTTCTTCCGTAATCCACAGCGTCAAAGACTGACCGACACTGTAGTGGTGTTGGGTTAAAGGAAATAAATTTTTAAGGTTGGGGAAAGATCGTGGTCAGAGTTTAAAGAAGCTAACGTTGACTGTTGCTAGGAAACAGGATGTGAACAGCAGTCTGCTTTGCCAAAGTCGCACGCTTTCTGGGCTTGCTTCCATCCACCTGACATAAAAAAGCTACTTTTGTTTTTGCTCCTGACAGACGAGAGTCATAAATCATACGGCAGGGCACTTGTCAGTTAAATGTAAGCATACGTTGTATTTAGATATTTGAGGGCCTTATGCTGTCATTTCTCTTGGGTGAAGAGTCTCTGGATGTAACAAACAACATACTTTGGTTATATTTGCAGCCTTACCAGCAGTAAGGCTAACAAGCTGTCTACACAGGATGCGTTTCAGCCGTTTTATTCAGTTGTCTGTCTTTTGCGCATCTGATGGAAGAGATATTTATACAGCTGTCTACACACACATTCTGTTTAGACACTGATGAGGACTGATGCGCTGCTTCCCAACCCAATCATCAGGATAAGTGTTGGCACTGTACATTTCTGCAAACCACTGATGGATAAATTACATTGTATGTAGCAGATATGTTAAAACTTTACATGTCTTTACATTTCAACAGTGCTGTGGTTGACATGTAATTAGGTTTAGGCACAAAAACCACTTGGTTGTGTTTAGGATACAGTCATGTTTGGACCGTGGCACTATCCTGGCTGGAAACGCAGTAATGTCTCGGTAAAAAACAACCAGTTTTTGTGGCGCTATCCAGGCTGGAAAGGCAGCGTTGTCTTAAGCTAGAAATGCAGTGATGGCTTGAACCAGTTTTCATGGCAATCAATCAATCAATCAATCAATCAATCAATCAATCAATCAATCAATCAATCAATCAATTTTATTTATAAATCATCAATAAATAAAATAAATCACAATTTGCCTCACAGGGCTTTACTGTACCCTTTGGAAGGAAAAACTCCCCAAAAAACCCCTTTAACGGGGAAAAAAAAAACCGGTAGAAACCTCAAGAAGAGCAACTGAGGAGGGATCCCTCTTCCAGGACGGACAGACATGCAAAAGATGTCGTACAGAACAGATAAACATAAAAACATAATTTGTGGCACTATCCTTGCTGAAAACCCAGCAATGTCTCAGTAAAAACAACTTTTTGAGGTGCTATCCCAGCTGGGTTTTTTTGGGGAGTTTTTCCTTATCCGCTGTGAGGGTCAAGGACAGAGGGATGTCGTATGCTGTAAAGCCCTGTGAGGCAAATTGTGATTTGTGATATTGGGCTTTATAAATAAAATTGATTGATTGATTGATTGATTGATTGATTGAGTGATGTCTGAAAAAAAAACAACCACTTTTTGTGGCACTAGTCCAGCTGAAAACACAATGATGTCATAGTAAAAACAACTACTTTTCATGGCACTACCTCTGGTGGAAACACAGTGACGGGTCGCTAAAAACAAACACTGCTGGAAATGCAACAACTAATAAAATAACCAGTAAAAATAACGTACAATGCCAACATTACCTTCTGCCAACTGGGCTTGCTGTTTCCACGACTTAAAGCGGAGGTGCTACAGGAATGGCCACATTTTTTTGTAGCTATTTCAGTATTGTGGCTTAAGGGATGATTATGTCAATTATTGGTCCACTGGTCAGTCCATCACTTTGGTTCAGACCAGGGTTTTCAAAGTCTGACACTGTGGGCCTGTGTTCAGATTGGCCTCAGTTATGACTCAGAGGAGAGTGTTTTTCTTTTCTACACAAATTGAAGAGATCAGATTAAATTACCTTTAATTACCCTGTGCTGTGTGTCTCAGCCACTGCTTCAGTTCCAGCTGACCATGTTGATAAATGGGCCAAAGTACAATTACTAACTTCCTGTTGTCTTCAGAATACCTGCGTGTTGCCTTCAGTATCTTTGCCGTATGCCACTTCCTCAGCCCCCTTCAACTCTTCAGTCATTTGAAAACTTAACTTTAGTCCAGACTAGAATATCTCAGTAACTACTGGATGGATTGCCATGGAATTTGGTAAAGATGTTTATTGTCCTCAGAAGATGAATCCTAATGACTTTGATGATCTCTAAGTCCAGTCATTATGTTGACATTTGTGGTTTAGAGTGAAATGTCTAAACAACTAATGGATTCATTACAATGCCATTTGGGACAGACATTCATGTTCTTTGTGGCTGTTTATCTAGCACAATTAGCAGGTCAAAATTTCGATATGTCCAACACTTTGGTTTATCCATCTAACAGACAACTAATCTCAGGACGCCACAGTGTCTGAAATCGAAAGCATGATTGGGGAATGAATATGCTCATTACATTAGTCCATTAAACTGCAATATTTATTATGAACTAATGGAAATGTTTGTCTGATAGTGGGATGAGATCAGGGACACCACATTAGGAAGTGATCTCTTGTATAACTCATTGAATGAAAAACTGGACAGAAAGATAGCTTGACATAAATATTAGCGTGACAAGGGGAATGTATGATCTGATCAGGTTGGTATTTGTTGAGGTTGGTTGCTCTTGACAACACTGACAGATGACTCACTGACTACCATCATGACAATATGCCATTTTGCCCTACTTTCTCTCCCTCTACTGGGCCAAAAAATGTGCAATACTTACGTCTTCTTCACCCTCCCTGTACCTAATCCTTCTGTCCTCTGTGAGGTGAGGAAGATGGTGGACTTTTATCGTTGTCAGAGTCGGAGGAAGGGTAGGGGAAGGAGAGGGAGGAGGACAGCAAAGCTGCAATCAATCTATCATTACTCTCCTTTACCAAAGCCTCGGGAGAGATTTAGGACCCCCTGTTACAGATGGCTGGCTTGTCGTGTGTCACGGGGGGAGGGGCTGCCACCCAAACTGAAAAGCAGCCCCAAGACCTTCAAATAAAATGACAGCAGGATGTGTGGGTGCGACTTGTGAAAATCAACCTCACTGTATGATCAGAGATGACGTAATCAGCAACCAGATTCCTGTCATTTCAGAACTGTATTGCAGTGATTCAGTCTGTTAACTATAGGGACCCTCATACTGGTGTAAAGAATATTCCTGACACTCGATCACTCCTCTGATTCTATATATGATAATGATATATGATAAACTGAACTAGAAAGGTGGTTCTGGGGTGCTCTTTCGTAGAGGACAGCACCTATAGTTATTAGCAGTAGTTATAATAAATTTCAAAGAAGATACAAAGTCAGAGTCTCTGTGACTCTGCAGCAGATCTCTATGTTGAGTATGTTTCAACCATGTGTAGTTTCTCCTTAACACAGGCAAATACACCACTACGTTACTCTTGTTATCACCTCCCACAGTGGTGTAGTGGTAATTGTTGAGGTGTGTAAACTACTAGGTAGATGGGTAAGTGACTGAGGAGGGTGTGGGTATACTCTCCTATACATTTCAATGGCTTTTTGGCTGATAGGTGGGTATACTGTAAATGTCCCAAAAAAGAGGTGGGTATACCCTGTATACCTGTGTATACCCCCCACTACAACACTGACTCCACAGCTCTAAAGTTCACAAGTATAAAACTGAGATCTGAACCCAACCCATACCCGCGCCGTTAAGTGCAGACCTAACTGAACCCGCCTGGTATTACCGAATTTTAGACCTAACCTCAACCTAAGATCAGAGGTTATATTTTAATTTTGAATTCTGATTATAAGTTGAAATGTTTTGCTTCTTCTGCCTGCCAGGTTTTCTTGCAAATTAAATAGTGACTACTCTGGAAACAGCAATTATTAGACCAGTGCTTCTGAAATAGGGGTACCCTGAGGGGTATTTTGGAGTAGTGTTTCTCAAATGGGGGAGTACCCCTAGGGGTACTTTGGAGCCGTGGTTCTCATATGGGGAAAGGGTACGGCTCGGGGTACTTTAGAGCATTGTTTCTTATATGTGGGTATGTTTCTCATATGTGGGTATGGGTACCCCCAGGGGTACTTCGGAGCCGTTTTTCTCATTTGGGGGGTATGGATATCCATATGGGTGCCTCGTAGCAGTGTTTCTCAAATGGGGGTATCGGTATCCCTCGGGATACTTTGGAGCAGTGTTTCTCATATGGGGGTATGGGTACCCCTAGGGGTATTCTGGAGTACTGCAGGGGATATGTTGGATTTTTTATTTTTAAATGTTTATTTAAAAAATAGCAGTCATGCATAATTCCTAAAATAATAGCTCCAATTCAGCTGAAAACACAGAGAAAGAAGTGAAAAAGAAAATGAAAACAAAATCAACACAATAGCTTCAGTATCAGAGAATATGTTTTAATGGGACTCACCTTACTTTATTTTGCCTCTTTATATCTGCATATTTTTTCTACCAAAAATGCTTTGCATAGGTCAGGGGGTAAATTACTGAAGAACGTTTGAGAACCACTTTAAGAGACCAGTGTAGAATATTGTACTGTGGTCACCAGTATATAACACAAGTCACAAGCCAGTAAGCCTTTCCTGTTAGGTAACATGTTTAGTAGCAGTAACACAGAGCATACAAAGCATTTTTTGGAGACTACTGTTTCTTTTAACTTTGTCCATTTTTAAGGTCAATGATCATACGACCTGGTGGGTCATTTAGGATGGAAGACTTCTTGGTTTCAATCCATCACTGTCTGGCCAAATCTACCCTCAGTGCAGTTAAACAGCAGCCACATGTTTTGTAGTAGGATAGTCTTCTCTGGTAATAATGTTACCTCCTCCTGCTCATTTCCATTCCTGTCCTCCCTGCAGTACTAAATGCATCAACAAATACAAACAGAACTGTAACAGCCCTTGCCTGCAGTCTGGTTGTTGTGCAGCTGTGTTATGAAGCTTTGGATTGGTGCTGGAGAAGCGGTTGCTTCGACAGACGGGGTGTGATGAAATCCCACTGAGCTTCACAGGGGAAAACACCAGGTTTTCTTGTCTTTAATTGGTTATTACTGAAGAAGTGGGTCTGACAGCTCCGTGTGAGGCAGAATTAGGCCAGCTAAACGTTGACAGCTCCATGTTGTGATGGACTCATCTGCCTTCGATTCATTTCAACCTAACAACACAGATGAGAACCCAAGAAAGTCCTTGAGAAAATGAGGGAAATGGTGATTTGAACAAATCAGTCTTTGTAGATGGGACTGGTGTGACTGAATGAGACAGGAGGAGAGTGTTAAAACACACACACACACACACACACACACACACACACACACACACACACACACACAAACACAGAGTTGCTATATAATAAATATTTCTTAAAATGATAACATTGTTGGCCATTTTTGGGAGGATGAGGAAGGAGGAAGAGGAAGAGGAGAAGGACAAATAAGAAATACATGAGGGTCCATCTACAGAACTGCCCAGATCACAGCCTACCTACCAAAAAAACCTTAAAATTTAGAATAGCTTAGAAAACTTGTGTCTCTATTCTACACAGTGCAATAGTCCTTTTTCACATTAGACATTTTCACAGTAAGTAACATGGGTGTGAATAATGAAATTAATGATGGCTGACTTCCAATTAGCTGCTTTGATTTCAGGATCCTTGTATCCTGCATGCTCGCTTAATGTCACTCTCACTGGAGTCCTTAAACACAACAGAGCCGTCGTCAGCGTCATTAGCAACAGCTGTGTTTTTTCTTCTACAACAAGTCAAAATGTCTGGTGTGAGCAAGGCTTTTGTCTGAGTGAGCATTAACACGTTCATTCTGCATCACCTGGTGCTCAAACTCACAACCTTAGACTCCAACAGCAACCTGCCAAGTGAGAAAGCAGATATTGGTTTCACACTATGACTTTGACAGACACCAGGATACATGACAGTTCTTTCCAACCTTTTTTAATCCCAAATAGTGTAGCTTAGCACAGTATTTTTAGCAAGTGGCCATCCATACTCTGAATGGGTGAAGTTAAATGGGAAGTGGGGGGAGTTTGAACTGAAAATGAGTGGAGCCTGACCAGAAGTTTTTTTGTAGGCCGACACCGAAGTTAAGTCACGCTGGTTCCTTCGTCAAAAAGCCAAAAGGATTTTTCCATTGGATTTTGGATATTTGCACAATATAAGCTCTGTGGCAAACAAAACATTAAAGTCTCTTAAGCTTGTGTTAACCACAGACCTTATTTCAGGCATCTAACCAAAAACCCATTTAAAAAACCCATTACCTTCAACACAAGGGAACCAGGAGTGCTAAAATGCTAACTCATTTCCGGGATTCAGGACTTATTGCTGGGGCACTGTATTGATATGGGTCGATCAGAAGTTGCTATATATATTATTTATTAGAAAACCACTTACAGAACAATCTCAGGATTGAGCATCAGATCATTTTTGATTACAACAGTAAGAGACTGAACACGGCTACCCAAATAAAGATTTTCCTTCATCACCAGTACAAATACTGTAACTTTTTTTTAGATGATCCTTGCACTCATAAAATGTGCATTATCCACACCAGATACTTACTTCATGTGAGTATTTGGCTCAACCTAATAAAGTTATACCTAAAAACTTTCATTTTTCCTCTTCCATGTTTTTTTCCGAACTATATCTTGATTTAAAACCAATTATACAGTAACTACTTTATAAATTCATCAGAATAACACTGAGAACTTTTTTCTTACACTTCTTGTTGGTCCCCTTGCTGTACACCATAATTATTAAAATTATATCAGCTGATTAAAAGTATAAAGAGTGTACAGTATATAGAGTGCCCCCCTTAAATGCAGCCTTGTTACCCCCTTATTCCCTGTATATATTTCTTTGTACCTACAGCTAGGTGCCTAGAAAGTATGTTAATGGTATTTCATATATATAAAACATTTACTGTAAAAAGCTGATGTTAAATAGCAGTATCTCTTTAAAGTTTGTTAACAAACATAAACTACTGGTCATACCAGGCTGAGACTGTAGCAGCAAAACCACATGGTGAATTGTCAACCTGCTCTCACCCCAAAGTTGTTGAATTGCGGCGCTTGGTCAGTGACTCCCAACTAAATCTGTCCTTTCACGTCAGCATGATACGCTTGCCAGGCAGCATCAAGGGGAAATACAGCAGGACAAAAACAAGTTAAGGGGGAAGAAGTCC
The DNA here is from genome assembly GCF_011397635.1 of Epinephelus fuscoguttatus. Lineage (NCBI taxonomy): Eukaryota > Metazoa > Chordata > Actinopteri > Perciformes > Serranidae > Epinephelus > Epinephelus fuscoguttatus. Next base: position 31,944,543 of record NC_064773.1, read on the forward strand.
GGCAGGGTGGGCAAGGCGGGTGGTGGATGGGTCCAACAACCACCAACTTTCATTCGGGAGGCCGGTGTTCGCTTCCTGTATGATTGTAAAGCCAAATCCTGTTCTTTTTTTCCTCAACCAAACCACATGCATGTGTTGGCTAAACGTAACCACATGTGTTTGTCGTTGAAGGAAAAAAAGGTGAATTTGCAGGTAGTGCACTACCGATGTAGTGTATTTATTTTCATTTATTTATTCATTACATGGACACTCAACATATGACAATTATATGTCGATATGTGACGAGGTCTGAGTGATGATTTTTGTTGGTATTGTAATGCATTTGGGTATGTTTTATCAGCCCGTTTCTCATCCCAAGGTCATCAAATACAGATGCTTTCCCCCACCCCTTGGCGTGTGATATCAATGCCAGAGGCACCCTTTAGCATCTTTATGAGATGCACCAGGCTTTCAGCTTACTCCAATGTAAACGTGTCCATGGCAAGGAAGTCTGCATAGGGAGGGAACAAGGAGAAGTGGATGGATCAAGCAAAACAAGACCCCAAAAGACTACAGTTAGTGTCCTTTGTGAAACCAAAAGTCGATGTTACATAACTTACATCTGGTCCTAATGTCACTCCTGAGGTTTGTCATGACACTTTTTTGTTATGTGATAAACTCACTTACCTTTTTTCTAAACCTAATCAAGTTGCCTATACCTAACGACGACGGTTCACATTAACCATATGTTATGTGTTTCAGCTGTGCGTAACATAGAGACACTCAAGGGTGCCCTGTGATTGATACAAGGTGCAGAGTGGTGTGACAGTTTTTATAACCTGGCGATGAGGGTTGATTTTATTGCTTATGACTATGACTTTTCATCTGTTAGTAGAAGATTGTGTTCAATCTTCTTTCAAAAGTTAGTCTCACTTCGAAGTCATTGTTCTACATTCAAGCACAAGACCAACAGACTGAGCAACAGCAGCATTTAAAATGTAAGCAGCTGTCAAAGTCACACTCTCCTTTTCACCACATCCATTCTTTTCTTATTGCAGAGCTCATCAGTGTAACACTGTTCAGCAGCCAACTCTCATATCTCACATTTCAGAGCCTCTCATCAGCATGAATATAAGAAAAGCAGGGAACTGTCCAAATCAAATGGTATAAAACAAGATAAATTCACTGGGATAGAGTACTCAAGCAAGTTCTCTTGGGTTGACTGAACAAATTCAGAAGAAACAAACATTTGTATAAAAAAACATCCTGTGTGTTTTAGTGAATACTGTATTCAGATCGGGGAACATCCCCAGTGAAAACCTGAGCCAGCTGTCTTGGCCTGTTTCATGCGTGCTCATGGCAGATAGGTTGGACAGCTCCCTGCCAGATGGGAGGTCCTGCTACAGTTCAAGCCCTGCATGGCCTCATTTTTGCATGACCCACTTCAACTCTCTCTCTGCGTCCCTCATCCCACACCCAAACCCATGGGATCAGAATGGAGAGCGGGCAGGGAGGCAGCACAACCATCCTGATGCTGCGTTCTCCCAGCTGGGAGGATGCACAGGGCCAGATGGGGGCTGGAGGCTTTAGGAGGTTGAAGACGGGTGGGGGGGAGACTACTTCCTGACTTTGTATTCACAAACACCAGCTGTCTGTTGTTTTACCTCTATCGGTGTCCTCACACAATGAATCTACTGCTGGATCACAGAGACTGTGTGTGTGTGTGTGTGTGTGTGTGTGTGTGTGTGTGTGTGTGTGTGTGTGTGTGCCTAACTTAGGCTACCTATGGGGACACATTTCAGACTAAAGACCAGTTAACTGGGGACGGCTTACACAATTTGGGGCAAATGCAGAGTCCCCAATTGGGAAAAGATGATTTTTCATCAGTGGTTAAAATTGCGGTTAGGGTTAGAGAAGTTGGGGGTAGAGTAAGTCTCCAGGAAATTAATGTAAATCTATTATGTCACCAGAAGTGACATAAGTAAACAGTGTATGTGTGGGTGTGTGGGTTGTTGTGACTCCTCACGGTGGATGTACCTAGCTGTGAAAAAGGGGTAATTACCACCATTTAGACACCATGCAGCACACCTAACACCTTCAAGACTGAGCTGCCAACCTGCTGAGATGTCATGGATTTCGAAGGATGAATAAAACATCAGCAGAGATAACAAAATATTATGTCTATCCAAATAACATGTTTCTCCTTTAACTAAAATTTAGGGCTAATAGTCCTGAAGGTGGCGCTACAGCAATCGATAAAATTTTAAAACTTTAAAAAATTTATAACAAATAAGTTGAACCTGCTACAACAATGCAACATTTACCAAAATGTAGCTTTGCTTGGTTGGAAATTTTCTTATGCTTCCACCTGCTAGATATCTAAAGAGACACATAATGAACATGATCTAAGTTTGTGGAATCTAACTACAAAGCAGGCAATGCTATTACAAAAAAAACATAAAAATAAAAGAAAAATAAATTACTTTCTTACATTAAAATGTATTTTCCCTGTAAACATGGCTGTGTCTGCCATAGGGTGCTCATTCCTCACAAAAAGATTAAGGAATAAACAAAGCATTTGCAGAATGAATCAGGTCATTTGTAGTGAAAGTGTTACAACTATCCCCAGTGTCCCCTACTGCAAATTTTCACTACGTAAATCTTCGATGTTCCAATGAAAAAAAAAGACATTTCCATGTCATGGTAGAAGTGGTGTGGTAAATTTCTGAATTGTATTTCAAAAGCAGAATTTTTGACAATACTTTGAATTCCATCGTCATGTAAATGATTGCAGTCGATAGGGGTGGGGGATATGGCTGTAAAATAATTTCTCTATATTTTAGGATATTTTTGCGATAATGATATTCTTGACAATATGAGAAATTAGTTTAAACAAAAAATGTATCCCTAATTTAAGAACACAGAACTGCAACAAAATAAGTGATATAGTTTTACCCATCAGCTAACAGTTTGCCTTCAAATATTCAGGTTTTTTTTTTTATTGAGAAAAAAATATCTCTAATTTCTTTGGTTTTTAAACAACAACAGTAACTCAGAGTAAGATTCAGATTCTATATATTTATAGCTCAACAAAATTACACATTACTGAAAATGTACCCTGGGATCTATACATAAATCATTAGGTGATTTCCTTCTTTTAGCAAAATCCTAAATGATTGAGTTGGGGTTTTTTTCACCTGGACCTTTATGCTCTGCCATTTCTCCTCTAATCATCAAACTGTAACCTGTGACAGGCTGCTATGTTATGATAACTATGACTACCATGAGTGTCACATAGGTTTACATTACCAAAGGTTTATGACAAAATCACTTGACAGCACGACTCCCATGTGCGCACAGTGAGAGAGGAGAGGGAGAGATACTGTGCTGCTGCCACAGGAGCCGATGAATGAGTTCCCTTTAAGTAGTAAGTCGCTAAAAAGTCTGAGAAGTCCGGGGCTATTCATAAAACATTCAAGACGCCACATTTTATTCCACATTACTGAAGCTTCTACTCTTTTTGGAACCACAGCGGAGTCAGTAATAATTTCGCTTTCAGCCACGCTCGTTGCCATGGGTAACACTATGTGTCAATATGTCTTGTGATATGCCAGTATCACAATATATGAATTTTTCATATCATTTAAAAAATTATACTGGTATTACCATGAATGAGATGATACGGCACACCCCTAGCAAAATGAGGGCATCTTTAAGAATCAATTTATTACTTATAAATCAATTCACCTTTGTAAAAAATAAATTACAGACGAAAGGTAACAGGAATAGTTAGATGTAAGCTAAGTACAGCTGAAGAGAAAATCAGGTGTGCCCATCTGACGATCCCAGCTGGAAACAGAAACAGAGCAGCTCAGCCCATATTTATTTATATATACATATGAAAGCATGTGAATAAGCATACAAACAGTTTAACAGTATGCATGCAAATTCAAATATCTGATGCTCATTTCCAGGCTTATATCTATAAAGTGGCACTAACAACTGTTGTTTACTGCCGCCAGCTCACTCACATCATTCTGTTTCTGTATTTCTAAGCGTAATTGGGCTGTGTTGTGAAAGGATGAAAAATACCGTACGCATCTGAGTGAAAGCAGGACTGATTGATTTGCATGTCCCTCAGCTACGGTAAGAGCTTCTGCATCCAGATATTCCCCCATTACAGGCAGGAAATACATTTGTAATGGGTAAAAGGCAACGGGGCCGCAATTGTTTGTTAAAGGGTTTTTTCCACCTCCCTCCCTAACTGATTTCGGAAGTCATTAAGCAATTTCATTAAGCAAGTGCATTTTGACTCACATCCTTCCAAACCTGATTTAGAACATAGTTTGTTGGTTACTTGTTCTGCTGCGTGGCTGTATCCAACGCTCACTATTGGCATATAATCCTTAGAGGTTTAAAGTAACACAATCAGTGGGGAAATCCTCTTGTTTGCTGTCTTACCCAGAGTCATATGAGTAGATCAATATCAGTTTCTGTCTGCCCAGTAGACAGGTAGTGTTACAGTGTTCCCTGGGTCTCAGTACCATCCTTCAACACAAGAAGAGTATGTCCCCCTGTCCCTCTGCTGTGTTGTGAACAACACATAACTTGTTGGTACAGTAGTAGCCTTACCCTAATCTGACCATAGCCATGACCCTGCATTTAGCCCAACTGACTATTTATTAAATGGCAACTGAGCAAACTGCCAAGCTGTCTCAATTTTATGTTGTGTCTTGTGTATTAAACATGTGCTGACATTGGAAACTAAACACTGACTTCATTGAGGGGTTGCCAGGTTTCAGCATTAATTGTCCTCAACAACATCCAGTGTTGGGGTTCAATGGGGTTGGATGAGATACTTATCCTTAGGCGGTGTATTATCTACAGTAGGTGGCAGTTGGCACACTCACAATTTCGAGATTGGAGATTTGATGATCAGTATCAGTTTATTATTATTATTTATTATTGTATTATAACGGCTTTACCTTGCAGCAGACAGCCCTTTCCAACATGAAAGCCACTAATAACTTCAGATCCAACACATTTTCACTCTGAACATGTCACATATCGACAAAAGGTACACTAGGTGTGTTGGTTGTTGACGTTCTGGGATGCTGTGTCAAGTTCTGCCTGTTACATGCATTGTCTGTTTTCAAAATACGTGTACATTTTTTACAGGGAATGGACCATTTGCATACAGTCTCTTTCAAAATAAACACTATGTCAGTTTAACAGCACAAATTAACGTTTTTTCCTTCAACAACAAATGCACGTGGTTTTGTTTAACCAACATGTGCACGTGTTTTGGTTTGCGCAGCAAAAGTGCATGGTCCAATTTAGTAAAAAAGAACAAGGTTTGCCTTTACAATTTTATGGGAAGCAAACACTGGCTTCCCAGGTGAAAGTCCGTGGTTGTCGGACCCATCCACCACTGCTACTGCCTGCCCTCCTCAAACTTCCACTTTTAACTTATTAACGCTGACCGACTGTGCATCATGCCAATGTGAAAGGACTGGGGTTTTTTTACTGGGAGTCACCGACCAAGCGCTGGATATCAACGACTTAGGAGTGAGACTGGGTTGTCAGTTGTCAGTTCACATTTATGTTCTCATCAAAGCCACCAGACTTTATTGAGAAAAACGGTAATTTAAGCTCGCTGAACACGTGAGCTGCTGGTGTACTGCTGCCTTTATTGGTTAGTTAGTGTATGTCATTGAGTGACTTTGGTGAATATGAACTAACCACATTAAATGCCACACAATTATACAAACTACCTAACTGATTGAGGCAGAAGTAGACCAGCAGCTCCTGTGTTCAGCAAGCTTAAAAAACTGTTTTTCTGGCTTTGAAGAGAGTATTATAATGACTTCAGTTCCCTGTTGAAAATCGCTGTTTGATGGTAATGTAAAGTGATGAAAATATTCTCAATATAGCAAACCATATACAGTTGTTGATTTTTTATTTATTTATTTTTTTTTGGTAAGACTTTTCCTAGGTGGCTAAAATACATTTTACTGAGGCCCCCATCCAGAGCAGCATGTCGCTTAGCTTCCGTGGTGGTAAGTCTGCCTGCTTCTCCAAACTGGGGGCTTGCCATCTACTGTGTAAAACGCTGTAATACGCTGACTAGTGATAAGTTACTCATACAACCCCACTTCAAAAAAATCTGGACTATCTCTTCAACTACATTTCCCGGTAGCTTCCAGTTAGTATGGCTACATTCCCAGCAGCAAGCATTTTTTTCTACTTATTAGTGGGGTAGTGTGACTAAACGCTACATTGCTATACACATCTGATCATGGTTAAAACCAGCAAACACTGTTGGATTATGATGGATGTGACCTCCAACTTCCTGCATAAAAGCCGGATGCACTACATACCCATCCACCATCTCAGCTTCCAGACCCTTGTTAAACACCTGCTTTCCACATTGGTACTGATCTTAAGGATGAGTATCAGGGTCGATGTGGGCGGATCGATAACAGCTAAAGTAAGCACAATCAAATGCTGATCATTTCTTTACTGAACTCTACTGTGTTCTGTCCACCTAAGCCTGCTGGTGCCTCACAGCTCTCCTTCACGACAGCTGGCTCGGCATTGTGAGCATTTCACTGCAAATCCACATGAAAGTGTATGAATGTGAAATATGATTGGTGGCATCGGTGAGTGGATCTGAGTTCACAGACCCAGATGGGCAAAATCCACATATGCTAAACTGCAATGCTAACAAAGCTGTTATCTCTCCTCTCTCTTTATTGTACAAAACATTTAGGTAGCAGGTTCTCATTTTTAATTGCATCATCTCACATTCACCACTTAAAATGACAAACAGGTCATATCAGCTGTCTCTAATTAACATTAATCCTGTAAGTAACTTGATCAGAACAAATTAAACTTTGCTGTTATCTCAATTAAATGCTCTCTGCAGCTGGTGTCTGCACTCTTGTCTGTAAGGGAAGATGCTCCATTCTGTAACACCACTGTACAATCGCCAGTAGACGTTTGTTTAGTCCCAAGCCTCCAACAAAGTGAGACGATCCAACTGATCATGTCACATCAGTTTTAGGAGTTGCAATTTCCCAGTTAAACTTTCATAAATAGTTGTGATTGTTAATGGGGGAGTACTAGGTCTGTGTATTAAAGTGCATGACCTGCTCTATATGAAAAGTGTCATGAGATAACTCCTGTTGTGAACTGATGCTATATAAATAAAAATAGATGACTATAATTTAAACTTTTGAACTTAATATATTTTTTAACCAGTTTTTGGATCAAGTAGGTCATTATACACAAAGGTTTGTCAAGTTTGGTAGCACAAGCTGTTCCACAAGTTATGTCAGATACATATTTAACCAACATTTAGGTCAGGGTACATATAGTATCAGATTAGACTGAGTATCAGTAGATAGCAGAAGTTAAAAGACTCAGATAGGATCAGGACCAAAAAATGACATCCCGAGCGCTTAATTTGGCACTGGATGTAAACTGTATGACCTTGCAACAATTTTGGTAAAACACGATTTACATATTCAAAGGTGTATTTTTACATTTTAATGGAGCAAGATTAGCAGTTTCCCCCTGCTCGCAGTCTTGATGCTGTAAGATGGGCTAAACACACCCTGGACCTACAGTTTATCTGTGCTGAATGCATAGAGATAAACCTGATATCATTCTACTTTGCTGTCATTTGTGATAATCAACATTCCTCCTTAATGATCCTTGACCGTTAAGATGACAGAAAATGCCCTGATTACAAGTACGTACCAAGACGTTCAGAGCATTTCAGCTTTTGTGCCATTGGTTGGCATCAATATACCCACACCTTTTTGACATAACTGCTCCTAGCAATGACCCTTGGAAGCTTTTTAAGCCACTGCGGCTTGTGTGTGTTTTCATCCAGTATAAATTATATAAAACATTTTTCTTAAACACAAACATGGTGTTTTACTCAGGAAAACCGAGTTTTGTATCCATCTCATTCCTAGCCCCCATGGTACCTTGCGTGAAGTAAAGGCGCAGCTTAACATGGGGCCCTTTTCCACTCTGAGCTGAAGTATTTTTTCAACTCGAGAAGTTCAGAGTGCTCCAGCAAAAATGCCAGGTGCCTGAAACGCGGTAATGTGAGTCAAGTAGCAACGCAAAAGCAACAAGAAAAAAGCTTAATTCTCATTAAAAACAATTACAAAAAGCTGCTTCCAGCAGCTAAAATGCTTTCTGTGTGATTGGGGCCTTAGAGGGCCTTTTAGTACAACTAAATACAAACCTAAAACAATACTGTTTTAACCTAAACCAATACTGTAACCTAAAACAATACTGTTTTAGGTTACAATAACTTTCATGAACTGAAAACACATGGAATAGTGACAACTATACTCTGTGAATCAGGGATTACAGCATGTTACCTAACCAATGTTGTCACTGTAGAGACTTGTCAGCAGACGGAACCCACCTGTCACCCTAAGCAGCCACGCCCCTATTTATGTGTAACTTAAAGTCTTAATAATATTTAAATGGGTAAGTTATATAAAAATTCACCCCCTGTCCAATTGTGATGAAGGGATGAATTAATTATAGAGATCGAAACCAGGCTCTAAACATGTTTATTTCTGCTGTAAAGTTGGACATTTTAACATGGGGGTCTATGGGGATTGACTCGCTCTTGGAGTGAGCCTCAAGTGGCCATTAGGGGAACTGCAGTTTTTGGGACTTCAGGTGTTGGCTTCATTTTTAAGCCCCAGAGGCTCCTGCTTGCTCAGAGTCCAAAAATACACCCCCTGCAAGAAGATGGTCACTGTGCATACATCCAGACAGTTTAGGGACAATATTCTCACAAGGGCAGGAATGCATACAATATCACACACACACAGCTCTGCTTCTTCAGTGCAATCACTTCCAGTCACAATCAGTAACAGAGAGGAAATGGCGTCTGGCTCGGAGATGTTTGCAGAAGGCTGAAGGGCAATTTGGCTAAAATGACTGAGTTAGAAATCCATTTAGGAGAGCGGGAGCAATACGCCCCAGTCTCAGCACTGGAAGGAGTATTTCTCTGTGAAGGGGTGTAATGTTGTGTAATATAATGAGTCTCCCGGTGCAAATGCCAGAGGTTTGGGATTAGGCTTCCTTGGGTGTCGTTTGCAGAGACGAGCAGCAGAGAGGTTAATACAGCGCTCGCTAGTCAGGAAATCAAACGATAAAAGTGCGGTGCAGCTTCAGGCCGGGGGGAGCAGATAGTGATTGATGTTGAAGGATATTGAATGTATCACACAAGCCTGGCATCAGATTACTCCTCATCCTTATTCTCTACTCCCCTATCACGCACAACTACGTCCTTACAGGGTGTGAAGCTACCCATTCATCTGCAGTCTACACACCTGTGGGTGTTGAGGCTCAATTTAGGAGGGAATTACTACTCAATAAATGTGTTGATCCAGCAAAAGCTTATTGTTTCAAAATGATTTTGTGCTGCATAAGCACATTGTGTGGACTGCATCTCTCAAACTATTGCACTTGATGTGCTTGATCAGGATCTGGTATATTATAGGGAAACTAAAGGGAGTTGTTGAAATGACCATGTGTAATGTGAAAGGTGTTGCTCTCCCCACTTTTACAGTTTTGGTGTGATGCACTCACTAAAATCTCATTTCAGCTGTCAAGATCCTGATGACAGAAGCTCTGAGTTGGTAACAGCTGCTGACATCACCAGGCTGCCCTTAATTATTAGCATGTGCTCACAGAAACATTAATCTTTGTGTGCCTGTGAAAAAAATCTGTCAATTTTAAATTGTACTCACAGGTGGCAATGTGTCATTTATTATTTTAATTTCAAGACACTACAGTTGAGCATCAATTGAAGAGAAGGCAGCAAAGCACAGTGTTCCCGTGTGCCTCACTAAAACTATATTTCAGTCTTAAATTCCAACATTCAGTTGCATGATTTACTTATTTAATTTGAAATTAATTTAATTCTTTTAATTGTGCATGTATGTGGTTAGAATGCGTTCATATTCAGAGAAGTTAAATCAAATTTTCAAGAATTGTGAATTAAAGATTTCAAACTTCAGGCCAGTTTTCAGTTAGATTTATAAAAACATTTCATTGTAAGGTGTTATTTGAGAATTTTAGAGGTGAATATCAATGCATATCCTCAATCGTGAAAGTGAAATAATGCTGGACTCTACGTAAATGCTAGCGCTGCTCTGTGTCTGCAGGAAACAGAGAAATATTTGCTTACACATTTGATTCAACTTTTTATTGGCTTTGAATTTGCTGCCAAATAGCCTAAAAAATCTATCATTGTAGCTTTAAAGAATTTTTTTTTTTGATTTGACTATTGGTTATTGGCTGTGACGACAAAGACAGACAGACATGAAAATACCAGTCAGTTCTCATTCCAAAGGCATCAAATAAAGCACATTAGTCAGCAGCATCTGATTCTGACGCACAAGGCACCCTTTAGCATCTCTATGAAACGTACAGGGCTTCCAACTAACCCCAATCTAAACCCATCCACAGAAATGATGTAAAACAAAGAGTGAGAAGGTCCAAGGGCAGAACGTCCACCCAGGAGACTTCTGTTTGTGTCCCGCATAAAACCAAAAGTCAGTGTTGGAGTTTTTTTTTAACCACATGACGTAATAAAGTCACATGATGTACCAACACAGGTTGTGAAACACTGATGCTGACGCTCCCTTGGTGTGTCTCATACAGATGTACAAGACACCCTTTAAGTGGGATTTATGTTTCTGTGTTGAATCAATGCCGTATCTACGGTGTTGGCTCTGTGTCGTCACAAAGTTTACACCGTGTGTGCGATATATCCTGGCTTCATATGGGTAGAGGAAATCTCAACTAGTTGCTAGGTTAATTTATACAATGTAAAATGCATAGGCTTATGCTAATAACGTTAGCATGTTTTATTTGTTTGCAAAAGGTGTTTAGTATAAGACAAGTGCTTTGTCTGTGAAACCTGTGAGTTGTAGTGAAGCTGATTTGAGTACTTGAAATTGTCTCTAATAATCCATGTTTAATGTGTGTTTTAGGTATGTTTTGAATCAACTAAACTTTACAGCACTTATTAGAAACCACACCACCTACTGTTTTGGAGGTGTAACTGCAGAGTGACACAGACACACCACCACACAAGAATAAATGCTTGCCATGGTGTAGGCCATGTGCATAGGCTATGGCATCTGCTCTGCGCAGAGCTGGGGTATAAATCTGGTTTAAGCATTTGACTATGAGTATCACTGGGCTAGACATTTGTGTCAAGTGACATACATCCCATACATATGAACATCTCACTTACAGTAAGTCGCATGAAATATTTGAAGAGCTGGTAGTAAGAATGTGCTAAAAACAAAAACAGAAACATCACAAGAGGACACTGCATTATGGGCAAATGATCAAGGTTTTAAATGTCCAGTTGGTGTACGCTATGAAATCTGGGCATATAAAAAACAGATTTTCCCCTCATGGTTTTCTTGTGCTGCTTCCTTCTCTCCCAACATGTTCCTGTGTGTTTGCCAGGCTCTCAACTGAGTCACGCGACTGCCACTGTAGGAACGGCTGTTCATTGCTGCAAAAAGCTGTTGACTCATGTTAGTTCACATCTTCAGTGACCCAGACTTGTTGACTTTGTTTTGGAGTGAATACATAATTGCTCTTCCACAGGTAAATATTTGGAAATGGTCGAGACTAGGCTGCTGATCACTGCTTTTTCAATCTTGAAAAAAAGCATTGTGTAGTGCCTTATGTCCCTTTATACATATTTAAATTGGAAGACTGGATTACCTGAGGCGTGAATACATTTCAAATGCACTCTAAAAGCAGAGTTCACAGACAGTGCTTTTGTCCTCACTCTTCAGCCTATGCTATGTTAATTAACACAGTAAAACTAAGAGCATCTTGATCATTTTCTAGGTAAAAAAAATACTTAAAAACCTCCAGTGATTTGGCCTTTGTCATACTGTGATCATGTCACATAAGATGAGCGGTATCGGAATGATTCACATATTTACAGTATGAGATGCGGATCTCTCAAGATGGGTGGATGATTGCAGAATTAGTTGGCCATTTAGAATTAAAAATACCACGCATACATAATATAACACAATATCCATTACGTTTGAATGTCATTGATTAGAACCACAGGGTTTGGCTGATGTGATGCATCCATGTTTGTTTGGTTTTCAGGCACTTACTGAATTATTCAGATAAATAAGTGTTTCCTTGTCATAGCTACACTGTGATCAAATTGTAATCTGATAATTATGGTAACACAGATATGATATGAACAGTAGGTGCTGTGGAAATAATTATATTAAAGCTCATTTTTCTGAATTTGTCAAGACAACAGGTTAGCGTATCCTCATGCAATAGGATATTTTACAAAAATGCAAATATGTCAGTTCATGTGATATCTAACAAATTAGTGCCCTATGAGATGCATGTCACCTTACGTATTTAACATCAAGCTGCGTACTTAACATCAAGTCGTGTATGGAACATAAAGTTACATAGGTTAGGCTTAGGAAAGTAAAGTTATGTAGCTTGGGTTTAGGACAAGAAACATTTAAGGAGTCGTCACGTTATGTACTTAATGTAAACTTATGTACATGTAAGTTACCTTTTATCAAGTACAGTTACATAGATGAGGTTTAGACAAATGTAGTTGCGTAGGTTAGATTTAGGAAAAGAAACAAGGTTCGGCGTCCTCAAATTATGTACTTATACTTTACGTGAATTTATGTGGGCAAGGTTTAGTCAAGTAAAGTTACATAGGTTAGGTTTAGGAAAAGAAACAAGATTGGGTGTCATCATGTTACGTACTTAACAAGTCAAGTTAAAACTTTATTGTCCCTGAGTGGGCAATTACAGGCAATTACATTAACATAAAGGCAGGTTAGGGTTAGGCAAGTAAAGGTGCGTAAGTTAGGTTAAGGAAATGAAACATGGTGACGACGCACCTTAAAATAACTTAAAGTTCACCATGTTTCACGCGGGACACGAACACACCTGTCACCTGCGGGACAGTCCTGTGTTTCTTTGACTCTTCCAGTGCCCCAATCTGCCTCCTTATGCAGACCACTTCCGTCTTTACTCATGTCAACTCATTGGTCACGTGATTGCAGCCCTCCCAATGGGTTAAGGACAAATTAGTGACTCATTATTACATGGATTACAAATTTTGGTGCATTCATTTTTGTAGGTATGGCTTACACAGAAATGGTGCATGAGAATACCCTGAATAGGTACACATGGAGCACATTAAAACACAAGAAAGAACCAGCAGAGAAAGAAATTAACAATAAAGGTCCATCTCTTTGATACGCTTGTTTTAAATAAAAGCATGAGTCTCTCTGCAGCTGAGGTAAGTAAAGGCCCAGATCACTAATTGAGAATTTCTGGGAATTCAGGTCTCAGAATTCCAATCAACATGACACATGTATCGACCACTGGGAGGCAGCGAACGCACCTTGAGCAGCCATTCTGTCAGTAATAGAACAGAAGAAGAGCAGCCTTTGTATTTGTTCAGAGTGCATCATGTGCATCCCTTGGGTGTGGTTACGCAATTTGAATACAGTACGGGAAAAACAGACTCTGACACTAACAATGAAAAAAAAACAAAACACACTGAGCTCCATAAAATGTAAATACTCTGATGAAAAAATGTCAGCCATAAATGCTATATAAATGAAAATTTTACCTATGTTCAGTGTTAGGATCGACATAGGCTACTTGGTGAAAGATCTCTACCATTTCAAGCAGCTGTTCTACAGCTGTGCCAGTTGAGCTGATCAATACTGAAATCACTTATCAGATGTCCACTCCCAGCCCATCTGAGATAGTCTCTTGTCAGACAAGCTATTGACAGATCATCTTCTCAGCATAATGCACACACATGATGTATCTGTGCTATCTGACACCCAGTATTCTCTGTGAGAGGACTGGGGGGAGGAAAAGCCCAGCATCTGCTCCCCTCTCCCCTCAGAGGGAGAGAGATGACTGTAGTGTGGTGACTTCAGCCTCTGTTTTATTAAAAACTGTCATGGGGGAAACAACAAGTAACTTTATGCACATCATCAATGGCCCTGCAGAGGAAATAAAGAGATGCTTGGTTAATTAGTTCTGCGACAGTGCACTATAGCACTGTCACTTTTCCAAGGTGGCATCATTATATAGGGACTGCATGTGGAAGTGTGGCAAATATAAGCTTTAATTTGGCAAAAAGGCTGGGGATTGTGATAAGGGAGTCAAGCTTTATGCTTACTCACCCCCTACTACAGTGCAGCAGCTAAATATATGAAGGTGACTTCACATCACAGTGCAGACATGTTTCTGACTCAGGATAACCTGTGTCGTCACTGTGTAACAGTGTATCTGTGTATTTGTGCTGTGTATTCATAGTTTTGTATCAAGCTTTTGATGTCATAAATGTAATTAGAATGTAGCCTTGTGTGACATGTGTTTATATTTTTTATGACTTTTGGTTATGTCATTGATGTCTATAATTTATGTTAATATCTGTTTATAAGTAACATCTTTAAATACCATAAAACATCAATTAAAAGCCTAGTCCCAATTAAATGCTCAGTCCCTTTTACTAGCCCAGCGTGGCTAAACATTTTGACAAATAAAGGCCTGTCTCAATGAAACACCTGGTCTGGTTACCAAACAGTTCATTTTAATAGAAGTTCTTTGGATGTGTAAAACCAGGTTGCTGGCTACCCACTTGAGCTTAGTTAACTCCTTAGATGGCGCATACAAATATAAATGATCAAACTTTTTGTAAATATGGACATGCTACTTACTGTTAGCTTAATTAGATTCTTCACAGTTCAAAAATTCAAAAGGCTTTCTCATAAGAATTAATTAAAAATGAACTGATTTCATTGTGAGTATTGTTTTAAAAGGATAAAACGATGTTATGTAAGTATGCCCAGTCCCATAATGAATGAATGATTCATTATTAATATGTTAACTAAAGCTTAATTTTCATACAAGTAATATCCATGCTGGTTTAAATAAACAGTTTGATTGTATTCCCTCACCTTTGCTGAGCAAAGATGTCACAAATACACACCTGCTCCAAGTATAGACCTGTTGAGTTCAGTGATTTAAGCAAATAATAGCCCAGGCTACTAATTGCAGTTTTACGGTGATTTAGTCCATTGGTGGTGGGTACTATCAGTGTTGATTGGTCTGCCCATCTCCAACTTTGGCCCACAACAAGAAAGTTTAAAAGCTAGAATACACGGCGAGAATACCATACAATCCCCTGCACCATCCCTATGCTAAAATTGGCACTTGTCAAATTGCAAGTTGCCATTAAATTGACTGAACAAATAGGACCTATTCATTCTCTGCTCACCAGAAAATCCTTCTTCATTACGTAAAGGCCTTAAGGTGATCCTGTAGGTCTCCCTCTACCACAAACCCTACACTATAATGTTTTGTTGCACGCAAGATCTAATACATTTAGGGCACATGTATCATGCTTCAAAGACAAAAAAACAGCACATTGGTTATTCTACAACCTGTTTTATTCTATCAATAAACTGTACAGTTTTGGCCCCTAGTGAAATGGAATACTAAAACCATTCATTTATTGGTTACCCTTTCATACCCTTTCACTACTGGAGCTACTGATCTTCACTATTGTTAAATTAGATGACCGATGTCTTCCTCCTGTGGTTGTGTGATTAACAGATGCACTCTCTCAGTAACAAAGGTAGAGGTAACATTTTGTGTTACATTTGGCCTTATGCTCTTCAGGAAGTCTTAGGAGTCATGACATATGCCACGCCTTTGCCACCTGGAAAATGCAAGGTCAGGCCCAGGGTACTACTCTTGCGTCTACCTTTTCCAACTTTCAAGGGCATGGACATTGCTAAGCGACCATAACCAGCATTGTGTCATAGTCCACATAGCCCTTAGGGAAGAGGTCTCAATGAGTGGTTGGTTGCACAAAAGTGTGACTGTGAAACTGAGAGATTCTGTCCTGTCTCCTACTAACAGTTAACCAGCCAAGGCAGACCTTCCAGTAAAGATCACAGAATGGGATCAGATCGTATAAATTCGCTCATATGGGCAGGTTTTAAGGCACTGGCAAACAGAATGCTTTGTCATCTTAGTATTAGAACTTCCTTTGTCAATGCCTTAAAACTGTTTTGGCTTTAAAAGGCTGTTCGTAGCAAAAAGTCTGAAGCCATGAACATGAAATCTTCTTTATCTGACAGATGTCAAGGGGGAAATGAAGTATCAGTTCTGACTTTATCCGCATTGGGATGCATTGTGTATTGAGCTCACTACCAATCGGGATTCCTAAAACTTTAGATTCTTACAAGCCAGAATGTCTTAGGTCTCCTGCAAAAGGAGCAAACACTTTCTATTTGAGAGATGGATGAGGATGAGAGATGTGCCAGAGTACTTCTTGCACCTCTTGTTGTGCCACTGACAGTAGGAAATGATTGTTTTCTGCTTTCATCTGTTCAAAATCTCTTGACTTAATGGACTCTGACCACTTGGCAGGACAGGGCCCTCATTCCCCACTTCCCACTTTTTAAACCCAAGTACTTCTTCAACACCACATCCAGTCCTGTCCACACTGCAGCGGAGGAACAGCCTTTTAAAACCTTGCAATGTCAGTGCACATAAAGGGTGCTGTAGATTTTCTCCTCTGGTGGCTTCCCTCATGCAACATGCATATGTGAGCAGTGTGCAGTGGGGACTTATTAAGCAGTGGTGAGCTGGGCTTAAATATGTGTTTTTTTGGGTAACAGAGGCCCACTGCCAAGAATGCTCTTATGAGCCTCTTGTCAAGGTCATTGGTTTTATTGACCTTCTTGATATCTCCACAGGTCTCAGAGGCTTCCTTACACATGAGGAGAATCAATACCAGCTCCATGACTCTACTACGCAACATTGATTATCGCTAGCCTCTTTTCTGTTCATGCCGTAACGTCAGAAGAAGTCTGTGTTTTAAAGCCAGTGGGACTGCACAGAGTTAGTTGAGATCGATCACTATGTAGGGGAAGCATCTTTGAGGCAACAGGAGATGTCTTGTGGGGCCCTTAAGGCAAGCCTTCATGAGTACATGGATTACACATGACCGCTATTGATTTATCAATCTTGCATTATGATGCCAGGGCCAAGGGGGTAAACATTTATTGGATTTACTTCTGAACAGGGAAGATAAAGGGGATGACATTTACAACCAGAGTCGCCTGACTATGAGCCATCCAGTTAAGGTCTTATCCTGATTATGACAAGCATGTGCACAGGCACCATTAGAGATGATGGACTTTTCAGTTTTGAAATCATGTTATCCACCAAGGCTCAAAAAATAGCACTCACCAATTGTGAGAAAAAATATATGGCTATGAATAAGATAAATGAGATCAGCTGCCATTGGCGGGTTGCTGAAGTAGGTTTACTTCACTACATACTCACAATACTACAACACATAAGTTGATCAACTTTGCACACTGGTGGCATTACGCAGCGTATGGTCCATAAATAATTGTAGCGCAGTTCTTTCATTGACCCTCACTGTCCTCTGTCGCTACAGTTACACTCTTCATCAAGCTGAGTACCACAGATGAGAATTTCGTGCTGAGAGTCAAAGAGAGTCTGTAGTCTAAAGTATCTGGTGGCACATTGCCAGAGTAGATCAACCTTAAAAGAAAATGAAGAGCATGGTGGAAGTAAAGTTGAAAATAAACTCACAGAGAGAAATGGCGCATCGCCCACATGGGGTGGCTGTGGCTCTGGAGGTCAGGCACGTTGTCCACTATGCAAGGTTGGCAGTTCAATTCTTGGCTCCTCCTGTCCACATGTCAAAGTGTTCTTGGTCAAGACACTAAACCTGCTTGAAGCATTCCATGTCACATTCACCTACTCACATCCTGGTGGCCAAGGATACTGTACAAGGTGCCCACCTGCTATTTATTCTAAGCAGTCACATGCACTTACACACTGATGGCACAGCCAGTGGGAGAAATCTAGGGTTGCTTAAGGATACTTGGACATGCGAACTTGAGGAGTTAGGGATCGAACCACCAGTCTTCCCATTTGGTGGATGACTCACTCCACCACCTGAGCCACACCTGCCCAAAGGGTTATGAATTCAATTACAAAGACAAGAACGTACAGAGTTTTCTTCTTATTTCTTCATGGTTCTTTTCTGCAACTTGATTGGAGACTTTCAGAATGTTGTAGACAAAGTGAATCTGGAGAATTAAGTGTTGACTTGCTGTAAACAGATGGCATTAATGTTAACTGATGCAGGAAATGATTCGTGGAACACTGTTTGAACAACATACTTTTTAATCTTGGGTTTGGAGGAAGGTATCAAATATTTCTAAGTCAAAACACTCAAGTCCAGGTGAGGTCACGAGTCACTGGAGTTAAAGTCCATGTAGAGTTACAAGTATTTTTTGATTTTGTCAAGTTGATTCTTGAGTCATCAAATTTGTGACTCAAGTCTGGCTCGAGTTCAAGGCATGTGACTTGAGTCCACAGCTCTGGCACTAAGTAGTTAAAATGAACACCATCCATTAACTCCTTACGTAATCTAATAATATAATTTATATGACAATGTAATACTCTGAATGAGACTTTTTGCATAATAAATACTGTGAGTTTTGTTAGGTAGGCCCTGTTTTGTTTAGTTAATACTTTTGACCTTTGAAGAAGATTGTTCCGTTATTACTACTTTTAAGTAAATAAAGGATCTCGACCACGATCCTACCATACGTGTACTATTATTTACAGGCTCACACCTGTGATATGGATAATTTTCACCGACAGTTTTTCAGGCAAAACCCAAGAATTGTATGTATTTTTTAAGTAGGGAGATAAAATGAAATATACCGTATAATAGTAGTGTTTTATGTATATGATGTAGTCTGATGTATACTGCAACCACTTAGGCACCATGGTTTGATCAAATACATCTAGTCTCTCTGTGTGTGAGCAATGGGGTCCCGACTGCTCCACTGATAAAGAGATAGTCATGTATGGGTAATTACCATTGTCAGCAGTTGTTGTCTCCTGGGTTTGCTTGTTTTTGCCAGTGTGTGTGTGTGAGTGTACATGGCTGCAGCCTGCAGGACAGAGGAGAGGCAGGGGGTGTTATCCTGGTTGTCTCTGTTTGTGCAGTTTGAATCTCCCAGGACTCCAATAATGCAATTTTCAGTGAGCCACACAGCCCTGCCAGAGATAATTAGAGCAGACATGTAGTAATGGTGTCAAAAGGAAGCAGCTCTTTCTCCACCAGCTAGAATATTACAGTCTTGGTATGAACATACAGTGCAAATATTGCAAAAAATACCATGAAAAAGTCAAAATATCACATAACAAGTTTTTATGCTTTTTATGAATGTGACAAAGTGCAATGGGAACATGCTTAGTGAATAAATAACGATGGACATAAGCATGTTAATTAAATTGAGGTTTTTCCTTCACTAATGAGATGAAAACAGACAAAGACATCAGATCAGAAGACTTGAAACTTCCTTAAATTAGTAGATGAAACAAAATCGTCATATTTCCATTATGTTTTCACATCATTTTCATTCGTTTGAGATTTGTCTGGAGCTCTTTTTTTTTTTTTTTTTTTTTTTTACATTATCTCATTGTGTCCTCTTCTTCTTCAATGGTTTAATGAATTCAGAGTGGAGAATTAGCAACAACTGTTTATCTTAATGCACCCAACTCCCAATATTCACATAAAAGTAGTGGAAGGAAACGGTTAAATTCATGAATTCAGATTTTCTTTTTCCATTTATCTGAAAATTGAAAGTTGAATTTTGCCCTAAATTTGCATGGAAGCGTGGCCATAGGAACGTCACCTGGTGTGTCAGAACAGGGACACTGCAGTTGCCCTACATAGGTCTAAGACCACTTGGCTCCAGGACATCCCCCACAAGAGTAGTGCTTTCTTAAAGATAATAGTTCATTTACATTAGTCAATCTTGTTGTATGAGTTAAGGAGATCCAACTGCCAGACCTCAACTGTTAGCTGTTTAACACTGGAACTGGACCTCCATATTCTGAAGTCTCTATTGGCCTTATAATATCAATTAAAGGGATGTCAAACTACTAAATATACTACAGTTTCTACAAACCATATCCACTATGTCTATGTTCCTACTGTGTTTTCATGAAACTGTTGTACTGTTGCTGGAACTAGTACATATGGAACATTGTCTATTTTCTTTATTTGACAGGGACAATGCAATTTAAAGGTTCTGTTTGTGACATTCAGAGTATTAATATAGCAGCAAATCACTGTTTGCTATGTAAAGATACAGTGGAGTAATGGCATCCTGCGCAGAGAATCACACTCCCTCTGTGTGTTATAATCCGAGGTTCTCTGTAGTTTGTTGTGGTAAGCTGATCAGGCGAAGTGTGCGTGTTAGTGCGTGTGTATCTCACTGGCTAGCTCATCTGTGGTGACAGCGTTTGCAGCTGGAAAGTGTAGCATCTACCCTTAGGTTGCCCCTTAGTAAACATTGTTAGCTCTGTCAGTATTGTTGCTGTTGTTTAGTGTTATTGTTAGCATGGTTAGTTGCTAGCCGTCACCTCAGCCCTCACTAGCCTCTAACAGCATTTCCCCCCTCATTAACACTGTCAGCTGTGTCAGCACTGTTACTGTTGTTTAGCACTGTTTATGGAGTTAGCACAGTTAGCTGTCAGCTCAGCTACTGCTAGCAGCTATTGGTGTTTCCTCCATTGTTAAAACCACTAGCTCTGTCAGCACTGTTGCCATTGTTTAGCACTGTTTATGGAGTTAGCACAGTTAGCTGCTAGCCGTCGGCTCAGCCACTGCTAGCAGCTAATGGTGTTTCCCCCCTGGTTAACACTGAGCTAACGGTATTTTCCCCCTTGTTAACAGTTAACACTGTTAGCTCTGTCAGCATAGTTGCCATTGTTTAGCACTGTTAAAAGAGTTAACACGGTTAGCTGTTAGCCATTGGCTCAACCACTGCTGGCAACTAATGGTGTTTGCAAACAGTGTTTCTCTCCTGGTTCGCACCATTAACACTGTTGTCAGTGGTTAGTGCTGTTTTTGCAGTTAGCACTGTTAACTACTAGCCCCCAACATAGCCACCTCCATGCTGAGAACTGTGTGCAGACAACTCATACTCTCTGAATTTCGCACAGAGTCCCTTTAACATAGTTTCAATACAAAGCATGACACTGATGTGCTGCACAGACAGTTTGCTTTTGCTCATTTTCAGCTGCTATCCCTATTTATGCTTTTACATGTACAGTGGGATTAAAATACACCATTAAACCACATTACACCACAAATATGGAAATACAATAAAATACACATCACACAATACACATACACCAATACACTTAGGTAATTTACAGTGCAGTTAGCTAAAAATTGGTACAGCTGTGGTTTGCTTTAACCAGCATGTGACCTTTGTTGTAAAAGATTTTATATCTGCGATTAATTTGATTTCAGTTGGTAATGTGTTCCAGTCTTGACAGCTCTTTATGGAGAGAGCCGATTGATTTAGATTTGCAATGTGGTATTTTACAGTTGCCATCCATCATGCTACCAGTTATTCTGCTACTATCTCATCTAGAAAGAGGCTCTGGGGCTAGACTGTTAATATATTTGAAAACTAATTTAAGAAAACAAAGATAAGTAAAGCTTTCAAAGCTGAATGATTGTATTGTTTAACTCTGTGACACTGATACCACCAGACAGGCGTTTTATCCATTATTTCTAGTACCTGATTCTATAAGGATGCAAGATGTCTGACTGTAGATTGTGATGCTTCAGCCCATACTGTCATACAGTATGACTAAGCTGCTTGAGTGAGAATGCAGTGCCTGATTAAGTTGAAACAATAAAGGTCAGTCTTAATTGTTTTTGAGATTATCTTTCCATGTTGATCAAATTTGAGCTGTGGATCTAAGAGTATTTTAAGAACCTTAAATCATTGACCTCTATTTCCACCTTTTATTTCCAAATCCAGCTTTTTGAGGTACAATCCTTGCAGGAAATGCAGTGAATGCTCTGTAAAAAAAACCACTTTCAGCAGCACTATTTTCATTGGAAATACAGTGGTGTCTTTATAAAAAATAACTGCTTTACGTGGAACTATCCCCAGTGGAAATTAGCCACGTTTGGTGGCTAAAAAGGTGCTTGAAATGCAGCAATAACTTGATGAAAAACTAACAAGCAATTTACTGCCCCCCCAAAGTCAGCTCATACTGTGGCACTTTAGAAACATTGACATAATACATATGAAATGTAAAAATGTAATGTATTTGTTGTGTCCAGAAATGTACAATTATTGTGACTAGGCTGCTTATTTTTTGTTCTGTATCTCAACTTTAGGAAGATGATATGATTGTGACATACTTGTGTCACTTTACAACATGCTACCAGAGGCCATTGATAATCCAAGATGGCCCACTGTAGATTCATTCCCTGTATCCATGTCACGTGGGTTTCGCCACTGCCCTGCCCCTTTAGGAGACTAGCGGTGGTAATGAGTCCATTCATTCCAATGGTAAAAAGGGAACTAGAGTACAGATTATGAGCGTTTCCTTTGCCCCATGGTCACTGAAGTAAATACTCAACCCATTTTTCAAAAGCCCCAATCCTTCTAAACAATCCGACAATGGAATGGCATTTTTTCTGACAGACAAATGAGGAAAAAATTAACTTTTTTCGAGGCATGTCTTTGATTTAGCAACACACTCTGGCGAGATCTGGCAACAACTGATGTGATCTTACACTCAGCTGTCATCAGATATTAAGCTATCAGATAAAAACTTGTGACAAAATAAGGAGCAAACATTAAATTTGAACTATATATCTGTATGTGTTGAACAGTTGAACTGTATGTGTTGTTTGAATCTGATTTCATCCACCCCAACAAGGTAGGGGTATGTAGGGGAGAGACGACCACACCAACTTATGACACCGGAAGTGTACATCATTTGGTACCATTAGCATAGCTTGTAACACGTTATCTTCCGTTATACAGTATCTCTGGCACTACATAACAAACGTAGTTCAGTCAGGAGCACTTGGGTCAGAGAAAATTATTTCCATTGCAGTATCATATTTGGCATTACGGCTCTGCTCTGGGGCCTCTCTTCTTCTCACACCTCCCTGCCCTTCCACACATATACGAGGAAAGCCTGAGGCAGAAAGAGCAAACCTCCCTGCCCTTCCATGCGCCCACATGGAAAGCCAGAGGCAGGGAGAGCAGCAGCAAAGACCCCGCGGGAACAGAACAGAGCAGAATCAATGGCAAACAGAAATGACATTGATAAGTCAGACACAACATGAAAAGGAGGAGGTGGGGTGGGGGCAGATTGCAAAGCGGCTTGCAGAGGAAGCAGCAACAATAGGCAGGCCAAAGCAGTTTAAATAGGGCGCCCTGAATGAGAGTTGTCAATTGGTTACATAGAAAGGAATCATGCGATCTAGCAGCTAACTCCCTTCCATCAATCAGCTGCTTCATCAGTCGATTGGGCTGTTTGAGATCAGTTGATGTAGCTAGGATGTGAGCTGAGCTTGATATCGTGTCCTGGCTGAACTAATGCTATGCTCAATTTACTGTAACTGGAAACATTATCTTTTTTCTAAACGTAGCCACATAGTTTTGGTGCCTAAAACTACCCGTGTGCCACCACATAATTTAACACATTGCATGCCAGCATCACATAATGCAGAGATAGTGGTCATTTCATGTATTTCTGTGAAATCACATTGTTCAGATTATTTGTCAATGTCTTCAAAGACAACCAATGAGTGTTTCTAGCCACACTTTAACAGCATGGCTCTAGGGATGGTGCTGTCAGTTGAACTTTCCACCACTTTTGTGAGGACTGAAATAACTCAACAGCTATTGGATGGATCGCCTTAAAATTTGAGTCAGACAGAAGTAGAGAGTGTGTTACTATTCACAAGACCACAAGGGGTTGCATGTCAGGAAAGTGTAAACATAGATGGTTTTAAGTGTTTGACCAACAATCACTGCTGTCTCCTTGAACAACATTTTGTGGCCCTTAGGGCACATTTTCTGAATATCTTTCTGAATAGCCGTTGTGATTCAGTATTTCCACAGCTCAGCGTGTCTGCATTAATTCAGACATCCTTCTGACTGTCAGTTTGACTCAGGTCTACATTGCCAGTGAAACATTTCATCTAGAAATCCCACACACATCACCAGGCCAGGGGACTCTTGGAGACATTCATAATTATGCACTGAATTGCTCCCTTGACTGATTAGTTAATAACTTTTGAAGAACATACCATTTTTCTGACAGCCAATGTCCCAGTCACCGTAGGTAATAGAAATGTATGTTGAAAGTCTTCTTCAG
Source organism: Epinephelus fuscoguttatus (assembly GCF_011397635.1). Lineage (NCBI taxonomy): Eukaryota > Metazoa > Chordata > Actinopteri > Perciformes > Serranidae > Epinephelus > Epinephelus fuscoguttatus. The sequence continues at coordinate 31,968,888 of NC_064773.1, forward strand.
CATTGACACAATAGGGTCTCATACAACAGCAGATTGCTATTGTTTGTAGGAAAGAAGAGTGATTTGTCTTGGTATTTAATTATTAACTGACAGACATAGCCTCTTCAGCTGAATCACGACACTATGGAATAATGTTATCTTTACATTCCATTCATTCCCGCTCTGTGTCACCAGTGTCGATCTTATGTGACAACCCATGAGTCAATGTTATTTCCTCATCTTTTTTTTCTCTCTGCAGGTTCCATTGCAAGGTGCTCCTACATCAAGTATCACTACTCCTCGGCTACGATACCCAAAAACCTCTCCTTCAACATCACCAAGACAATAAGGCAGGATGAGTGGCACTCCCTCCGTAAGTCTGCAGTTTCTTTTCTTTGTTGTTCTTATCTTTCTTTTGTGATAGCGTACCAATTTTTTGTATATGGAAATGCTTTTGGCTAAGTACATTTCATTTCACTCTCTGAGAAGTTCTTATTGTAACAGACATTTTTTAAATAACAGAGGAAGATACATAGAAATACAGAAGCCAAAGAGTTATGCAGTACTCCCCTCTGTCTTTATATTTAATTGACTTTTCTCCCTTGAGCTCACAGTGCCAGCTGTTAATGTAGCAATATTCAAGAGCAGAGGTATAAAAAAAAGCAGGGAAATTTCATTGTGATTAAACCTACAGGCTACAGCACACTTTAGCCTTCATTTCATCTGATTTGGTCTTTATTTTTCACAAGTAGTAAGGTGTGCTATTTCATTTTCACAGCTCTTTCACTGAAGCAAAGCATTCTTTTGAGCAGGTTGTGTGTTGCTGTAGGGCAGGGAATGTAGTTGTTGCAGGAATCAAAGCAACAACATTTCCAGTATGGTGCAATCACTTTAAGCGCTTGGCCATTCTGCTGGCCAGTGATCAATAGCCTTTGATGGTGCTATTATGTCAAACTGCATTTGTCCATTCGTCTGTTCACCATTTTGTTCCAGAGCAAAATATTTCAACAGCTTCTGACTACATAGCTGTGAAATGGACTGTGGCAAAGTGAAAGTCATGGTTTACAGAGGATAATTACTAACCCTTTATATGATCCCCCTGACGTTTCAGGCCCCCAGCCCATATGACCACATTGTTCGTTTGTTCATATCCCCTAATACAATCCACAGCAGGAGTTCCTAAAGTCATGCTCCTAGCGATGGCAAGAGCTCAACACAAAAACAACATATATGACAGACTGCATTTTTTAACACTTGGTTAGCATTGTGAAAGGGTCACGTTAGGTTTAGGCAACAAAAGTACTTGGTCAGGTTGAGGAAAAGATCATGGTGTGGGTTAGAATAAGCACAACTGTCACACCATATGTATAAACATAAGTAATATCATGTTTTGAATGTGATGTAAGCTCAGTACGTTACATAAGTTAACCTTCGTACATAAGTTAAAGAAACTAAACATTGACTTTTGGTTTCACACAAAACATAAACTAACCCAATCACCAGAGTAAATGTTGGCATTGTGTGTTCCTGGAGTCCACAAATATGTTCCCTATGTTCCACAATGCTGTGGTTAACATGTAGTTGGGTTTAGCCACAAAAAAGTTTTAGTTATGGTTAAGTTTGGGCTTAAAATACCTCCTGATGACAAAGTCAGCTTATATTGTGCATTACATTAGAAACATTAATATACCATAAAACTTCAATTAGTAGCCCGGGCAATTATTTGCTTAAAAAACTGAAATTAACAGGCCTATATCTGGGACAGGTGTCTATATGGGACAGGCATTTAATTTATTTTACACAAAACTGTTACTCAACAAAGATGGCAAATTCAATCAAATTGCTTATTGAAACCATCAGATAATATATGAATTATGAATCATTCATTTGATCTTGCTCTGACAGAAAGTGCATCAGAGAGAGAGAGTTATGACACTTCAGGATTATGGCATCTGGCATACTGACACAACACCACTTTATCCTGTTAAAACAATACTCACAACTTGGATTAATTTTTATGAAAAACCCTTTTGATTCTTTTGATCTGGGGACCCTTATAGACTAAAGGAATATGAATAATTTACAGGGTAATCGAGGAATGGACACATAATTTGAGGTAGCCAACAACCTGGTTTGATACATCCGAAGAACTTCTATAAAAAAAAATGAACTGCTTGGCAACGGGACTAGGAGTCTAATTGAGACAGCCATTGTTTTGTCAAAATGTGTAGCCATACCAGGCTGGTAAAAGGGACAGGGCATTTAAGTGGAATTAGGCATTTAATTGAAGTTTACGGTAGAAGTTACAAATGTAACTTATCTGAGGTTTGCAGAAACGTATAATGCCAGAATTTTCCTCTGGCAAATGGGCTACACAACCAGTGTTCTCCTGGGTCAAAGTCTTTGTACACAAGAGATCCAGATTTGTCTTTAAGATATCTAATAATGTGACTAGGAAGATTATCATGCCATTAACCAAGCCAGTTCATGGTTCTTAGTGCACCCTTCAAGTTTTATATTTTAGATTTCTGTGCTCCAGGCTTTTGCAGGACTCAAACCAACATGTCCAAGATTTTGCAATTTATTCTGCAGTTTAACCTCTCGGTTACTTATATGCAAAAATCAGGTATCTTTGATAGTTTCTATGGTTTATGTAGACAGTTGGGGGTCAGCCTGTACATATATCTATGCATCTATCCAACAGTTGACTTTGACTACCACCTCGGTCCAAGACAAGATATCTAATATATCTAACTTATTTTTCCATAAAATATGATTTAGATAGTCATGATCTCTAGAGGGTGAATGCTATGCATCCTGATCCCATAGGCCCAGGTGTTTTTTGGTGTCTTCTCTTTAAGAGCCACTACTGGGTTGTACACTACACTAGAACTGTCAAAACTGAACAACTACATTGACATGATTTTTTGTGAGTAAATACATGAGTACAAAGTCATGTCAAATTTGTGCACAAGATTTCTCATAATTGAACTTGCAGATTGTTAAGACATTTGCTGAGAACATCCATGTTCCCCAGGGGATAAATCTTATTTATATTAATGTAAATACCCTACTGGGATTTTCTCTTGTGACCCCCTCAAAGCAAACTTTCCGATTCAGGTCCCACTACTGTTCAGGCTCTAAGGGCAGCCAAGTCATCAGTATGTTGTTTGTTTGGTTCAACACTCTCATTTGTGGGCGGTAATGAACATTCAATTCTCTGCATTCAGGTGTGATCCAGTTTGAGCCATACTAACTGTACGTTTGAGTTTTAAATGTCCAGTAAGTCCTGGACCTGTAGCAAATCAACTAAGTAGCTGAAGGGCTTCCTCTCCACAGCACTGTTTGCCTGTTAGATTATATCAGCATGGGTACGAGTGCTGTCAGAGGAATCTAGAGGGAATCTATCCAGTTTTAGGATACCTGCCATTCATGAGCCGTTCCTCTGGGCTTGTTGTAGCTCTCCAGTTGCCTGGCCGCTGAGCCGAGTGGAAACACGCTTTGACCTCAAACTGTCACTGTCTCAGTCTGACTAGTCTTCCACTGTCAGGTGACAGACTTGGGAAAAGCTCCTCTCTGCTCCAAATCGCTGAGGACTGTTCTGCTGTCTGTTTTCTTCTGCCTTCTTCCTACTGTGCAGCTCTGTCCTACAAAGCAGAGGGGGAAACAGTTTCTATTTAGAGGCTATTATATAGCATATCCAGGGCAGATGATAGTAGGTATGTATTATTACTAGGGAAACATGATATTGGATTTTTTGCCGATATCCAATATGCTAATATGTCACATCTCATACCAATACTGATAGGGATGTCCTGATCCGATATTCGGATTGGTATCGGCCGCCGATATTAGCAAAAAACGTACATCGGCATCGGATCAGACTGCATGGAAAAATGCCGATCCCAGAACTCCGATCCAGTTTTTCTGGCCAGCCCAGCACTCCACGATTCAAGCAGTCCATTCCAGTGATCCACTCCAGCTCTTACTATCAATCCACCAGGCCAGCATGCAGACACACACGGAGGGAAGGGTAGGAAGAGTAGCGGACAATTTAGTTAACTGACTATTTGTTTTCTGCTCTGGTTTTTTGAGAGTGATATTTTTATTTGGATCATTCTAACTAACCCAATTAAGTAGTTGTTCTTGTTAGAGTAATATCGCTTGATCAAACCTTTTCTAACATGACTGACAATGAAATAAGTGAATATGTATAATACGCGCTTGGATCGGATTGGTATCAGTATTGGCCAAAACTCAAGGCTGTAATATTGGTATCGGATCGGAAGTGAAAAAGCTGTATTGGGACATCCCTAAATACTGATATCGATATATCCAGTTTTTTTCCTACCTAATTTTAGTGATCATCAAGTCTCCTCTGTAGTGGAATTAACATCATATTATGCATGCATACTCTTAATGTGATGGCCCACCAGCAGATGGAGACATGAAATAGAATGCTTTTCAGTGTATGTAATATTCATTCATTGTGCAAAATAAGAAAAAGAGTGTTGGTCGATTCTCTGCCATCATTATCATGCATCCCTAAGTATTACTTCAAGTTGGACAATTTATTCCCAAAATGTTATTATTTAATGAAATGGTAAGAAGCTACAGTAACTGGGGAAAAGCATAGACTATAGAATAATCACATTAAACATGTACAGTTTCTTACATTGAAAATGCACACACAGCATCAATGCAAGTCCATCAAAATCAAAACATGTCCCACAATTCCCCGCTAGTATTGTATATAGGCAAACTGGAGACAGCTTAAGAACACCACTCTGTTGAGACAAGATAGCATATGGACGTCATCCATTGGTTTGTGGTCTTCCATTTTGGCATTTTAGCCATTGCCATCTTGGATTTTTGGAATGAGAAGTGAGCATTTTTGGGCAAGAGGGAGGAGCTAACCTTAATGTTAGCTGCTAGCTTAGTTAGCACAGCACATATACAGCTATGGTTTACTATAATGTTGTGTTCACACTGGGTGTGAATAATATAATTCATGCAAGTGAATTACATATAAAGTCAATGTAAAGACATGATTAGATGCGTTTTCCACCAGGCAACACAACACGAAAATGTTTCAATTAACTTTAATGAACTCTAAAAACACAATGAAATGGTGACAGCTACAGCCATGCCTATACTCTATGAATCTGAGGTTACGCCGTTATGATACCTTACCAACTCTGTTGCTGTGGTAGCGACTTGTCACTCAAAGCATCTACGCCCTTAATTGTGCAGAGAAATGTCATGGAGCCCCTCAGGTACCAGAGATACAGGTTACAGTGCCGCCCACTGGGTAAATATAAATTTGTAAAAATAAAAAGTACAAATTTGAGCTCTCTAACTAATTATTTGTCACAACAAAATATTCTATATACCTTTCTGCCTATGGCCATGCGTGGGCTGCACACTGCACCTCTGCTTGTCTTTGTCCAACCAGGGTATGTATATTTTATTCCCTCGGTGAAACAGACATACCTGAGCAAAAATCACTGTTCCATGACTAGTGTTGAGGCATACAGTATACTTTCTGCAGTCAAAAGCAGATCTGCTTTTTTCTCCCAGTCTAAATTTGGTAAATCAGTGCATTGCATCTATCTGTCTTACAGTTTATGGCATTACATTCAGCATGTTCAGCTCCAGACGATGTACAGTTCCCGCCATGAGATCATCGACCCCATATAATCCCCTGTGGATAGGCTTTTTAGTTCCAGCCAAGGACAAAAGACATCACATTTATTGGGCCAAATAAGAGAGCTGCTGCTGTGTATGCAAATGCTCTGAAAATGTTTGGTTCAGTTCCTGCCGTTTTCTGCTTTAGTTTTGGCTCATATGCATAGGAATAGGAGGGATGTGTTTCATCTTCACTATCTTGGCAAGCTCAGGAAAACACATAGCTCATATTTATAGCAGGAAGGTCACCCCTCTCCAGTCAGAGATGTTTAATGTCCTTATTACCGGGCCTATCCACACACCATCTCAGCTTGAGATAACTCCACTCCTCTAACCGATGGCCTGTCAGTCCAATATAGGTATGAAAACGAAGAAAAAAAAGAAAGAAATAGCAGGGTGAATAAACAAAGCTCTGTCCACTGAGTGAGCATCTGCGCTACTATCAAATCAATAGGAAGTGCCAGATTAAATCACAACACTGAATGACCCACTAATAAGAAATTACATGTAGGCCTTGAACTGGAGAGTCTCAGGGGACAATCTGCTCCTAATGAGTCTTATGTCTGACTGCACATATACTGACCGTGGATCAGATCTAACACACAGTCAGCTTTATGGAACAGACAAACTTGGCTGGAGTTTGATTCTTTACCAGCTCTGACTTACTACAGCATGATAGCACTTCTGTAGTTACAGGTTTACAAGCAGTATTCAGTGATGAGCCACTGAAAACAATCAATAAATGACCAGTAATTGACATTAATTTTGTAGTCAATACAAGTGTCAAAGATGTTCAAACCATAAATAAACATGAATAAATCAATCATAAATTTGCCACCAAGTCCTAAAATTTCCTAACAGCTCAATGAGTGTGAAATTTCCATGATACAGTTCCCGCAAAAAAATACTAATCCCACAATGCAATGTGCCACATTTTATGCACCTGTAAATTATTTTCATAACACTGCAACTGTCAGTGATGATTTTGAATGATTTAAATATCTAAGTAGTTATACAGTAAACTATTAGATATGACTGAGAAATAGATTTAGGGCAAAGCCAATGTAATTGTTAGTGGTGAAATACCCTTAGGATAAATTAGCTTTATCAAACTAAACTTAAAATTCATTTATTTTTGCTCAAATCATTTTTGTCAATGCAATGGGTAAAAACGTGTATTTACCCAGTGGGTGGCACTGTGACCTGTATCGCTGGTACCTGAGGGGCTCCATGACATTTCCCTGGCCTGCCCCTTCAGTTAACCTATACCCCACCCCTGACCCTAATCTTAACTACTCTCCTGTGTCTAAACCAACCGCACGCCTATGTCAAACTGTTGAGGTTTCAAATGATGTTCAATTCTAGCATATTTTTAGGAAAATATTAATTGCAAATAAAAACATTACTTTCAGTGTCTGCAGGTATTCTGTGCAGCCCCCCAAAACTTTATTAATACAATGGGTCATTTTTTTAAAACTACTTGATACTGTATTATTTCGGTCAAAGTTGGGGGTGGCTGTGACTCAGGACGTAGAGGGGGTCATCCACTTATTGGAAGATGGGCGGTTCAGTCCCTGCCTCCTCCAGTCCGCATGTCAAAGTATCCTTTGGCAAGAACCCCACATTAGTTCCTGATGGCTGTGAATGTATATGGATGTTTAACCGAGTAGCAGGTAGCACCTTGTATGGTAGACTCGGCCACCAGTGTACGAACATGTGTGTGAATGGGTGAATGTGGCATGTAGTGTTAAAATGCTTTGAGTGGTTGGAAGACTAAAAAGGCACCACACAAGTACAGGTTCATTTGCCATTTATATCTTATAGCTATTGAGCACCGATACCTAGCATTGGGGCTGTCAGGTGACAGATCACTACTACAGCAACAATGTTGGTTAGGTATTGTAACCATGGTATAATCACAGATTCACACAGTATAGACATAGCCATAGTTGTCACTATTTAAGTGTGTTTTCAGTCCATAAAAGTTAATTTTAACATTTTGGTTGACTAAAAAGTCTTGTTTAGTGTTTGGTTGGACTAAAAGACCTTCTAGTTCTTGAGTCAGATCTTAAGTATTTCTTTTTTCTGTGCGTTTTAATGGTTCTAAACCTGTTTTTCACCAGCAAAAATTTGCATTAGCATTCACATTAAATGTAAATTGCTGTGCAGCTAGCACAGCAACTAGCGTAAGTGTTTTCTCCATCCTCTTGTCCAAATATGGCCACAATGCCAGGCTTTAAAACGGGAATTCACAAAACAATGGGTGATGTCACAGTAGCTATGTCCATTATTTTTATATCGTCTATGGTTTGAAGAGACGTGAGGGCCTTCTAGCGGGGAAACAGGGGCAGCCTTCATGGTCAAACTGGGGAGAAGAGTATGACCCCTGGCACTAATGTTTTACAGAGGATATCATTCCTGTTGGAATTGCTCCTACTCTGTTTAAATTTCTCTCCAAGTCTAAATTTGGTATATCAGTGGGTTGCATCTATGTGTTTGACAGTTTATGGCATTACAGTCAGCATATTCAGCTCTGGACAAAAATACATGACAGCTAATTTCAGTGTAACTTCAGCTGCCATTATCACAGAGTACAGACCCTGAGGCTACTTCCAAACAGTAATATAGGAATATGTGTGTGTCTCAGAGAGAGCCATACTTTTCAACATCTGGCGCAATTAGACGTGTTAAAACAAAGACTGGCTTAATGTTTTCAGCCACTCTAATGCATCTTTGTGCAGCCAGCACCTGGAAGTGGAAGACCAGCTACTACATTTTACAGATGAGTAACCCCACTTCAGCTCAGTCCTTTCAGTGTGTTTGGTCAGCAGGCAGAGTTTAATAGTTTGCTGTTCAACTTCAGAGATGTCCTGGACCAAATCCACCCACACTGCCTTGGGCCTTGTATGGATTAAGTAAGAATGACAACCTAGTCTTGACTTTCATGAAGTGTGTGAAATTGAGCTCAGGCAGGCCTGACAATTTCTCCCACTCCCATTACATAGATTTGAGGAAACAGTGGGGTGACATTGACACCGCTTCAAAGACTCAGAGATGAACATGATACTCATTTGTTTCTGTCAGTCAAAAAAGCTGCAGTGACTTGCAGCGGCACCAAAACCAAAACCAAAACCCCCTTTTTCTATTACTGCTGAACATCAAAGCAACAGCAGAGAGTACACAATATCCTTTTTCCCACCCCCATTGTCTGTCACAGATGCAGACAGCAGCGAGGGTGCATACGTTTTTGACGCTGGCTTTTAGAGAGGACAGGATGGAAGGAGGTTTTCTCATACTGCAGCTTAGGGATTTTGTTACTTCAAAAGGAAGCATAAATTGTGAGCTGGGAAAAGCTGTCAATGAGTGACAGTGTATAATCCAAGGTAGCAGCTAAAGGTTGTGGCTGAGGCTAATTGTTCACCAGACAGCCACTCCCACTCAATCTCATCACACTGATGCGACTGCTGCTGTTGGTAGATTATGCAGCGAGCAGGCCTGCATGAAGATGACAGGGATTTAACTCATTGAGAAGCATCGATTCACTGCTATTTAAACGCTTTGTAGATGCTTTCATCCTGTTAAGCTGATATGGTAGAACCTCCACCCTCCACCCCATCACAGCCTCTTTCACACTCCCAAACAGCACAAACAAACAGAGCGTGATCTGTCAGTTGGCCCGCCTGTGTCTTACTGTCAGGGGAGTTTGGTCTTATTAAAGACTGCTTGAGGCAGTTTGCCTGTGCAGCAGCTGGGAGGTCACCAGCGAGCAAAGAGCACAAAGGTATGAGGAGGGAAAGCATCCAAAGCTCAGGAGCGCTGCATACTTTATCTGAGTCTCCTGGTTAAAGCTGCAGTTGGTAACTTTTAGAAAAATAACTTTTTGTCATATTTACTGAAATTGCCATAACATCCTTACAGTAGCACATAAGACAGATAATCTGCCTCCTCCAACAGCTCCTAATGGCATCTGCTAGAATCTGCCATGGCTGAAGGAAAACAGCCAATCAGAGTCAAACTAGGCAGCACTGATCAAATATAAATCAAGATTCTGTTACTGCATTGCTGATTTCCCACCTCAAATGTCTGCAGAAAGATATTTTAGTGTACCATTTAGCTGGAAAATGAGAAAGTTTTCTCATGGCCACCATGTTTGAACTCTGCAATAGTAATGGTTTTCCAGGATCTACATACTTTTTGGTACTTTTGCTTATTGTAGTGTCATTTTTTGGGATATCTTCAAATACTTTATATCCCTGAAATCTGTACAAACTAAGCAAAAATGTTATGTGAGTAAATAAACCATAATAAGTGAAAGAAATTACAAATATCTGACTTTTTTTTTTCTCAAAATAAAAACACAAAACATGTTGGTCCAAAATGTAGAAACATAAATACAATATTTATTAACACTTCATAAGTTATTTGAACCATGTACATTATTTAGTTTTTAAGATTCTCATCTCATTTTTATGAGGAGAGTGAAAAGGCATTGTAATAGTTTCATCATTGATTCCTCTGGTGCTACCTTGTGTTTTTCCACCACATGTAACATAGCCCGGTGACTTCATTACAAGCATACAACGTGATGACATGTAACATAGATTTAATTTTAGATCAATATATATGAACAGGATTATGCAAACAACAGTCTCCCATGGGCATTACAGGGAAATCCTCATGGGAAATTGCGGTGTAAATACTAATATAGTAAAATAATAATATAATAAATACTATGTGTGCACCATGCTTCAGGTAAGATAACATGATGATAATAAGATGACATGATGATGGGGATGACAGAAGCCTAAGCTTTGTGGGGCAAAAAGAATGAATGCGCTATCTATTGTTTTTATTTTAGATAAATATTTAGACAGCATCATGGAATCATGCATCCTGTGGCCATTACAGGGAAATACCAGCATAATTATGGCAAAATATCACATTTGTATGGCATTTAAGATAAGGTAATGTAAGATCATGAGGTGATGGCGGTGAAGACAGAAGCCATAGCTTTCTGCTGCTAAAAGAATGAATGTTCTTGCTATTATGATTATTATTTTAGATGTATTTAAACAGCATCATGCAAACAACGATCTCCTGTGGCCGTCCACAGAATGTCTGTTTTTAAAGGGTTAATATGATGCTAAAGTTAAGGTTATTATCTGGCCAGATACCAAGTTATACCATGGTGCTCTCTCTATAGATATGACATTTACAGAATGAATGTAAACGACTCACTATGAGTAGCCCTGGTTTAACAGCATCTATTTGGTATTGTTTATGCTAAGCACTAACTTTTGGTGATGCAGTTGAAGTTTGAACAAATCGATGATTAAAGACATTCAGTGGCTGATTGTGTAAATGTGTCAGAACAATAAAAACCTGTGTCATCTGCATAAAGATGAAATTTACAGGATTCAAAAAAGGGGATGATATAATTTAACAGAGACCAATATTGGACCTAACACTAAACCCTGTGGAACAGATTTTTTAGAACTTAAAAAATCTGAGTAGACAGTGCCCATTTTTACACTTTGTAATCTTTTAGAAAGGTGGTTCTCAAACCATAGGCATCTGACAGAATCAAAACCAGTGCAGGAAAGTTTCCTTAAAAGTAACAAATGATTAACAGTGTCAAATGCTTTGCAGTATCCAGTGCAGTATTGAATGTATTTCTTTCCTTAAAATGTTGCCACACATTTTGTCAAAATAGTATTTATGTAGAAGTGCTGTAAATATGTAGAGTGCTGCTTCTCCGAGATGCAATGTAATAATGAAATATGACATATGTTATTTCTTACTGTGCAGTTACTTACAAATGCAGTTCATAGGTTGTTCTGCCTTATTGGTGGTAAATCGGAGCTTGGGTGCAGAGCCCGTGTATTTTCTGAGGGACAAGAAGTCCTCGTCAACTAATGTGTTCTGAAAATTCTCCATTCACAAGCTGTCTTAGCAGGGATTTGGGCATTGTCAGGGCATATTGTGCGTCCCACAGTCCTATATTTTAGATTGAATAGCATAGCTCCTGCTTTAGGCCCCAAGGAGGGTAATTTTTGTTTCATGTTTTTATGAATTCCTCAGAGTTGTTTACCTCCAGAGTTTTTGTCAGTAGTGTTTTCAGGTTTAGAAAGAAAATGTACAGAGATATAGCTCTGTGTCCATGCAACACCCGGTGCTGACATTTGCACTGTTACTATGCAAATGCAGTGATGTTGAAGAGACGGTGGGCGACAAAAAAATGTCTCACTGGTTTCAAGGCAGCTTTGCATCTGTAACCATTACATCCATACACAGCTGTGGGTGGAGACAGCCTCACCAGCTTTGACCACACCTTACATGCCACATCTAAAGAATCCTTACAAGGACTGAGGAAATAATTATAGAGCCTGATGGAACCCTGACAGTCACTTTGAGTTTCCTTTATCAAAGTCAGACCCCAAACCCATTAAACCCACATCCACATTTATCACAGACACATTCTATACATTGTAAATATTAATGTCTGTGTCTGTGCTTTATCCTTAGTATTATCCAGTGTGTGTGTGTGTGTGTGTGCATGTGTGTTCCTTTCAGACTAAACACCCGTTATTTGGAGAAGACTTGGGCAACTGGGGAAAAAAGACGTATCCCCAGTTAGGAAAAAGCTGATCTTTGGTTCAATGATTAACGTTAGAGTAAGGTTAAGGTTGGGGCTAGGCCATGGTCAGGGTTAGGGTTAAGCAACCAGTGGTTAGGGTTAGGCAGTTAGCTCCAGGAAATGAATGTAAGTCCATGTAATGTCCCCAAAAATTACATAAGTAAATGTGTGTGTATGTGTTTGTGTGTGTGAGATGGAGATGGGAGGGAGGGGGCTACTTTCCGCAAAAAATCTTCAAATGTCTTGCCTAAGGGCATCACTTTGATGTGAGATGGGATGATCATCAGTGTGTGTACAGCGTAAACAGCTTTAGAATTGTAGGAAGGGATACTGTTGCACTTTTGACAGAAGCAAGCAATTTCCTCTGCTTCCAGCCTTTTAGCTAAGCTACAAATAAGCAAAGCTAAACACCTCCCAGACCTCTGGTACATCCATACCATAAACACAGACATGACATTGATATTGATCTTTCACATCCATGTCTGGTTTACATGGGAAACAAGGAGTTTTTGATTTACACACAGAGAAAGAGGAGGATAAAAGGAACATTTGTTCAGGTTGCAGAGTCATAAATGCCCTTTGTGTTGCAGATCATATACAGCTGTGTTTCTGTTTGCTTATACCACCTGACAAGCTATTTTAATGACTGTGGTGCGCACCCAGACCTCCAAATCCCCCCCCCAAAACCAAAAACCCTTTACTTTGAGTTTCACCACAGCCACATTCATAGGCCCTTCCTTTTTCAGCTATCTGTAGCCAACAGCAGCAGGAATATGTGTTGCCATCTCCAGTTTCTTGATGCACAGCCAACACAAAGTGGGTACCTTTATTAAATATTAAAAGGGGCACTCCACCAATTTTAAAGATTAAGATCAGTTTACTACACATGAGGAATACCAATGAGCCTTTGTAATAACTGTCAACTATAACTTGGATGATGTCAGAGTTATATTGTCATGTTTATTTTGGGCTTGGAGACAATAGATTTCTGAATAAATTGTGTCGTTTAAGAGACATGGTTGTTTACGAGGCAAGGTGGGTTTAACGAAAAAATGCTATTGAGTTGCATTATGGTAATCGTAGGATCAAGGGTTTTAGAGCTTGACCCATACTTGGGACTAAAAGTCTAGGTAGCCTCACCTCTGCTGTTTCCATTTTGACCATTGTTTTTAATCTGTCTCTCATAAGTCCTCCACATTATGGAAGTGCAATACTAAATGGCTGGAATACTCCTTAAAATCTTACCAACATCTAACAATGCTATGTAAGAGGACAATTATTTTTCTTTACAGTATTTACAGTAGATGATATGCTGTAGATTTGTGCCCTAAATAATAAAATGCAGCCTTATTAATCAACTTACTATGAAAATAGATATAATCAACAACAGTAATGGAAACACATTTGTAGATTAAGCCCTAATCGTTTTTAAACGTAAACTTATTCACGTCATGGACACGCTGACTGGAGGTTTGGTCTCTCCTTAAATGTTAATTCACTGTTATCTGCCCTTGAAAGCATATTTGGGATGCTGTAAGCTCAGGGTCCTAAACATGCAGGTACATTAATATTCCAGATATTGATATACTTTTAATATGCTGCTGTATATCAGTCGTTGGGGGTAGCATAAACTAAAGCTGCCACTGTACAGCTATAGTAAGCCCCAAGGGGAAAACGTGTCAGTCACCACCCACACTGTTTAAAGAAAGTTACAGTTTGCCACAGGACTTGAGTGAGCTTGTTACACTGTTTAAGATTGTAATGCTCCTATCTCAATAAGTGACAGTCAGCGTGGTATTATACAAAAGCTGTTTTTTTTTTTTTTAAAATGAGAAGTATGAACATGTAAAGTCTTGCTTATGGCCCCAAAAGAGCTCTTTCAAGCCTTGGGTCGATATACAGATATTATTTATAGTATGGGCTAATTCAGCAATATTTCACAAGAAGATGTCCTTTACTGGCATTGGCACAACAGTGATGTGACCATCATTCGACAGCCATTGAGTGTACTGTTGCTATTATACAAGCAAAGTAAAACAAGTAAATTAATCTGTTTATTTAATTATTGATCCATATAAATACAGTATGCTTTATTTAAAAAAAAATATTAAGATGTCACACAATGAGAAAAATAAATCATTTTATCGTCGAATCGTTGCCCTGTGAATCATAATCAAAGCGAATTATGAGGTGCCTGGAGATTTCTACCCTTAGTTTGAATAATATCTGGAAAACAATCAGTCACATCAGTATAATCCTGCTGACACCCAATGACTCCTCTTAATGACATCTAGTTTTGTGCTCCAGCTAGTGGGCCAACCCTAACAACCTAGCAACAGAGACGATTTTCCAGCTAAATTGAGCTAACGTTAATGCTTTGTAGAGATGGAGGGATTTCCACCGAATACTACAAACATTAACAAAACATAAACTGCCTTGCTCGCTCAATCTTTAGTTCAGTTTAATTCAGAAAACTTTATTTATCCCCGAAGGGCAATTTAGTTTCTACAGTCAAGACAGCCAAGACATCTCCTGATTGTTTTTTTTTTTTGTTTTTTTTACAACAGATGTAGCTGCTATGTCTGTGAACTACACATATAGGCTATTTTTTAAGATAGCGCTGTGTCACTGACTCACCAGCACAGCTGATGTGATCCAAACATTTACAGTAACAGTTAACTCCAGAGTGTTGATAGTTACAAAATCCACAACTTGTTTGAAAAATTAATAAAAACAAAATCAACAAAAAAACGCCTCAGCCTTGGAATGCAGCAGCGTGAATTTCATGTGACGAGGACCAACCAGTCACAGCCGACTGAACTGAAAAGTATTTATCTTCCAAAACCCAAGAACCTTGATCTTTGGCTTTTATGTACTGCAATTTCTTATCACCAGACAAATAACCCAAATTCAACATGAACTCTAGCCTGGACAAATCTGCTAATAAAATCAACCCTACAGATGTTATCAGTCAACCTTGTCATCTGAATTGTGTAAGGTGCCCCTTGTGTAAAACCTGCATTTGCAAGCAATGTACTGTATGTTCAGACGTGAAGAGGGAAAGGTCAACACATGCAATTATTTATGAGGTACAAGAGTCACTGAGCTGCTGTTAGGAACATCCTGTATCACATGTCTGTGGGAAACATTCTGCTGCTTCTTGTCCTCATTATTTCCTTTTAGCTTCATCATACTCATCAGCCAGCTTGTATTATTGACACGGACGGGTGTTTGAAGCCTCAAAAAGTTTCCTGCATGTTCTCCTGCCATCTGATGTCAAGTTAAAGGAATTATGCTAAGCAGCAGGCAATTATGGTGATAATGATTAGCAGAGAAATCAGTTTGTTTCCATATTTAGACATGGTGAAGAGGCTGCTGATTGGCATTACTCACAAACACACTTGCACACTATCTTACCGTCTCTCACACATAGAGTGGATTTGAAGGCAAATAGATGGAGTAGCAGCAGACAGTGGTATGGATTCACTCCCTCTTGTTGTGAATGATTGATGGGAAGTACAATTAAGCTTAATTAACAGGGCGGAAACACTGTAGAAACACATAGCTGGCAGTCCTGGATGCACCTCATTACACTATGCCAGATTAGAGGAAATCATTTGTGTCCAGCCATGTGACCACAGTGACCACAGGCCCAGTGATTCATCACTGCTCATCCATATGAGGCTTTGGTCCAGAGGGAAGAGCTGTGAACTGTCTCAGTCCAGCAGGACAGACACTGTCTCTCATCCAGAGAGGTTGAATGGAAGTCTGATGGTGTGTCTGATATTTGTCACAACACAAATAATGGGCTCCACCAACATTGAACTTGGTGAAAGGAGACATGCAATGTTGTGATTGGTTATTTTTGACCAGAAGTCTAAATGTTGACCTTTTTCTGAACATCTTCTGGGGTTTAGAAGTGGTACTAATTGTTTGTCATGGACAAAGAACATTGGCCTACATTTGTTTAGAAGCGCCCATAAGAAGACGTGTAGCATTGAACTGGTTGTGAGAGTTCATTGGAGGCAAAAAGTGGTTTTGGATTTGTCCCAATTGTCCATTGGTCTTGCAAATATTTTGAAACTAGAATCACCAAGTTGCAGTTGTATGCCTTGCCAGCCAGTCAAGTTGCAGTTTACATCATTGACCCGCACTTGTATAGTGCCCTTCTAGTCTTCTGACCACTCAAAGTGCTTTAACCTGTGGTGTAGTGGAGAGTATATACGCAGGTATACGCAGTATACCCACCTCTTTATCTAACTGTTCATGGTATACCTGCCTATTAGCCAAAAAGCCATTGGAATATTTAGAAGAGTATACCCACTTCTTCAGTAACCTACTTATCTACCTATTAGCACGTCCACCTCATCAACTACCACTACACCAATGGCTTTGACACTTCATGTCACATTCACTTATTCACATACTGGTGGCCGAGGCAACTCTAAAAGGTTCCACCTGCTACCCAGTATCAGTATCTTGCCCAAGGATACTTCAGCTTGCAGACTGGAGAAGCCAGGGGTTGAACTGCTGATCTTCTGATTAGTGGACAACCTGCGCTACCTCCTGAGCCACAGGTACACAATGTCTGTCCAGAATATAGTAAAGGCGTTGAAGGAATTTGATAAAAAGTATTACATGAACTTTTTGTGGAACATGTGTCTCACACTCATCTTTAACTAGGCAGCATAAGTTCTAAACCATTATTAGTGTCACCAATTCAGTGTGTGACCAAATTTCTCCCCTTCTGTTTCTGAGTTATGCCGTTAAATAACGGCCAGAAAACCTTGTGATGTCACAGTACAGTTGACCTTTGACCTATTTGCTATAGGTCATCACTTTATCATTTAATCCTATTATACATTTTTGTGGAATTTTGTCATGATTAGGATCCGAATTCTAAAAACAACTGCCGACTTTTGTGAGGTCACAGCGACGACATAAGTCCAATCACTTCTTCCTTGAGTCCCAGTGGATGTTTGTGCCAAATTCGAAGACTTTCCCTCAACGTGTTTTTGATATATCTCATTCACAAGACAGGGATGGACAGACAGATGGAGGTCAGACAGATGGACAACCCAAAAACATAATGCCTCTAGCTACGGCTGTTGCCGGCGCTGAGGCGTAAAATTTTCTCAGTTCTGAATGTCCATATATTAGTTGCATGTCCAGGTAATGAGCACGCCTTGGACATTGATATGACATCCAAAGGTGGTCCAAACCTGGCAAGTATGAAATGGACATCATATACATGTCCTTGCAACAGTGAGCATTTAGAAAACTCTTATCACTAACATGGAAAATAACTTAGGATATTAATTCAAATTTTGTATATTTGGGGTTCAGTATCCTGCCCAGGTATACTTCAGCTTCCTTGACTTGAGGAGCCAGGGATTGAACAAATCTTCCTAATGGTAGACGACCCACTCTATCTCCAGCCATTGCAGTGCATTGTTACACTGCCCAACAGAAATTAGAAATCACTTTAAATTAGCACCTTAATATTGCTATTATAATGCTGCTTATATGTGGATACAACAAACATTTTTGAGACAGGAAGAATTCATAGTCTTGTTCTTGCGTGTACACAGGAAAAGTTGTAGAACCAAATGAAAAAAGAGAGCTAGAGTGGAAAGTTCCATCCCTGACTCCTTTTACCTCCGCACAGCTGGCCAATCACGGCATGAAGTGGGTGTGAATGTTGGATTTTGTGTCTGTGTGTGCCAGCAGCAGGTGTTGTGTATGCAGGACATAATCTCTCTCCTGCAGATACAGTAAGGAGACAAACAACCTCTCTCTAGAAGGTCACAGTGGGTCACATAAACAAGCATTGATTTTCTCTGAGATCTCTGTATCATTTGCATGAACAAAATTACATCCCTGCTGCACATTTGTCTTCCAGCAGCACAACACATCTTTCCTGTCCCCTATTCTCCTGTTTCTTCCTGTATTGTCTCATTCTGTCTCATTCAAAGCTGCTGTGGTCGTGACTGACAGCTCAGCCTTAAGCCACACAGCCTGGTCACCTTTACGCTGGTTGTATTTTCTGTACAGTAGCTTAATGTTCACACTGAACCATGCTTAATCATTGACAATGCAGGTATTCAGGAGCTGACTGAGAAATTGACCAACCTGGCACAGTAAGCGTAAAAGCAAGGTAAACTATGCAGACGCGCACTCGTGGTGAAGGAAACCTGCTCATGGGGAGCAGTTTGGGGCTTAAAGCCTTGCTTGCGGATATTTTGAAGTATCGACTAGAGGATCTGGGAATCGACCGCCAACCATAAGATCAATGGACAACTCTCCCTACCATGTATAGACACCGTAGGCTATAAAATAATGGACGTAGTTACCATGGCGTCACCCATTGGATTGTGGACTGCTTTAAAGCTTGAATTTTTGGAGCCAGAAGTGACCAAATTAGGTTGAAATGGTTGCGCTAACCCTAACACTAGCTGCTAGCGTGGTTAGCACGCACTGTGATAACGCTAATTTTTGCTTGCAAAAAAAAAAAATTGCTATAGGCATTAAAATGTATATATTGAAACATTCAACTCCTTAAAGGGTCTTTTAGTACAACCAGACACTGACTAAAACTTAATCAGTTGACATAATTGTCATAATTAACTTACTTAAACCTACTGAAATAGCTACAGCTATGGCTTTGCTGATACTCTGTAAATTTGGGGTTAAAGGCATATCGCCTAACTAATTTTGTCATCATGATAGTGACTTGTCAATGGATGGCACCAACCTGGTACTCAAAGCGGCCACGTCCTTAATTAAATATAACTTTCAATTCAATTTTATTTACAAAGCCCAATATCACAAATCACAATGTGCCTCAGAGGGCTTTATAGCATACCACATCCCTCTGTCCTTTGGACCCTCACAGTGGATAAGGAAACTATAAACTATAATAACATATGTAAGTTGTGTAAAAATTCACCCCCTTAAGTTGTAATGAATGTTGAAATTAGCTGAAGAGACAAAAACCAGACTAGAAACATCTTTATTTCTGTTGTGAAGTTGGGCATTTTGTCATGGGGGTCTATGTCAGTTGATTGCCTCTGGAGCCAGTCCATTACAGGAACTGCAGTTTTTGGCTGTTTTTAGTCAGAGGCCAAAACACACCGGAGGCAAATGACACACATCAAAATATACGCCCCTATTATTTTCAATGTACAATCCCACACTGGCGGCGGCAAGACGTGTGGTGGCGCTCCTGGATGCAACGACCCTTGCCACTTTACGCCACTTTCCTAATTCCAGCCTCGCCGCCATTGGAATTAAATATGCATTTTTCCCTACTCGCTCTCTGCGTTTACACACCAGCTCATGTAGCAGCTCTTATTCTTTGCTTCTGTGGCAGCCTGACTCCCCTCCTCACCATTAATGCTACAGTAAGAGAACTCTGTTACTGTGTCTTGAGTGTGACAAAGAATGGATGAGGAGAGACTCGTTGTTGATATTGTCCCGTCATTATAAAGACAATGGCCAGTAAGATACTGCCTGGCAAGTCATAGCTCTGGAGATCAGCTCTTCAGGTGAGGTATCAAGTTCGTCCACACATGATTTTAAGCTAATGCATAGGTGGAGGATGTACAGATCTATCAGTAGAAGTAGTAATAACTTTGCATGGTCATCTGTTGAGGAGCTGCAGCTTTATGCATCAGGTGTGTTCTAGGGTCAGCCCATGGTGTGCTGTGCTGCAGCTGTGGCAGTGTGTTTTCAGCTTAACTGGACAAGAGGGTGTAGCTAACCCTAAAGCTAGCTGCTGCTTGGTTAGCATGGTGCATTTACAGCTATAGCTAAGTGTGATAATGCCATGATAGCACTAAGGCTAATTTTCACTGGTTTCACCAGCTAAAAACACACTAATATACAGACAACTATGACTATGCCTATGTGAATCTGGGGTTAAGCCATGGCTATGTTACCTAACCAACTTTGCCTTTGAAGCAACTTGTCAGCGTCTACACCCTTAATGCTGCATAACTTTAAGGCTTAATAACATTTAAACTACTGAATTATATGAAAATTATCCCAGTTGCCATGAACTGGGAAATTAGCTGTAGAAAATAAAGCTGTTTTTTGTACCAGGCTGTAAGCATGTTTATTTCTGCTGTAAAGTTGGGCATTTTAACATGGGGGTCTACGGAGAATGGTTGAAGCTTGGTCAAATTCCTAAACCACTGGATGCTCCATTTCTCATAATGCATCTTGATACCATGTTTTCATCAGATCAAGCCGGATTTTACAAAGTAGTAGTCTACATGGTGAGTTAATTTGTTTTATTGTGTTAAACTGGAGGAGTTATTCTTCTTCAATTTTTTATACATATAGTGACCAAATGATGGCATTTAGTTTGGCTAGTGCACATGTAATAAGTATATTGTTGATTGCCTAATGATCACCAAACCACTATATCACTGCATGATATATAACACCCATGCCAACAGATGGAGATCAATGTGTCTCTGCTGTAAATCAGCTCTGGCAGGTAGTGTGCAGAGGCCCTAAGGACTGGGACTGAAAGAGGAAATGAGAGACTGAAGCACTGTTGAAAGGCTGGATGCTGAATTGTGGCTCATTAATATTCATGGAAAATTTGAAAGAAACAAAATGTGGACAGGCTAAGCCTTAAAAAAAACTACAGTTATCCTCAGAGACAGCAGGGCTGTGATCAGTGCAGTATGGATTTAAGTGGCATGCAGTTGGATTCTTTAGGTACAGCACTGACAGTGTGTCATATAGAAACATCCTACAGTTCCCTCCACCTCTGGCCAGACCTCTGGCAGAAAACTGTCCCTCTCTGGACTTGGATGATGTGATGAGGGCAGAAGGCTGACGTCAGATCTATCACAGGGGAAAAAAGGTCTGGTTGCCACCAGCAACCGCATCCTTTAAAACAGCTGTGGATTATGGAACTTGCTTTGCTGCAGTCTGAGTTCATTTAGTGCTCCAGTGGGGGATAAAGCTGTCTGCTTTATAGCTCTGATGGATTAAGCATGAAGAAAACATAAAATGATGATTTGAGAACTAAAGAAACTTCTGAAGCATATTCGTGCTAAATATGTGATTATAGAAAATAAAGTCACAGATTCAGTGTTTAAGAATAATTTAATTCTTGATAATGGATGCTTCAGTAGCAATATATTAGACTCTATCACCCCCTTGGCATTAACATGTGATCTGTATCTGTATAATGACATTTGTATTTGCACCTTTATTAATAAGCCTTCTATTGTATCTCCATTCTGCCTGCACTGCTATCGCATCTCAATATGCTAATCAGGTGCGGGTGGAGCTGGTGTGACATGGTGTGCCTCACGTCAGGTCAAGGGCTTATGTGTCAGGTGAGCTTTCAGAGGTTTTTTTTTCCCTAAAAGCTGGAGTCGACAGAAATCTGGAAAAGACACAAAAACAAAACAGCAGAATTTGAAAATACACCCTCCTCCTGCAGCCCTCCGTTCTCTCTGAAGCCCCTCCCACCAGACATCCACAATCATATGCGCACACTTCAAACAGTGACACAGTGTTTCCTATACATGGATTTATTTAATCTTAATTTATTGTAGAGTTTCCAGCAGCACATTTGCTCAGCCCCTCTTGTCCCGCTTTCTCTTTCTCTGTTTATCAGAGCACAGATGAAACGAGAATTAACTAGCTGGCCACACAACTGTCTTTCAGCCTCGCTCCCCACCACTGTGGACAGCTACCCTGGGAGGAGAGCGGGCAGCGACCTTTGGTTGGCAGCTGTAGCGCCTCAAATTCAGCCAGCACAAACCCCACAGCGCCGGGTTTCACAGCGAGCTGGTCGCCAGCAGTAGTGCCGGGTCTAACCTGTGTAATGGCAGCAACAGAAAGTTTGCTGATCCAGCAGGGAGTTGGGGCTGCCTGGTCTACTGAAGCTGAGGTTTGGGCTGGTTGGATTTGATTGGACTAGCTGCTTCCCATTCTACCTCCAGTGAGGTGGTCTGCAGAAGCGGGGAGTGATTCAAGGCTCTAGCTAATGTTAGCTACATAAAAATGAATTCAATTCAATTCAATTTTATTTATAAAGCCCAATATCACAAATCACAATTTGTCTCACAGGGTTTTACAGCATACCAGCACATCCCTCTGTCCTTAGGACCCTCACAGCGGATAAGGAAGAACTCCTCCAAAAAAATGTGAATTAGCTTCAGCCATGAGCCTTTAGCTCAGTTTAGCAGAAGGCTAAACTATAAGCAATATTTTCTATGAATCTCTGAAAAGCTTTACTGATAATGACAAGTGTTTTATGTTGTTTCTCGTCAGACTCTTTTTAGACTCTCTTTTTGATAAGTTTGTCTCCCTTTTTTGAGTTGCATTGTAGTCAGTTGTTGCTGATGTGGGAATAGCATCATTCTCTGCAGGATTCTCTGCCATTGAATCAGGCTTTCACGGAAGGGATGTGCAACTGCATTTGTAAAATAGGACTAGGAATGCCAATAGGAACACCCTCTCTCTGAAATGACTGGCCAAAGTCTCCCGTCACAGGCTAGATTTTCTAAAGCCTTACAACAGAGCCATGAGGAGGTGCAGAAGTCTAGTTTTCTCTCAGACCACTTGAATTACAATTTGCTCAAAGTTTGTTGTGGGATTTTTACCCAGTGACGCCAAAATACAACTGCAGATCCCAGATTTAAGAATGTTGTCACACCATACATATGTCATTCACATCATTACAATTGCAACTGCACTGCCTGCAAAAACATATTTGGCAGTATATAAATCAATTTTTTATCAGACAGGGTTGGATTCAAGGTTTGTGCTTCTCTTAACAGCATTACTCACACTATAAGCCTGGTGTTTATTGTGTTTATTTAGATAATGTAGACTTTTTAAAAATTATTCATGTCCAATCCTTGTTTTATATTTGGCCATTTAGTGTTTGCGTCAGTAGCTCTGCCATATGTGAATTATAACATCACGTTATTTATTTCGTGGTTAGATTTCAGGACATGTATTGATTTTGCAGTAATCAATATTTGTTATTATCGTTCATCCATCATACGAACCAGTATAGATTATTGTATACGCTAACTGCATTTCAAATACAGCTGATGAAAGTGGAAACGTGATGCTTTGTGAGCCTGTTTAAAGCATGATTCCTTGGTCCTGAGTGAGAATGGTAGGCTATATAAGGACAGCTGAAATAATATTAACTGACCTGATTAAAAAGGATTGGTTTTTGAATTTCAAAAAAATGTAATTTCATCGAATTCTTCCTGTGTCTTAGGTGGTGCATTTAGAATATAATGCTTGTGTTAATCCACTCTTTGCTGCTCTATATTGGTCCATGTACGTAATCCTTTTCTGCATGTGAGCTTTTGCCTCAGCTGCTGAAAATAGCACTCCCTACTTCCATTCAAAATGGATGGTGGAAGAACTGTGCCACATCTCGAGCACACATAGTCAAGTGCATGAGTCACGGTAGCCCATGGATCACTCTGGCAGAGCTTTGGGTGAGAGGATTTGTCTGTAAAAGGCACTCTTACTCTGTGATAACCTCACCCGCTCAAAGAAAAACTCTTTTCGTTAGACGAGTCAATGGAATTGAAGAGTCTTGCCTCCATGGAGCTGTTGAAGCTGTCTATTTTCTTCCTGCCTCGGGGCTCATAGCTGACTATAACCACAAATTCATTAAATTTCACTGAAACTATTTAGCAAACCAGGTTTTGATGGTGAAGATTTAATTTGCATAGTGTATACGTATACTGTATACTGTTTGATACTGAGGTGATTAGTTTTGGATTTTGGGGCCAACCCTGTCTCCTGCAAAACAAGTTACATACTATTAATTCAAGAGGTAATTGTTGCCTGAATTTATTTATTAAAATAATTTAAAAAGTGTTTATATAGGAATGAGTTCACGGAATCAACCAATGCCACATGCAGCTGTTACAGCCTAAGCAAGTTTCAGTCCCTGGCTATGATGCAAGCAGTAACGCAATGCCAGCAGGGAGACACAGAGGTCCCCAGGGATTTCCAATGGACCTTAAAAGTTTGAGTTAATGAAATGTATCTGAACTCATGAATATGTAGGATATTACTACAGACATTCCTGTAATCTTACATTGATTCACAACGTCTGCTGTGACAGCAGCAGATGCTGTGGCCTGTTCATCCATGTCCAGTGGCGTCAGGTAGCTACCACGGGCCCCAGTGCATGTTAATGCGACGGGCCGTTGTGCATGCTAGTTACTAGTAATCAGGCACACACATACACACCACTGGACACTGTTTATAAAAAGCCAAAAGAATCTAATTTAGGGAGCTTTGCCACTTTTCCTCCTGTTCGTTTCTCTCTCGTCCTGTCTTACTGTCACTTTTATGTTTAAAAGGCATGACTGCTCGCCAGACTTATATACTTGCTAACTTCCTGTTGTCAAATGCTTTGCATATAAGCATTTACACTTACAGTGAATAATATGCATGATGCATTTACACAGCATCTTCATCATACAGCACATAATGTACAATGAGGAGGATGGAGCAGATAGTTTCAGAGCACAGGATTTCTATTTGGACTGTTAATGAAATAAGAGAGGAGCCAATGTATGAAAGATTGAATCAGTGAGGCTTATCTACCATTTTCCTCCAGGGGCAGACAGACACAGATACAGTTGTGATTATTAGATATTTGTTTTGTGTTTTGTTTTATGATAAGGTTCTTTTTGGGGAACGTCATCACTGCCAGTGGTAGGGATGATAATTAGTTTGATGATGTGAGCTGCAGTCAGCAAGTGTACACAGAGGTAAGTGTGGACCTTAACACTGTCCTGAGGTCATTGCAGGCATGCAGCAGGTCTAAGAGCCAGAGATCTAGGCCTCTAAATAGGATTATCATACAGTAGGATGACACTTTGCATGTCTACAGCCATGATCAGTCTGTGATGCACGGGTGGTATAAGATACTGCACTTAGTGGTGGTGTGTTGAGATTTGAGGTTTACCTAACTGTCACAGACACCTCTGACCAGTTCACTGTGGCTATGACTTCTTTTACCAGCGCACCCATGCAAAATACAGAATCAGATTTTTATAAGGTTCAGCACTTTAGAAAATAAGCTTATTTTCACTTTCTGACATTCTGGGGCGTAGCACCAAAGTCTCTGTGGGCCCCCCATCTGTCCCCTCTTGATCCATGTCTCAAACCTTTTGATTTTTTTTTTTTTTCTTAGACAAAATATTTGCTTCCTTCCCTTTCCTTTCTTAATTTTCTTTTTCAGAACCCCAATTTCCCTTTTCTGGGCAAAGACATGACAGTGTATGTTGGTCCTCCCCACCCGGTCTCACTCCAAAGCTGTCGAAAACTGGCGCGTGGGCAGTTACTTCCGGTGTTAGACATAAATGAAAAAAGCTGCCCTTTCATGTTGATACATGACCGGTCACTGTTATTGCTTAATGGCACCCGGCAGCGTCAGAGGGAAACGCGGTGGGCCAACAATGAAAGTTAAGACCAAGTAGGGTGGACAGGAGGGGTGGTGGATGGGTCCAGCAATCATCAACTTTGAACTAGGAGGCTGGTGTTTGTTTCCTGTAGGATTTTAAAGCCGAACTCTGTTCTTTTTCCCAAACCCACAGTCTCATGTCTCATGTGTGTCACGTACAGAAATGGATTCAGGACATAGTTAGCCTAGCTTAGCATAAAGAGTGGAAGCAGGAGGAAACAGTTAGCCTGGCTCTGTTCACAGATCAATAATACATCTATCAACACCTCTAAAGCTCACTGATAAACACAATATACCTTGTTTGTTTCATCTGTACACAAAAAGAAATGGGAAAACAACAAGTTGTGATTTGGGGAAGTGCTGGAAGTATTTCAAAGTCAACTCTTCAAAGACAGTGGTTTTCAAATTAAAGGTCTACCTGTTGCTCACCAGACATTTAAGCAATATCACACACAGGTGATTGCTGTCGTACTGAAAGCTGCCTCGTGCCTGTGACCAAATCCCAGCAGCGTTGAACAGCATGACCTTAAGTGTGATAATGTTTTTATACAACAGTTCAACAAGTGCGTTTTTTTTTAGTTAACAGTAATAACTGACAACAGTTTATGATTTCAACACATCAACATACTAGCATGCCACTTTGTGTAGGTCTATATGTGCTGCAGTCCAGCTACTTTATAATACATAGGTTTTCATTTTTTGTGCAACTTTCCCTTCACCTCTCCATCCTCTTCTGATGACCAGTCATAATTTAACTCAAATGTTAATTGTGGCAATATGTAACGGCCATCGTTATGCTGGGTTAAGACTACACAATATTAGCCCGATTATAGCCAGATGCAGCTGTTGTACGGTGTTGGCTTGGATCATGAACAACAAAGAGTGTTGTGCGTGATAATCCATCATTTTATCCCATGTAGTGTGTCATAGAAGACGACAACCGATGCTGTGTCTGGGAAAGGCATGTTTGATTTTCTTTTTGTCTCCCATGACTTTCCCCCGCCGCAGCCTTCACTTTGACCAATACAAACACAGAGCAATCTGCTGCCAACATGGCATGGCAACATGGCAACAACACCGAGGCCTTTTTATTTCCTCTAGGGATGTTACCACAACAGAGTTAAAAGAAAAGAATGATTGTGTGAAACAGCAGAGGCACTTTAGCAACCCAGTGAGTACTGCCATTAGCATCAAGCTAGTAAAGAATGTTATGTCTTCATAATGGAGACGGACATGA
This sequence comes from Epinephelus fuscoguttatus, assembly GCF_011397635.1. NCBI lineage: Eukaryota > Metazoa > Chordata > Actinopteri > Perciformes > Serranidae > Epinephelus > Epinephelus fuscoguttatus. Next base: position 31,995,909 of record NC_064773.1, read on the forward strand.
AGGAAGAAAAATCACAACAAAGTGACAGGGTTTTAACTTAACAAAACTGCAGAGGCCACCAGCTTCATTTGAAACAAACTACATCAGAAACGGGCTGTTATTTATTATTCCCTCTGTATTTTTCTAGGTATTTTGCTCGCATTTGCCCTGTTAAGTTTCATGTATAATGCCATCACTTCAAACCTAACACTTCCTGTATCCGTTTAAAATTTAAAGCCCCTTATAATTTCAGTTGAGAGAATCCCTTGATTTACTAACAAGGCTTTTATTGTGAAATATTTACAGGAACTTGTTGTGGAGGATTCAGTGACCTGAATGCTTTTCATGTGGTACTTCAAATGTAGCTCCTGACATCTGGTGGCACTTATGTCATGTCTGTCAGCCAAGTCACTGCAAGATTTTAAGACTCCACAGTTGCCTAATCTGACATAGTGACTGTCAGAACAGACAAAAATGTTGTGTATTCTGAAACCAGCAGTAGGCTGATCAAGGGTTTAGAGCAGCGGAGTGATACGTGCATGGTTAAAAGTTCCAATGATGTTGTACACCATATAAGCACTAATGGAATGTCTCTTACCCAATCAAATTCAAGGTTGGAACTATCTGTTGCATAAAATCTTTTATCTTTTTGTTGAGAATTTAGGGTACAGCACTCATCAGTACTTATTCATCTGCAGGTCAACGGAGTTCCAGTCCCCTATATTTAAAGTGGATTATTTTATGTTATGTTTTTTTTTTTGTAAATATGTATATATTTTTAGTTGTTTTTTTAACAATAACCAACAAATTACTGTATTTCAATGTGAAGCAGGTTGTAACTTGAAATAAAAACGTCATCATTAAACTCCTCTTTAAACAAAGGTTATGTAACCTAGAGGTCTAAAAAACCTGTTATATCCTTTGGCCTGAAATCACCACATAAATGCCCACCCTCCTGACCAGCAAGTGTAAAGTGCCCCAAAGCTTGAAAGCGATCCCCCAGCTGCTCCAGTGTCGCTCCGGCAGAGTGTGAATGTGTAGTTAAGCAAGGTGTAGCTCAGTTGACTCTTCCTCGATAATTAATGGTTAAAAACCCCACAGAGTAACCCAGTGGTGGTGTCTGTTAGCATCAGCAGCAGTATAGGAGGTCTGGAGCAGAGCCAGCCTTGGCTCATATTGCTTGTCTCTAAAGACAGTATGTGTAGATATACAGTGTATCAACAGCTCCGCTGCTGCCAAGTTTCATGCACTGTGTTGCACTGTAGTGTTCAGCTCCAGGTACTCTGTCTCTTACAGGACGGAGAATACAGTCCTTCAGCGTGATTTTATAATGTGATCAGTGTCTAATATTAATGATATCTCAGCTGTATACAAGAGAAAGTCAACGTTTCTTCTTGTGCCGTGTGCTTCTTGTGCTTTTAAGTTCATCTGTGATGCATCATGCAAGGTCGGACAAATCCCTTCAGCAGTTTGTGTGTATGTGAGTCATGCTGACTAAAATTCTGTGTAGTCCGCATGTGTACAGCTCAGTGTGATAAACACTGTAATCTAACGTCAGTAGTAGCTGGGCTAATTATCCAATGAAAACAGGCGAGGAGATTCAGAAGCTAAGTATATATAGATAAGATAGTTTGAGTTCAGTCTGTACAGCAGCAGCTGCAACAGTAATCAGTAGTGTGCAGATGTATTCATTTTCAGGGGTGATTTCAGGAACCTAAAGGTAAACTAAAGCATGAATCCCAACCCTGATTCTCACTAAAATAACTGTGTGCAGAGTTTAGCCAGAACTGAAGGGGTTCAAATGGACCTGTAGTACTTTCTAGGGGTCAATATGGTTTCATGTATTATGATCATGATTATGTTCATTTGTCATTTTTACCCTTTCCTCTCATTTTCGAGTGCCCCTGTCAGTGCCAAACCTAGCACATTCAGCGCCCATAGGCCCTCCAAATTTTCTTCTCCTATTTCTTCCTGTTCTTCTATTTTTTATTGTATCTATTACAAACACAAACAAGAGATAATGAGGACTCAACACAAATAAACATCTCAGCCAACAAACAATAACAACAAACAATGTTACCAATAGAAAGATCCACCACCGGCCCCTTTGCCTCTTGGAACAGTCACAAGGGGAAGTTGTAGAAATCTTCCTCTGTAAAATGGGACATCCCTCTCATGCCCTGATACGCTATCAGTGTTGTCACTGTCATCATTGACATTTAAGTAAACAGACGCAGCTATGGCAATAATGGTATTATCGCAATGACATTTGCCATTGTCTGATGAGCTTATGCTCATCACACCTAAGCTTACACTCACGATTTGCTCAAAACATAAGTTCCGCACTATCCATCGATCAATTAGGTCATCAAATATAAAAGAATACTGCTTTATTATCAGGCTACTAGTTGTGGCTAATGTTAGCAACCCATTCTCCCACCCTGCCAGTCAGCACTGATATTGGAGGCATGGATGGATTACTGAACGGGCCTACTGGGCACAGGCCCAGACGCCCAAAGTGTCAGGAACCCCCTGGCCTTCGTCTGCAAAATATCACTCAAATTACCATGCACTGACCAGAAAGAGACTCAAAATGACCACAAAGAGAAACAAAATAACCATGTGGAGACACAGAATGATTATGAAATGCCCCAGTTGACCAAAATAGACATAAAATTACCTCACTAAGATACAAAATTACTTCAAAGAGACCCAAAGAACTACAAAAAGATGCAAAATGACCCCAAAGAGACACAAAAGCACAGGGAAGATACAGGGAACTATAAAGAGACCACCACAAAATCTGTGTGTCCTGCTCCATTGTGTTAGAGGTGGCTCCATCACCTATAACACCAGGGGCCCACAATAGGCAATGGGACCCTATTATTAGGGCAGCACCAACAAGTGCAGCTACTTCACTGCTGGACTTAATTTCAGTCGTCATATGCCATCAAAGGGGGCGGGGATGCAACATGGAAATATGTCAAAATGCGGGACTGTCATGCACAAATCAGCAACAACAAGGTAACATTAGCTAGCTAGCTCAATTAGCTAACTACCAAGACATCAGTATACTACTTTTGTTTTTTTTCTGTTGTTTTTGTTATGCTTGCTCTAAAAAGAAATGGGCCATAATACACTGAAATTACATTAAACTAGAATGGTTGTTGTTATTTCTAAATCTTTATTTCTGCGTCTTTTGTTACTTGTGCAGCCATTTTGGAGATCAATTGTTGGAGTGTGCCTCTGAAAAAGCTCCATTTATAGGGCCACGTATCCTCAACACATCACCTTCCTCCTTTATCCCAACAAGAATCAGGGCACCCTATCACGGTGTAAACCTGCAAAATGCTGGGGTAAGGGCTAAGTGGTGGGGGCAGGGGGTGTATTGGATTGAGGCTAAATGTCTAAAATTTCTTTATATAAGGTTCCCTCCGGCTGCTGGAGTCCAAGGCAAAGCCTAGCATTTAGATAATCATGGCACTAAGCACATGGGAATACAACAAGCTGAGTATGACATACATAACATATGTTATGTAACATGTCATACGACATGCAAAGAAAATTGACAGGCAGCTTGTTATTTGCAGCATGGGACTGACATAACTTGCCGGCTGAGTGAATTCCATTTCCTCTTATTTGCACAGAGCCGTGAGTAATTGTAAACTGAAAGTCCCATCTCATGGTTGTCTGCAGCAGCACTTCACAGACTTCAAAGCATTGCCAGGCTACACCTCACCAAATCTCCTCACAGAGACACCCCTCCTCTCTGTTTCCATTCAGCAGCTCCTCTCCGGGACAGAAACCATCCTCCTCCTCCTCCACCCCCACTGACTGTACTGCACAAAGCTGTGTATTAATGATCAAGTGATAGGCTAAACATTGCAATCCGTCACATCATCTGTCCTCTCTTTTATGCTAGGAGCATTTGCGTGGGTGTGTTGTAGAGTCTGTAGGACAAGAGTCCACAGTCAAGCACAGAAACAGTAAACAGAGCCATAAAATTGGCATAAAATGCCTTGTTATTTTAGTAGGACACTGGGGGAGGCAGCAGCTGTTTAAGATAATACACCTCAGTTTGTTTGGAGGATCAGGATGCATACATATCTACTGAACTAATCTTTTTCAAGCATATTGTCTGAGACCCACAGGTAATTCAAAAAGAGGAAGAAGAAGATGATGATGATGATGGTGGTGGTGATGATGTTTGGACAACAGTGGTTATTTGCTGTTCTCCTGCTCATCAAGTGGGTTTAAAGGGAGCACGTGGTTAGGTCTAGGCAACAAAAACAGTTACGTTTAGGCAACAAAAGGAAGAGGTTAGGTTTAGGAAAAAAGAACAGGATTTGGCTGTAGAGTCTCACGGGACGCAAACACTGCTCTGAAAGTTGGTGTTATTGGACCCATCCACCACCCCTGCCGCCCGCCCCACTCAGACTTCCCCCTGACACCGCTGGGCGCCATTATACCATGACGGCAACTGGTCGCACATCATGCCAACATTAAATGATGCCTTTTTTTTATTGGTTTCTGATGCTGCAAGACACTGCCCAAGCACCGGATTTTGATGACTTCAAAATGAGATGCTGATGGCTGTAGGCACATGGAAGGGCACGGGGGGTTGCTCTCTCTGCCTCAGGCTTTCCTCATTTGCGTGTGGAAGGGCAGAGAGGTGTACTCTCTCCGCCTTAGGCTTACTGCGTAGGCCTAGGAAAGGCAGAGAGGCCCCAGAACAGAGCCATACCACCATATATAAAACTACAAATGGAAATAAAAATTTCTATGACTAAAGTGGTCGTGATTGAACTGTCAATTTAGTGTTTATTTGTCAGTCCCTGAAGAGATAAATATAAATCAGCGACTGATTTTCTCTAGTGCTTAAGTTATTACTGTACAAGACTGACTGGTAAAACAAACGTTAACACAGCAAAGGTTAAACAGAAAATTACTTTAGTAGGACAGGTTGCAATCACGCTGCTCTCTCTCCTCTTGTCTGTCTGCCAGTGTGACGTTATTAATAGGCCTAAGTTTAATGTGAGCAGAGCAGCATCAAAACACAACACAAACGGCCATAAAGTACCTTGTAACATTATTTATTAATTTGGGAAAACAGGCATATTGTAATGTCATGTTTTTATCACAAATATGCATGTCAGTAGTTCTTACGCTGTAGATGGTTCACCATCACGTCGATATGACATGTTGTATCTGTGCAACAGCAATGACGTAATTAATGGTGCAGAGAAAATGAACTGAGTGTCTGCAAGTGATTTTTCATGTTGCAGATGAGCTCACTATATAGTCCTCTATTTAGAATTTCCTATATAGTGAGTAGTGTGTAGTGAGTGAGTGAATAATGTTGGACACAGCCCATATCTTGTTTGTTTGACTTGTTATGTAGGACACATTCATCAGGACCAAGAGTACCTTTGTCCAATATGTACATGCTTTACTTGATATCTTGAATGCACTTACTGTTTTTTACTGAATTGAATGGTTTTAGCTGCTCTGGTGTGCTATGTCTCCAGCAATGGTCAGACCAGGTAAAAAAGCTGCATTCTTCATGGGTTGCACAAACATACTGTGGTTTTTGGTTCAGTGATACTTTCCAGTTATACAGGATATTACAGTCCCCACTTTTTCTTCATCCTCAGGTTGTCGTAGACAGTTAGGTTATGTGTGTAGTTCCAGTACGAGTGTATCCTCCATACATTTATTGCTGTAGCCAGTCTGTTGCCATTGCGGCAGGGGATGATGAATCCGCACTGCATTTTCCTCCCATGAAGTCCTAGCTAACCGTTAATCCAGTTAGTTACATCACAGAGCTTCTGTATCCACCAGCTCAGAAATCCTCAAGTCATTTACCCTGACTGAGAAAAAGAAGAAAAAGAAGAGAGAGGGCTTAGCTTACTATGACCAACTGCCACATAAGATTTCACAGTGCACTGCTACCCTCCTAGTTTACTGTAATTAGCTCAAAGTTAGCCACCTCCTTTCTCCCTCCATCATATGGAGGGATGCAGAATGTGTTTAGTCTCCGTTAAAGTCACTATTTTGTTGAGTAATCTCTTTCCAGCGGAGCAGTTGAGGGATTAGCTTCTTGTTGACAGTGCAGAGAAAAGAAAATCTGGAATGTGAAGCATCATAGAAAACACTTGGAAACCTTGTACTTCATATTTATATACAGTATGTATGCATTTGGTGTATTTGGAAATCTGGTGCTAGATAGGACTTACCCACTGTGATCTCAAACCTACTTGTCATATTTTGACACTTGACAAGAAGCCCCCGGCATCACCAGTGCTCAGGGCAGACTTTTATAATGTATCTTGACACAGTGAGGCGGATCTTGATGTGGAAAGTCACGTGAGTCGACTAAAGTGACTAAGAAGGGGTAGGCAGTTAGGTTTAGGCAACATAACCACTTGGTTAAGGTTAAGAAAAACATAATGGTTTATAGACCCTTTTACTGTTCGTAAGCAGTATACGTTTTTTGGTGGGCAAGGCTTAGCAAAAGGAGGCAAAACAATTTTGCACAGACATAAGCTAGCACACTCTGGCACAAACTGGACCATTCGTAAATTTGGAGCAATGTCCGAATGTACTGTACGGTTATCCAGGGCACTGCACTCTGACAGTGGCAGAGTTCGCTCTGGGCACTCTGTCTGGGGAGACGGAGCAGCAGACTGTTGAGCAGAGTGAATATGTGATTAACCCTATGGGCCCAAACGACGTATAGTGCGTCTAAATTCACACCTGTTCTTCTCTATTGATTTTCTCCGTGTGTCATAGCAAGAAGCCACGCATATCACATGAAACAGTGGAATTATAGCTTTCAAACAAGGCCAAGCACTTGTCGGTAGTCCAATGTTTTCACAGCAAAAAAAAAAAAAAAAAATTACGCTAAAATTATGTATAACAGAGCTTTCATACAGCCTGGCACACACATAACTCTTAGATGGATTACTTGCGAATGCAGGCTCGCACAGAAATACCATACATGAAAGCGAAGGAACAGAGCTTTCCAGTGATACCACACACATCATTGTGCTGTCATGCTATAAATACAGATCAATTGTCTACAAAATAAAAACCTGACGAATTTCTTTACAATCCATTATACAGATCTTGTTATCAGTCACTTCATATAGTGAGGAATATCGTATCTTACCACGTCTTAGGCTTGCGTGTGTTTCTCCTGTCTATCCACATTTGTAGTCCGGCTGTCAAGATGCAAATATCTCCATATTGTCCAGTTGACACTCCATCAAACTTTGTATGACAAGACCAGCCACTTCACCTTTGCGCACCCAGACAACTGTAGCCTAATTATGCATGCATGACAGGGCCGTAGTCACCATATACATTGAGGGGGACATGTCCCCCCCCCCCCCACCAATGCCCAAAATGCCCCCTACAATATATAACTGAAACTGAAAAACAAATATTATCTTGGAGGACATCATTGCACTTGGTTGACTATTTTTCTATGATCTTAGATGTAAATATTGCATGTTTCTTTCAGATAAAACACATTTTTGACTTGTGAATGAGTCAATGGAATTTCTTGCAATAATGAAAAAATACTGGCAATCATGTCCGCCTGGCACAAACCACATGTTTTGGACAGCTGTGAAGTGACAGAATGTCCCAGCATCATGGTTCTTATATTGCCAGATTCCAGAGAGTCTCCCCTCTTCATATATGGCAGAATATGTCAACTTCCAACTTGCTATGCTGAGATACATGTAAAAATGTAAGAATTTAGTCACACGGATTTGTTTTTTTCATTGATATAAAAATTAATATAAAATACAGGCACATAGAAGTGTGATATGAGCTTAAAAGTAAGGCAAGAACGCCTAGGGCCCATAGGGTTAACTTAGCTCTTCATTAATTCATATAGAAATATAATCAATCAATCAATCAATCAATCAATCAATCAATTTTATTTATAAAGCCCAATATCACAAATCACAGTTTGCCTCACAGGGCTTTACAGCATATGACAGCGGATAAGTAAAAACTCCCCCAAAAAAAACATTTAACGGGGGAAAAAAACAGTAGGAACCTCAGGAAGAGCAACTGAGGAGGGATCCCTCTTCCAGGACAGACAGACATGCAATAGATGTCGTACAGGACAGATCAACATAATAAATTAACAGTAATCCGTATGACACAATGAGACAGAAAAATATAACACTCCATGTCTTGGACCAACTGTACTCTCATTTTAGTGTAGAGCATCAGACTGAATTTACGAATGCATTGGGCTCTAGTTTTGCAGACCGGACGAGGCGGGGGCGCAGCGCACCTGCACTTCGCCAACTGGGTGTGGCCTGGCGGATTTTGCAAGTTTGACACACCGTGCTCCTGGCGCAGCTACTCCTCTTTCCCACCTCCGTCCCTCCTACCTGCGCAAGTCGGAAAGAGGGAGGAGAGAAGGCGTGGAGTGGGTTTTACACACATCACACCAATCAAATGAGCCCCTCTCCTTGTCCTTAAATGCGCCGTGCGGAGGCGTAATGAGAGTTCACTCAATTCGCCATGGCAGAAGAGAGCAGCAGTGTCAGACGGCCAAACTTCTCCCAGGAGGAAACTGATGTTTTGGTTCGGGAGGTCCAAGCTCGCAGTGTCCAAATATACGGAACTGCGAGCAGACCTCCACGGGCTGATGATGCAAAGGTAGCCTGGGAGGAGGTCACCACAATTGTAAATCAATGTTGTGTTTCTCTCGTGCACGTGCGCGCTCTCTCTCTTTCTCTCTCGCAGTCTCACTCTGTTTCTTTTCTTTTGACTTTTCTAAGATGACAGATGCTGAATATATACTCCCTATCTGATGCTGTGGCTGTTTGTGGTTGGCTGAGAGGGATGTGAACTCATTAGTTTGCAGCTGTGTTAATCAAATCAGGTTGGGTTTCCATTACGCGTGCCAAACGTGCCAAACAGTGCCAATCCCTTTTGATCTGACATCAGATGTGACGGGACAGTCGATATAGAGATACATTTATGTGCTGATTGCAGATAGTTGCATTGAATAGTGGTTTTTGCGGGTATTTATTGCATTGTTAATGTGCCTGATATTCTGGAAACCAGCGAGGTCTTGGTGACGTGTGCGCACTGTCCGCCGGTCAGCCAAACTTCAGCTTACACCGGCTGCGCTCCCCCTGCGCTGACAGTAGACCTGGTTTCAGTTGGCGAGCTTTTAGCACACCTTCGGCAAAGCCTTTTGGCATGAAACTGTCACTGCGCCGAGCTGGATCTGTCGACACCTTCCCCTGCTGCGCCGCCACACCCATCTCAGCGCACCTCGGTCTGCCGGGTTGCGGTGCTCGAAACTAGCTCACATAAAAAACTATCACGTAAAACGTGTTATTTTAGCATTACTGTGCTAATGTTTGCTCGTGTTACCAAAACAATTAGAGATAAAACACTCCTAACATAACGTTATATCTCACAGATAACCTATATCTTTTAACATATCGTAGTGTCCGCAAGGACGTGTGGGAAGGATGACGCAGTTATTCGGCAAACCACCATTTATTACTGAACAGTACAGGTTACTGTTGGCCATAACTACACCAAAACAACCAACAAACAAGAACTTCGTTGTAACTCCAACTGTGCACTCCTGCTCTCTCCTCCAGCTCGCTCATACACACATCAGCACGCGCACTCACACAGTCCTCTTCATCCCCGTCACACTCGCACCCGCCCCCCTACCTATACTCATTCAATCCTAAACATGCCATTAACTCACAGAACACTGACATTATAACAGAACATTTACTGCAGGGCCACTACAACATCGTAACATGGTTTAGATTCCTAAATAAATATTCACCTTGTCGCTAGATAGGCCTACTCCTGAAAAACTTGAAGAACTCATGGATGGATCTCTGCTGTCTGTGCAAGGCTTTTTGTCCTACGAGGCCACCGTCACTTACCCGACGGGAGGGGTGAGCGAGTGAGCGCGAGTGAGCCCTGCAATCTAGAATTTGACCGCTGATGTCACTGTTACTCACCATTTTTACACACTGAGGCTTTAATGATGCCAGTGGGAAAGTAGTGACAACACTATGGGCAGATATTTGTCAGCTGGTCCTATATTTCAGCATTGCTTGGATATTACACCTCTGTGCTATGCTCAAAGCTTCACAGTGACCTTCTGTTGGTGACTTTTCAATCCACAGCCTGCCCATGATATTACCTGAAAGCAACTACTGATGGACTAAAAATCTTGATTGTCAGGTTCTGTCCTCCTCTCTAAAGCCTCCTACAGACTGTGAGCCTTTATCAATCTTATAAGTTCAGTGCAGCTACACTGTGCAATATGGATCTAATAAACTTAGATACAACATCAAGTTTAATGTATGCAGACTGTACCATCAATCAGTCAATCAATTTTATTTATAAAGTCCAATATCACAAATCACAATTTGCATCACAGGGCTTTACAGCATACGACATCCCTCTGTCCTTAGGACCCTCACAGCGGATAAGGAAAAACTCCCCACCATGAACGCAGCTACTGAATCACAGGCTACAATGTTCAATGCAGTAGCTTCCCATACTGACTGGGCAAAGATGCTGCATGGATTATCCCTTCTCCAATTGTGGAGCACAACATTGAGGGTCACATTATTAAATAACCTAAAGTTTTATGGACACTATATACTGTGGTGTGTCTGTGTTTGTTGCTGCTAGGTTCCTCACCTGGCAGCTGCAGCTCCTCTGCTATTTGGATGTAGGTGTTAACAGCAGTCACACAGTGACTTGGTCATCCCAAATTTCTGACACTCAGAATTTTATCCTAGGCTGTCTTTGATCGCAAGACCATGACAACGGCTATCCTTGAACTTCTCTGACTGTGCGACGTAGGACCACCAAAGACATCACTACATTTGTTTCACGTTGGTCATCTTTCATATGGGACAGCCCAGAATCGCACAGTGTATACCAGGCTTAAAGAAGGATAGCTTCTTTTCCTTGTGGTAAATAAAAAAAAAATCACAACCAGCCTTTGCTGGGAATCATCATGTTGTTTTCCAATCCTTTCCTGCTGCCTTGCATAAACCAACACTACCCTTCTTTCTGCACTGTGCTCTGCTCCCACCTTATTACATTGTTTATCATATACAGAGAGCCTAAAGGCCAGATTTTCATAGGTTTGCTGCTCAGTCACACTGGATTTATTTAGATTTGAAGGCAATCTGCTTCTGCTGCTCAGGGTAAGGCGTGCTTTTGTCATATTCTCTGTGCAAACGTGTGAGTACATGCATGCATAGACACCAAAGGAAATCCCACGGCAGTATCATACGGCTGCGGCTGTATAGCAATACTCACCTTTGTCAACAGGATGGCAAACAGGGATTGCAAATTTTAACAGCCTGGTTTGACCTCCGAGAAAAGACATACCAAAGACCATGCTTTCATAAATCCATCCATCTTGCACTGTAATCAGATTACCTCTGAATGGATGCCAGTGATTTAACCGACATATGAGCACTATGTGAAACAGAAAGAGCTGAAACCATAAGAGATTGTCTGCTCTTTTCTTTTAAGCTGAAGCTTTAAGGACCAAGCTCTCCCTGCTGGCATGAGACACATCCACTCTAAGCTTTACATTGTGTCCTTTTTGTTTATTTACCTGCTTATTCCAACAGGGGTCATGTCGACTGGATGAACAAACAATGCAACAATGCCCAGGCAGACTGAAATAGCTCCAGTACATTTGCTGTCACTACTTCTTTTTAAGCTCCATTATTCACCACCATGCAACTGTAATTAAAGTTGGTTTAAAATGAGTCAGTATATAGGGCAGATAAGAGAGGGTTGTGTGTGGGTGGACAGATGTTGAATGGAGGCATCACATAAGCCAGTCCCACAGTGTTGCTGTATATACACAGCCTATCTCAGTGCAGTGGAAAGACTGTGTGTCCGGCTTTAGAGCTGTGTGGCGTCAGGGTTTGTCAAGTTGGCTTCTCAGCACTGCTGCTTATCTCCTCAGTGCACGTGGGCAGCAGGGCTGCTCCACAGTCTGAGAAACCAAGGTCATCTCCCTTCTCTCTCCCTCACTGGCTTGTGAGAATAGAAACACAGTCCTCCTCAAATAGTGAAGCATGTGCTGACAAAGGACAAGCTGCAGGATGCTGAAAGAGAAAAAGACAGAAAGTGTTGTTAGACATGTCAAGGCTTCACTTCTCACATCAGTTCACCCCAGTTCACACAATTTTAATCTTTATCCATCCTGGAAAAGTCAGCTTGTCTAGCGAGATCCTACTGTATCCTGCATTCATATTCATTATGTATTCTACACACTGACCTGCCCTACCACTATGACATTGTTCTCACATTACCCCTCTCTGGCATGCCTCCCAATCCAACGCATTCCCACTCCCAAATTACCAAATATGACGCTTGGTCAGTGGCCCTTATGTGTCACACTATGACGCCCCACCAGCATCAGTTTTGGATGCTCAGGAACGTCAGAAATGTCCATTTACGCTCATTACATGCATAGTATCTTTTCAAAATAAACTTCTGTTTTTCACAGGAAATACAGTTTCTACTCCTAAAATACATACAGTCTATTTCCAAAATGAACTTCAAATGTAGGTGTACTTCATTTGTAGGTGTATTTCCTAGTTTTAAAGCAACAAGAGCATGTGGTTAGGTTTTGAAAAATCCAAAATTTGACTTAAAATAGGCTATGTACGTTTTTTACTAACATAACTGACTGTGCGTTCCAATCCCCATACTACTATACTATATATTTTGCCAGAAAATGATTTAGCATGTCTCATTACATAGTATGTCATATGCAGTATGCTAAAGATACCAGGATGTTCTACCACATCCAGTCAAATTTGACAGTATGCAAGTCAGTATACTTTTCTGGCTATTCTTACCCACAGTCCTCTGCAAAATACATCACATCAGCTGTCAGAAGTAGCAATGATGGATGACAGTACATTCAGGTGACTGTTGACCAGTCGATTAGTAATAATAGGAATATTAATTGTTTAATTGAATAAAGTAATCATAAATATAACCAACAACAAAAGGGCATATGTATTAAATAACAATGACAGAGAAATGTATAGCCGATGTAATTTTACTTTCGTGATTATGTTAGAATCTACAATCAATCAGTCAATCAATTCTATTTATAAAGCCCAATATCACAAATCACAATTTGCCTCACAGGGCTTTACAGCGTATGCCATCCCTCTGTCCTTAGGACCCTCGCAGTGGATAAGGATAAACTTCCCCAAAAAATGTATGCTGTTATTGCTTATTGCAAATGGTAACGTTGTGAAGAAATAGCATGTCCTGACTGTGTGCACACTGCATGCAACAGTACAACAGTTTTAATGGCAGCTGCAGTAAAAACAAAAAGCGTGCGATTCGGAATGCACTGTTTACCTCATTATTCTGTGGCAGTTGCTTGGAGCATCAAAAAATGAAGCCACCTGGTGCATCTCGTACCGATGTCAAAGGGTGCCTCAGCGCGTTGGTATCTGATGCAAAGGGCCACTGACCAAGCATTGGTACTTGACAGGAGTGAGACAAAATCAGAGCCTGTGTATGCACCAGAAACAATAATATATAAGACTTACCAGCAGTACTTCAACACCTTACGAACCATATGGCGGAATTTCAAGGGCCCCAATGCAAAGATTTGTAATTGGTAGGGATGCACGATAATATCAGCATGTCATCGGTATCGGCCAATATCAGCTTTAAAATGAACTATAAGAATCGCTCAACATGCTTTTTCTTATTTTGCGCAATAAATGAATATTATATACATTTCATTTCATGTCTATATCAGCTGGTGGACCATCACAATAAGAGTATGCATGCACATTATGATGTTAATTCCAGTGAGCCCCAGATAAGGTGCCCATTTTGAGCTCATACACAGTTGGTACCCAGGTAGACCTAGCATAACCCATATGAAGCCCATTGGGGTAAACCCACCCATGTGGGCAATTGGCAAGCGGTCAATGGAATCCGTGGGCCCATTTTTCAGCCCATTTAGTACCCACATGGGCCCCACATACAAATGTTGGATGGGCACCAAAGAACAAATTGGGATGAGACATATGCAGTATATCAGGCTTTGTAGTTTGGAATCTCACTTTACATTTGGTAAATTAGCAAAACTTTGTTTGTTTTTCTGAATTTGAATGTCTTTCTACAAATGTTGCACCTGGCCACAGCTGTGACCTGTGGCCCGGAGCAGCAAGTGTCAAACACAATGAATGCTGTCGTCTGTCTAGGAAGCCTGGGCTACAAGTCACCTGACCAGCGGGTGATCATTGGCATGGCAGCAGGAGAATATGATGAACAAGGGGCATTTAACACACGGCATGTCTGTTTGTCAGCAGTCTGTCACCCTGCTTCTAACCACAGCTCCACCAGCCTCCATCACAGCTTCCCACAGGGTGAAAACAAACACCTTGAGCTGAAGTACACGCTTAGAAGAAATATAGTAGTATAAATACTTCCTGCTAACAAACCAAATCACAAGTTCTTTCTGCACAGCATGAGAGAATTGCTATAAAAACGGCAGAATAAATTCTCCGTAAGTCTGTTGAATTGACTTCAAACAGGAGCTGGCAAACGGGTGGGAGTCTCTCCGTCAGAAGCAGAATCTTTTCCTCACTCTGTTTGCTTGTCCATCCCACTCATATCAACTCTCTCCGTCTGCCTTCTCCTCCTACAGTTTTACTCTGGCTCTCACCCTCTCTGCTTTTGGAAAGAGACAACTTCCTCTTTAGAGATATAAGAAGCAGTTAGAGCCAGAGCTGGAGCCTGAAGCCTCCAGAGACTAAGTCCTGGAGAAAACCCAGCAGGCCTGTTCACTTTGAGCAGGTATAAGGTTTGAACTGTGTCTGTAACCTGCACATATGGAGGACAAGCTGAGAGCATTCAGACCTACAAATACTTGAGGTCCATGTTTGACGGCAGACAGAGATTTAATGACTATACAGATGCCATTGTACAGTAAAAAAAAAAAAAGGCTGGGGAGTGTCAGGAGGAGTTGACATAACAATCTAACCTGCTGTTTTGGAGCTTTTGGTCTTCGCAGACATAGTTTCTTCAGTTATCAGTGAATGTTCCAGGTTTTTTTTTTTCTGAGCTATTGAAGGACTTCTCATCCACGTTGGCTTAAAGATCAGTAATGAACTCTGAAGCATGTCCTTTGGAGTAGATAAAAACAATACTGACAATGTTTTTCACCTCTTTTATTGAGTGCATTTGAGGTGTTTCATTTTGTTCTGGTTTACTTCCCTTGTGAAAAGTACAAGAATCAATTGTAAGGTGTTGTTAACTTTGGCTTTACAATTACTGACACAACCAAGACATCTCTTACACAACTTAATATTCCATAATCCCATACATGTGCTGTGTAGTTTCTTTCAACTGGTGTCATGTATGATTAATGTGTTCAAGATTACCTGTGTGTATAACAAATAGAAGGATGTTTGGTTTTATTCACAACAAGCCTTGTTAACAGCTTTTGCACTTTTTAACATTATGTGCCTTCTTGGACACTGCTAGAACGACCTCTGTCGTTACCTCAACTTTCATTTTTTTTCATGTTTACACTCAACCCAGTGGCCAAGTGTTGGCGTCGTACATTTTTTTGCAAACCATGAGTATGTTAAATTTGTGCATTTAATAAGTATCATATCATTATTATGTTATCAGGAGGTGGTACCTAGGCAAGACACAAACTAGACGTCACATACTACCGGTTGTTTTTAGTGAGTAATTGATGTGTTTCTAGCAGCTTTTCAGGCACCAAACGGGAGTGTTTTTCAGCCACCGGTCACCATTTTTCCCCTGGGATGGTGTCATGAAAAGTGTTTGGGTTTTTTTTACCAAGACATCACTGTCTTTCCTGCCAGAATAGTGTCACAAAAAGGGCTTGTGTTTTTGCAGAGACATGGCTGCATTGCCTGCCAGGATAGTGCCACAAAAGGCCATCTTTTTTCTCAGAGATATCACTGTTTCCTGCTGAGATAGTTTCACAAAATATCATTGGGTTTCCTGCCAGAATAGTGCCACAAAAATCACTTGTTTTTGGCAGACATCCCTACATTTCCTCATTGGCTGTTTTTTTACCAAGACATCAGTGTTTCCTGTCGTGATGGTTCCATGGAAACGGGTTGTTGTTTTTTACCAAGATATCATTGCGTTTCCTGCCAGAATAGTGCTGCAAAAAGTGTTTGTGTTTTTACCGAGACATTGCTGTGTCAAAACATGATCTTTTCCTAACCATACCCAAATGGGTTTTGTGCTTACACCTAGCCACACGTCTATCACGACAAAGACATATAGTTTCAATGTATTGGCTATATAATGACGGATGTAATATATCCATGGTTTGCAGAAACGTACAGTGCTAACATTTTTTTGGGAGGGCAACATCTTTGATTGCAGTATCCAATTCTCCTTAATACACCCATGCCATTAAGGCCTTTGTCATCTCAGTTTATAATGTCCTTTAGTCTAGTTTACAGTATTACCAAAGAAATTTGCAATGAGTCCATCTACCACGAACAACAGAGTACCCGAAGCCTCCAGGCTGCCTGTGGGCAGTTGCCCTCTTTGCCTGGTTGGTAATCCAGCCTGTCAAAGGTATTTGGAAATTAACTGTAAGGTCCGTCATGACAGTATAATAGTTTTACAGGTGCTTTTCCATTTTGAAATAAGATCATGCCAAAGAAACATTTCAACACTACTTGTCTGGCAAGTGATGATTTTATGACACCTAACAATCAGTGACATAATTGTAGTCCTAGAACATATCTAGCTCCACCATAGGCAGTGTGACAGTAACACCCAGTTACATCTGTCACATCATCAGTTCATCTCCCCTGGAGCTGAGAGGGAAAGTGCATTTCTTTGCCCTCTGTCTCCTTAATCTATCTCTCACAATTTAAGAAGTAATTACTTTCACCGTCTTCCACTGCCGCTCTCACCTCACCACTGTTCCTCGTCTCTCCTCACTCCTGTTAGCGCCGGTCAGCTTCCTATTAAGATAAAATCACATAGTATTCCAGACGTTCTTCAGTGACAGGACGAGCAGCGGAAATGGAGGCACCTCAGTCCTTCAGGTTCAGGATAGATTAATGCCAAAAAGAAGAGGATCCTCTCAGTCACTGGAGAGTGTGTTTTCCTGTCCTTGAAGACTAGTTAGATTTTTAGACTATTATGTTTAAAAATGAAGGCCATTTTGGTGGTCTGCATTTGTTGAAGGTGATAGTAGAATATACAAGGTTAGGGTTATGATAAGAAATAAGATTAGATATACGTAGATGAGACATAGGGGTTATGATTTCTGAGGATTTCAAGGCCTACATTGTTTGGCATCTATGGCAGTTCAACGCAGGACCATAGAGAGTCTAGAGTTGGTTTTGGAGTTAGGGTAGAAAAGGGTTAGAGTTAAATTTGTTTGAGGGCTCAAGTTACAGTAATCTTGCATACCAAGGATTTTGATGATAGGCATTAAGTCTGATCCAAACTGTCCAAAAACCAGCTACTTTGACTGGTTTGATTGACATTCAAATAAGCAGCCATGGACTGCTGCTTGGCTGTGACATTATACAGTAGGATATCTGAAATACTGGTAAAAGAAAAACACATTTTGTGAAACCAGTCTCCACAGCAACAGTACAGTGGTTCAGTGCTCTTACTGGCAGTCTCCAAAGAAACCTTCAAAATGTTTGTAGACTCTGTAATGAGAGCTCCAATCCATCTCGAAAGATCAAGAAAGTTTCCTTGAGACTTTTCTTTCCTGGTGAGTAGATGAGAAAAGTGGATGAATGCGTAACCAGCCAACAACTTTTTGAAACCATTTATTCTTTTCAGCCAGCCAGAGCCAATCTGTAACAAAAAGAGGCTGGGTACCGTGAAGTGACCCTGCATCAAACATAGTTTATTTACTATTTAAAACATGGATGTTGTTCCAATTACATTTTAGCCATGCTATCTACTGGATGTTGGTCTGTCTGTCGGCCCACCACTTCGGACCAGACAGAAATATCTCAGAAAGTATTGGATGGATATCCATGCAGTTTTTACAGATATTCATAATGCTGGAAAGAGGTATACTGATAATGACATTATCTGTACCTGTTGCTGTATTTGTTCAACCAACAAAACGGTCTGTCTCAGTGTTAGTGTTCAGATAGAAGACTGAAAGTAGGTTGTCACAAAGTTTATGTACACAATGTGTATTAAGCAGATTTGCATTTTGCTTTCAGCAAAACTGAAAATAGTAAGTCAACTAAATCTAAAAATAATAAGCCAACATTGACTCACATGGAACTCAAGCCCTAGTCTCCGATGTGAGAGTCCAGTGCTTGTCCCATTCATCCATGACTCCATGAATGGACCGTGTTACTCTTTATACTACATGACCTGACTTTCATGCCAGAAAGTACATCTGTGAGGTTTTTTTCTCCTAAATTTGCCACTTTAATCTCAGAGGATATCTGCTATTAGCTTGTATTAGTCCTAACCATGACCAGTTTGTCCTAACCCTCACCCTAACTGCTTCAAACCTTGACTCGTCATTGTGACGAGTGCCAATCAAAGCATGCATTGGAATCCATGATAACATGTTGTAGAGATGGCTGTAAATAGCAGAATTCCTGCAATATGACTGTCAAAAATAAGAAAAATTCAAAAGATTCTGTTTTGCATAGTTAAGAAACTATTTACAGTGAAGATGTAAAGAAAATACTTCAGTTAAAGAGAATAATCTTAAATTCCAATAGTGCTGCATTTGCATTTATTTATATTCCAATGGGTATTTTTAAATGGAGGAAATTAACATCAACTACGGCTAAAACCAAGTTTTAAGCTTTGTTTTGATGTATAGGTTGCAGGTGATTGAAAGAAATCCAGCTGCCACATCAGTCTCACTACTACAGAGTTTCCCTGAGTGATAGCCAGGACCTATGATGCCCACTATGATGGTGGGTTGACCCACCTTCAGTTTCTGGGTGGGTCCAGGGAAGCTCACTAGTAAAATGTGATGGGTTCAGGCGGGCAGTCTAGAAAGAGACAAAGCAGTGATAGGTCCAACAACCACCGACTTTCACCTGGGAGGCTGGTGTTTGCTTTCAGTGAGATTGTTAAACCAAACCGTGTTCTTTTTTCCTATAAACCCAACCACATTGTGTGTTGGCAAAACATAACATACATACATACAAATGGGCATACTAAATCGCACTGTTCTAGCCTCCTAAATGTCATGTTAGTATAGACTTTAGGATGCAGCCACGGACTCCCCTGATGTCCAACAGAAGAATGACTTTTAACAGCCAGGGTAAACCTCTATGGAGAGTCACTAACAGGAAGGCAGGAGGCCTCCTGAAGGGAAGAAAATGACAACCCTGTTGTGGAATTGTTTCATACAAATATCCCTTCCTCATGGCACATGCAGCTATATGTGACAACATATAATGACGCTTCATGTCCAGGGTGACTGTTTGAAGTGTAATCAAACAATAAAAGGTCTCTTTCTTACTGTAAACCTCATGTCTGTTTCCTTTTTTTTGGTGAAATGGTCTGATATTTTGTACCTGTAGGAAGCACTGCCTTACTTGTCCCTTCAGCCTGCTGTATCTCACTACCTAAAATAAATGGATGGCCCAAGGACAAAGACTGATACTTGGTGTCTTTGAAAACACTGTTCTACAGAAAAATCAGATTGGCAACCTGACTAAAGGGTCAGCACTTCACCTCTCTCTCTGTCTCTCTGTGTCTCTCTCTCACGCACACACACACACACACACACACACACACACACACATACACACACTTGCTGACTGTAGATAACATCAATGTCCTCCCTCGCTGCAGTTGTGTCCTACAGTCTTGTGTGTCACAGTGAGCTTTGACACTGGTGCCTTTCTGAGCATGGCCACCCTTCCACACTGCAATGCAGTGACAACTTCTCAGTGCTGTTATCAGGAGCAGTACGCCCTTTTTGAGGGGGAATTATAAAGTGGTGGTGGGTGGGAGTGTAGCACTTCTGATTTTCATGCAGGAGACCAGAATTATGTTCAGTCATAACCCGACAGTAACTATGATCTTTCTTGAATTTAAAAAGTCAGAGAACTGAGTCCAGGTTTTTGTAGAATCTTTGAATATTAACATTCTGTCTGGCAAGAGGACTGAATTCCGTACCAACACCACTGCATCAAAACACCCACTGTTTTCTGTGTAAAGCCGAGGTCGGACTGACAGTAACCCTGTGCGAAAAATTCAGCTCTCTCATTTGTTTGAATGTAACTGGTCCATTGACACAGCAAGGTGTCAACACAGAGCGCTCTGGCAAAGTAATGCAGGGTCACCGAGCAAAAGAAGTTGAACCTGACTCAGCTTCTCCTGCCTCACAACGCAATATCCAGCAGTGTAACATAATTGTGCTTGGCCCCGCTGTGAGTACTTTTTCTTGGGCCTTCATTTTGGCCCAAACACAAGCAAACACTTGTGCGTGGACACACACAAACGGGGGGGTCAAATTGGGCCGGGGGTGTCTGGGGCTTGGCCAAAACTGTGACGGCAGCAACAGAATGCCTGCTGATCCAGCAGGGAGTGGAAGCTGCTGCCCGTTCTCGCCAAAATTCACCACCAACTGAACAGCGTGCGTCAAAACTGCCACTTCTATTATTGAACTGTACGGCGTCGCTCCCATCGTGCAAACTAGCCTTTGATCAGCACCACGGACAGCAGCCAAATCATCAAATTTATCAACGCAAATCTAACAGCTTGCCCCGGACTCAAACCACCACAGCCTGAATAGTCAATTATTGTGTCAGGGAGATATAATCTGCTGTGCCGTGTTTCGGCACGTGAAAGTCCTTTACATTCAAACCAGGGGAAGTCCATTTTCTATGCAGTCCTCTGTATTGTTTGTCACAGGGCTGGTTTTGGTCTGAACGCCTACATACCAGTAGTGTCTCGATGCACATCATGTTGGTTGATGCACATCACATTGTTGATAGAAATCACTGTCCCATTTCCCAGCATTGACTTGCATCAACTGTGCAGAACAGCAGCAATTTTATCACATTCTGTCCCATCACAGCTACAGGCCTCCACTGACCTACATCCAACACTTTGGGCCACAGTTAGATCAAAGTACTTGCCAAACTGCTGTGAGATTTTGTGTTCATCCTCCCTAGAGGATGAATCATAATGATCATGCTGCCCTTTCTTCTATCCCTCCATCAGGCCAATATTTCCTCTTGACCAATACCATGGTTGCATGACAAAGGTCTTTCTAAAGGCCAGTTCAGACCAATAATTAGCGACAAGACTAAACCATTTTAGAGCGATACAGAGAAAAGTTGCGCCATTGTGAACTGGCCAGTCTGAAGTCAGCTCAAGCTGGCTGATGGTCAAATCACCAGCGACTGGTTCTTGAACGTAAAGCATGTCACCTGTTTCATTGTCCAATGGGCTTGTAGTGAAGTCCGCTGGTCAAGTCAAAATGACCACAGACAGCGTGTTCGCTTGCTGCGGCAGGTGTTCCGTCCCTGCCAAGCCCTCTGTTTCTGTCCTCACAGTGTGCCGGTGTCGGACGTTGGGTGGCTGCTGCTGCTCACTGTATGTGCTTCTGCTCCCCTCGCACACACACACACACACACACACACACCTTCTCACTGGCTGGTTATTTATATTATTGTGGCGTATTTATTATCAAGACAGTCCATCTGATGCTGATGCTGTTTCATCACTACTACAAATGCAACTGTAGCCAGTATCTTACTATCACTATCTTCATTCATATTTTAAGAATCTACAAATTATATTCAGCCACAAAATAAGCCTGAAAACCTGGAAATCAGAACAGAAGTGCAGAGAGTTGTTGCATAATGATGATATACCGTCTCATCTAGTTGCATTGGTGTGAACCAGCAGGCTATTTAGAATGGTGCAGAAAAGAGCATTGAAAAAAGTTGCCTGTTTCAACTTGTCTCATTGTGAATCTTTGGTCTGAACTAGACATAAAAACCCAGACACACCAAACCAACACCAATAACTCTTAGCAGTGAAGACTGATTTTTGCATCACCTTAAGTCGTTTGTGTCTAAGACTCTTAGCCAAAAAGTTGCACTTAAATACACCGCAAACATCAGAGCCCATGGCCAACTAGCATGTACATACTGCGCCTTCGTGAGTGGAAATAACTCTCTGTAACAGCAGGCGACGGTAGCCTGTGTTTGTCATTCATAAAGGGAAACCAGAGGACCAACAGGACGTTTTCAAGATGCTAGTCAGCCAGTTAACACATTAACAACACAACCGCATGTTGAAATGACAGAGCATATTTACCGTGATTAAACTAATAATTTCATTAAAATTCCCTGTGTATTCATGGCCTCCAGAGGATAAATCCTGTGTTTGTGAGCTGCTGATCTTAGCTTGAACACCACTGGCAGATTTTTCAGCTCTGTTTAGGCCTGTTTTTATCAACTTGATGAATAAGGTTTTCTATGAAATCATTTTTAACTTGGTTTCACCTTTTGCAAAAACACGCATTAATCTATTCAAAGTGAGGAACGCAATGTGTGAGTTATCCAAACCCATCATGTCATTTCCTCCTTCTGTTCCTATTGCTGCTTAAGCTCTCAGCTCGGCGCATCCCGTCTAAATGAGCGACACTCTCATTTCCATGCGTACAGCGTCTAGAACTGCAGATATTAATGGCTAAGAGCTTTTAGTATCTCTCTCTCTCCTCCAGCTCTGCCTTTCACTGTTTTCACCACCCCTCCCTCCTGCTTCCTGTTCTGCCTTTGAATCATTCAAGCAGCTTTTCGGCGGGGTCCAGGCTGGAGCATCGCTCGCTCAACAACTTGGCGTCGGTCCTGGATAAGATTAAGAAAATCTTCTCTCAAAAAAATGCTGAGTCACACAAAGTCCCGTTTTATCAGCAGTGCCAGCGGAGTGGCCCTGTCAAAGGGACGCACAACAGCCATTAAGACAGCGCCATGCAAAACCAACACTTTAATGATGCGGCGCAGTGATTGGCTGTCAGCGCTTCTGCTCCATCTGCAGCGTGCAGTCCTCTCTGTGCTCCACAGCCTTTTAGATAGAGAATCATATTGTATATTAGCAGCCGAATATGTCACACAGCTTGGCAGGGGGGGGATTCGGCTTCCTGAGGCACCAGATTGGACAATTTCCTTTTTCTCTTTGCCAGCAGGTTCTTTTCTCTGTTATATGATCATCAGCTGCTTTGAGATATGAATTCATTTAGCCGAAGCTGCTGATTTTCATCTCTTTATCCTTTTGATTGTAGTTCCTGACCTTGATTAATAGAAATCATTACCCTGCCTGTACAGTTTTTGTCGCCCATTAAAGCTGGTAAAAAAGCTTGGAAGTGCTGAATGACTCTGATAAAGATCCTGTCCTGAACCCGAGCATATTCATTATAGTTAGTGGAGACTAAGGGTGCAGTGTTGGTCACCCTGTCGTTCCTACACAGCCACTGTTCAGATTGCTGTGGCATTTACTGTATGAAATTATGCTGCCCAGAAATGCATTTTAAGCAAGTTCTAAGCAGGTTTCTTTAATTTCAGTCAAGTAAATTGCGAATCATTGTGTGTTCTTATCAACCGCCTTTGTGCAAATATATTCAAAGGGACATGAAAGATTACATAAGTCATACAGCAACAGTAATGCTGATGAGTCATGCCATTTCATACTCTAGCTGCTTGGCTCCTGAGATGGCATTCGTGTTTTTAATGACTAAATTGTTTCTCTTTTGATCTACAAATGCACTGTGGGGTTGTAATCAGCCGCAGCGTCACGAGTACAGACAACAAGGAAGAGGCAAACACATGGAGGCAGAGCAGGTTGAGTTTAAGGGACTTTAAAAGAGGGGTTGGTCAATGGAAAGGCTTACATTTGGGCAATTTGAAGGCAGTCTAGAGGTAAACAAATCCGACAGGAAGCTTTAGCCCTGCCTCAGGTTACAAATAGCAGCAGGTCAAAGACATGTGGGCAGCAGGGACAAGGAGCAGGCAGACAGACAGGAACAGGGAACAGAACAGGCTGGAATGACTGAAAAGCTTTTGAGGGAACAAGGGACAAGTGTGGTTCAGTGAGAGACTAAGGGACAGGTAGCAGGCAGGCAGGGAATGAATAAGACTGGAAAGTTCAAGGATAAAAACAGGGCCAAGAGGAAGCAAGAATCTGTGCCTGGAGAGGGACAATGGCGGACTGAAAAGTGAGAGCTTGGATCTGAGGACAGGGTGCAGGTGTTAAGGCCTTGGTTACAATGTCCATTCATTTCTGGGACAAATGACTCTGCAATACCCACATATAATAATCCACTCCAGCTCCAATCAGCAGCGATGAAAACATGACTCCTGGGTGGCACGGTAATCTTTGCCTGTCTTACGGCACAGCAAAGTGGCCCACTGCCACAAATTCTGTCCTTTACCATCCAAGCACAATTCAAATATTGCTCAAAATTAGTCGGCACAGAGTTTGAAGTAAAGACTGAATAATTAACGGATATAAAAAAGAAGTAACAAGTGTAACATTTTCACTGGCCTCTATGCTCCTTTCTACTGTTTACTAACCTTGTTTTCTGGCACATTCATGACATGAGTGTGACACCCCAATAAAAAAAATAAATAAATAAAAATTAAAAAAAAAAAAACTCCTTCCCCCAGGATTTCAACTTTGCACACAAAACATCTCATAATCTAATTTATAGTGGCCCATGAACTTTGCTGAGCATGAGGGCAATTACTTGGTAGATATAAGGACCCAGTTCCTATGGCACCAAGTTGAAAGTTTTTGCTACTCTATGGTTAGGAAAAGATTATTTTACACCTTTAAACATTTGGTGTTATGGGCACAATCCCAACTGGAAACACAGTGATGTTTCTGTAAATAACAACCACTTTTTGTGACACCACTCTAGCAGGAAATACATCAATGTCAAGTGTCAAATAGAGCTTTAGAGTTTTTTTGTGGCACTATTCCTGATGGAAACACAGTGATGGGTGACTAAAAACACCCATGTCTGGTGACTAAAAAGCTGCTGGATGGGCAGTGAAAATTTTTTGTTGTTTGTTGATCTTGAACAGTGGTCTGCAGTGATATGCAGATTGGCAGGCATCTCACTATTACTTCATCACTTAGAAATGTTAATATGATACATATAAAACATATCTGTGGTTTGCAGATATGTACAATTCCAACATCATCTTCTGGCGACTTGCCTGGTACGTGAGGTGTAGGGAATGTTCGAGTCTCTGGGTCAGTAGCTAGGTTCTTATTATTGTTAGGCTAATGAAGCTCTAAGGCATTACCATTTTATTGTTTATGTGTCAGTATCAGAGTTCCGTGGTAGATACTGGACTATACCCATTAAATGCCTAGTCCCACCCTACTGTGCCGTGATTGGCTAGTACTAACCCTAACCATGACATCTTTGCCCTAACCCTAACCACCTCAGACCTTGACACGCAGATGTGACAAGAACTAGCCAATCACAGCACAGTAGGACAGGACTAGATGTTCTGTGGTTACCTTTTAGCATCTACCTAGTTCCATCTATTGTTGCCATGGAGACAGTGATGGACAGCTGATAAGAGCATGTCACTGTAGTAACACTCCCATATGCCAGCTATCCTGTCACCATCTATGCTCAGAACATGCCTCGCAGAGAGAGGAGACTGACAGCTGCTGGCCCCACCCTGGGCCCCCAGTTGGACCCATGGTGTCAACTCTCCTCCCATCGCCCCAGAATCCGGCTCCGACCAGCAGCTCCACAGGGACCCATGTGTCCGATGTTCTCCAGGACATGGCTGTCAGTGATAATTCCCCATCCGTCCTCCATTTCCCCCTCCCTCTGTATGTGCTCAGCCTGCTCCCTCAGGCCCCTGGCTCAACCTGCAGGGGTGCTCGCACTGCCGCTGACTGACACACCATGAAATCACCCATATGGCCCCCACCCGAGAGGAAAGCAGGAGGCTTCGCTACGGTGCCACAAATGCCACAGGGCACGTTGTGAGGGCTTCCTCAGCAAATAGCGCATATGTTTAAAGACATCAACTCTGCTCTCGTCGCTGCCAACTCATCCCCATCACACCCACCTTTCCCCTCCTCCCTGCTATCTTGCATAATTAGATTTTCCCAGTCCATTGTTTTCTCCCCAGTGGCAGTTGGCATGGGGTAATGAAATTAAGCTCTATTTCTACTCCCCAACGAGCTGTGGCTGCAGGCAGCCTGTGTGACAGGGCCACATGCTTACAGTAGCAAAACATCAGCAAATCTCAATCTCATTTCCCCTCTACCAACACCTCTCATCAGATATGCTTAGTCACTCTCTGATCCTAAAAAACATGTGCACAGATGTGACTCTTTACATCGCAGTAGGTTTTATTGTGGTGAGCTTAACATGGCCACTCAAACCAGTTCAGCCTTAAATCTGAGGTTAAAGATAAGAATCTCAGAGCAGCCTGCTTTAAAGGGAAATTTCGGTTTATTTCAAGTGACTAGTGACATAGAAATAATAGTTAGCATGTTAGCCGTTAGCCTAGATACAGCCGTAATTCGTAAGAAAAAAAATAATAATAATGTGAACTACAAGAGGTCATTCCTTTTAGTCTGGCAAATGACTGAGCTTTAGCGCTTCATTTTAAAGCACTACCCTTTCACAGTAGAGGTGGTGAAGTTTTAATATGATGATATGTGATTTTGATTTTGTTGGCTTTGCAGGAAAACAGTTGACCAGCAAACGTGGTGCCCACTGCACACCCCCTGGTCTCCACTGGTTAGCTAGCCTTGGCTGCTCTGCACTCTGAACCATCCGGGTCAGGTGGGAGCTAGCTAGCAGCGCTGCTCATTTGTGACCCCCCCAACCTGCCTTTCTTTCAAGAAGAGTGCCCCAGGGATGACATATTTCTGTAGGCTGACGCTGAACTTAGCATTGCACTGGTTCCCTTGTCAAAAAGCCTATGGGATTTTTCCATCAGATTTTGGATTATTGCTGAAATTAAGCTCTGTGACAAACAAAGGCTTATGATACTTACACATTTTGTTCAGCTAGATAATCTTGCTGAACAAGACTACACTACGGTCACATTCTCTAACGTCACCACCATGACAAGACTGTAAAGCTGAATTCATCGTGTTGATGTTCTGTAGTTTCATGTAGCTATTTGTTAGCAGCCGCCTTTTTTTTTTTTCTAAAGTTTAAGAGTAGGGTATTTACTGACAGATTTTAGGGATTTTTAACAAAACATGAAAGTCTATGGTGGCAACCCTCTGGTTGTCATTTTGAGCTGCAAAACCCCTTTAGCATCGTTAACTACGTTAGCACCACAAGCTGTGTTGACACTGCTAATGATAACATAGTTGAGGATGCTAAAGTGGGTTTGCTGCTCAGAATTGAGCTGCTTGCCCATTGGTGTGACCTGGGGAGGGATAGGAGGGTTGCGACCATATTTCCTCAGCATCGTTGTCAGGTTGGGATGGCACTGTTAGTGCTAATCGCTGAGGAAGCAGTGCCACCAGCTAGCTCCCACCTAGCTAGCAGCCACTGAAGAGTAGCGAAATTACCCGATAGACTGCCATGCGTAATCGGTCAAAAATCTTCTCAGCTATTAAGCGATGAAGTTGTTGACATTCCTAAATACTATCAAAAGTATTTTGAAGTAATCCCCATTATGTCAGTGTGTGATGTGTGACCAACTGATTGTTTTTTAACGTATCTCATTTTTTCTGGTAGCACAGTTGTAAGATAACTGCTGCTTAAGGGTTCTTTATCCTCTTGCAAAGAAGCCAGTTTCTACCACTGTGGCCTCAGATGACCAGGATGCAGTGCAGCCACAAGACATGTTGGGGTTAAATGTGTTCATATGACCAAATAGCCTGCTCCCACCATTTGGGGGGTTGATCGACAATCTGGGAAATGTAGGAATTCAAGTAGAAGTATATGAGGCATATGTTTGTGTTACAAAAAGTAAACTGCCCCAGGTCCCAAACTGAAGATCCACTCCAACAGTTGACTGTTAGAACACTGTGCTCCTGTACTGTACACTCAGTGTGGAGGAGTATCCAAGGCTGCAAACAGGCAATCTTTGAGCTGTTACAGACAGGACATTTTCCTCTCCATCTATCAGACTGAGGAAATTACAGTTCCTCACAGGCACCAAAAGCCATTTCCCTTTTATGAAATAACGTTTCATTGGGCCATTGGTCCTGGAGCAGAGAACGTAATTAAAAGGGAATTGCAGCACAGAGCTGAACAATGCATCCTATTAAGCAGCAGAGAAAAGCAGACAGACAGCAGCCTGTCATATGCTGATACAGTAAACAAACGAGCAGTTATTATCCACAGTTATTCACAGTGCAGCATCAGCAATCAGCAGGATTCAGTGTAGGCTTTTGTTTTTGAAGACAGAGGTTGTTGTGATCTTCTGTGCCTCTTATTCTCCAATCAGTCTTTTTTCTGTTTGTAAAGTTAGGATGTTGATTGTTCTGCTGAACATTTCGTTATTTCACTCATTTATGTCTAGTTCCACTGCTTCTCTGGTATCTCTCACAGAATGACAACAACTTTAATGCAGCAGAAGATCAGTGACAGCCAGTTTCACTGAACGTGCATCCACTGGTCTTTCACTAATAGAAACCAAGCTGTTGCAACACTTAAAACAAATCTGTGGCAGAGTGAATGGTGGCCTGTATATGTGTATGATGCTGGTTTACACAATGTTCTGATTCATTCAGCTGTCACAGGTTCATCTTCAGGTGTCACTGTTTACAGAGTAGTTTCATACACTTCACTGGTAAACTTGACAGTTACAGTGAATTACATCGGAGTATTACAAACTTGATATTTATATTTTAAATGATATTTAAATGTCAGTATCACCGAATTAATCGACATCTCTAATAGAGTCACCTTCAAGACAATGTCAGATCTGTGTTCAGCCCAGGTGATGGTTGACTAAGTAGAGTAAGTTGATGGACATTGATCCCTTCAGATAAATCAGATATAAGAAATATTGAAGCTAACGAATGGAATAGGCTATTGTAAGTTTATCTTGAAGGTTGCCCTTGTTGCCTTGGTTGAAGTATGTCAACTGGGCTGGCTCACCCAAGTAGGTTGCTTCTTAAAGGGAAATTTAGGTTTATTTCAACCTGTCTCCTATCGTCCTAAATTTGTTTCAAGTGACTAGTGACATAGAAATAATAGTTAGCATGTTAGCCGTTAGCCTAGATACAGCCGTAGCGTCAGACTTGTTAAAACATAAGTGAACGGGCAACCTTCAAGTGCAAAGTTAGTCCACTAAACAAGCTTTTTTTACACAAAGACCGCCTCATACCTTTAGGATAAATGTCAGAGAACATATAGAAAATGACATGTAAACGTGTTGTCTTACCTTACTGGTGTGGTGCCATGTTTGTTTATTCCTCTAGCTCTAGCTTTCCAAAGCGCGGCCGAAATATATCTCGCCAGCTCTAGATAAAGCCCAGCTGGATACTAACGTTACTCCAGGTGGAGGTGTCTCGTCCTCGGTCACATCCAGACCTTGAAAATAAGGCTGCAACCGGTCCCATTCCTTGCAACAGAGGCATTCCTCACGGGTACACCACCAATCTCCAGAGCTACGCAGCCTTGCAGCAGCCATTCCTCCCCTCTCGTCCTCTAACGTTACCTGTTGCACCTCTCTCTCTCCTCCTCCTCCGTTCTTCAATTTCACGAAGATCTTCGTCAGTGTATTCTAGCTCAAATAAATAAGGGCGGCCATCAAACTCTGCAAAATCAAATTCCTCCTCCACAAAGTCGAAGTCTGGCAAAAAGTCAGCCATTATTCTATAAATCTTTCATAAAATAAATGAATGAACTTTTCAGGCTACTGTTCGGTTCTGCCTTCCAGCTGTTGCTGCTTGTTCTTGCGAGATTTCAGGCACGGTATGAGATTGCTGCTTGTTCTCGCCACACCGGTAAGGTAAGACAGCACGTTTACATGTCGTTTTCTATATGTTCTCTGACATTTATCCTAACGATATGAGGTGTTTTTTGTGGAGAAAAAGCTTGTTTAGTGGACTAACTTTGCACTTGAAGGTTGCCTGTTCACTTACGTTTTAACAGGTCTGACGCTACAGCTGTATCTAGGCTAACGGCTAACATGCTAACTATTATTTCTATGTCACTAGTCACTTGAAACAAATTTAGGACGATAGGAGACAGGTTGAAATAAACCGAAATTTCCCTTTAACAAACCGCTTTTACACACTACTCCCTGACTGTAAATGTACAATCCAAACTCATAGGACACTTACAAAACCGAGTTTCATGAAATTCAGTTACAATGACTTCCATGTTGCTAACTTCATTTACAAGCTGCAGTGCAAACTCCCAGAGTTTTACAACTACAGAAATACCTGGCAACACTATATCATGAAATTCGGTTTCAGCTGTGAGGAAAATTTGCTGCTTTTGATCTTTCTTAAAAACAATTAAATTTCACATAAGCCCTTTTATGCTCCACTTCAAGCACAACTTTGTTATATTTGTGTGTGTGTGTGTGTGTGTGTGTGTGTGCGCTGCTGCTGACTGGGCCCATTAATGATAAGTCTTCACAATGTTTTTTGACTGTGACTTTACAATTCTTTTTGTATGCATCGCTCAAAACAGAACTTGCAATTAGTGCACACACATTTTTCTTAGGAGTTTTGCTGTTCATGGTGTTACCCAGAACCCTGAGAAGTGACAGTCACAAGAATTTAAAAATAATACAAAAAATAGAGACCGTCTTGTGATGGGGTCATTGGGCAGTGCCACAGCGATCCATGATCTAAAGCAAACTTGGGCCAGGCGAGTAAAGTGGTCCCCTAGCTCAGACCTCACCTATCTTCATGACTATATGTTACACGGTTGCAGCATTATTGCACTGACAAAATCTGTCCTCAAAATATTCAAAACCACTGGAAGTTGTGGTAGTAGTTCTCCCTACAAAAGGTGTCCCCTGGACGACATTTTGCCATGATGATACACACACACACACACACACACACACACACACATATTTTGTGCCACACAGCAAGAGGGTTCGAACATCAGGGTGGGAGAGCCCTTCGGTACACAGTTTGCATGTTGAGTTTTCATGTAGAGTTTGCATGTTCTCCCCATGTCAGCGTGGCTTCCTCCCACAG
This sequence comes from Epinephelus fuscoguttatus, assembly GCF_011397635.1. Classification (NCBI taxonomy): domain Eukaryota; kingdom Metazoa; phylum Chordata; class Actinopteri; order Perciformes; family Serranidae; genus Epinephelus; species Epinephelus fuscoguttatus. The sequence goes on from NC_064773.1 coordinate 32,027,109, forward strand.
TCCAAAGACTGGCAGGTTAATTGATAACTCTAAATTGGCCGTAGGTGTGAATGTGAGCGTGAACTGTTGTCTGTCTCTATGTGTCAGGTCTGTGATAGTCTGGTGACCTGTCCAGGGTGTACGCCGCCTCTCACCCAGTGTCAGCTGGGATAGGCTCCAGCCCCCCTACAACCCCTAACAGGATAAGCAGCTAAGGAAAATGAATGAATGAATAATGAATATATGTAAATCCTTTATTTAACCAGGTAGAAGACCTCATTAAGATTTAAAATCTCTTTTTCAAGAGTGACCTGGCCAAGAGGGCAGCGTAAACATCGTTACAGCAATAACACAAGCAGACAAGTACCACTGTGACACACCACAAGTGAGCAAGCACAACATCCAGATAAAAAGCAGCACAAAAAGAACAGTTAAATACATAAATATGTACAATTTTCTAAAATGACCTCAGTGAGAATTTGAGTAGCAATCACACTGACCAAGAGTGCTGTTTTCTCTGTGCTTTGTAATTGACTTAAATTCCCCCGTAGTAATCATCTCAGACAGTTTCGGATCCTTCTGTATAACATCATTACCAGCCATCATGACGTTATCGGGGCTAATGGAAACTCTGTGAAAATGAAAGAAGATGTATAAAACAACTCATGTAATGATCTGTTATACCTCAGCTGGGACTAGCAGACAGTTAATAAAGGCTTTACTGATTTCATGTGGGTATGATGTGATCCAGGCATATATGGCATGGCTCAGACTGTTCCCAGACAAGTCTGTTGTCTCACATCAGTTAAATGGACAGGGCACACTCTGTATGTCATGTATCATTTAACCCTGACTGAATGTAACTGACCAGACACATATCAGATTGGTAAATACGAGATAAATTGTGGAATTGCTAGATGCTAGATCTCTCTGTTTTCAGCTGTAAGTGTGAATAAATGAATCATCACCTGTGCTGATTTGTCTCACAGACAGTGTCAGAATCACCCGCTGTGAGCCACAGTATCTGATGTTTATTGAACCAGGAGTGGAGAACTCATTCTGGTTCACCTAAGTTAATGATATGTGAGCAGATGTGGCTATCATCACCCCCAGCAGGATGCACAGACACTGCTCACATACACAAGTGTGTCTCCTCAACTTCCCACAACAGCATTAACCTTTTAGCACCACCACTTCGCTCCAAACTGAAATATCTCACCAACAGATGGATGGACTGGATCGGATGGATTGCCATGAAATTTTGTACAAATCTGGATAGATGATTCCCAATTACTTTTGAGATCCACTAAATTTTCTTCCTCTGCCAAATTAGTTTTCTGTTGATTGGCGAATTAAATAATCATTTTGTAAATCAGTGCAGTCTTTTACTGAACTTGACTGAAAACAAACAATGACCAGAAGATTTTTATTTCTTGTATACATTTTTACAGATTTATTGAATTTAAAATGCAAATAAGACTTACAAGGTGTGTTATATCTGGAAAAAAACAACCTTTTGAGAAACGAATGCATGTTATCATACATGTAATCAGCATACACAAAAATTTGTTAAGCAGAGAACTAACCTTATTGCATTAGATGTAAATTGTACAGTGTATGGATATCCAATATGGATGGAGTTCCTATGGGCATACTGAGGCATGGGTCATGCTAAAACAGCCTACATCCTCTTATCAATCTTATCAATCTGGAATATTTTTCTTGTAGACCAAATAATGGCTTATATGTAGCATGCTCTTTCAAAATCAGACAAATTTTACAATTTCTTGATAGATGTGAAGTCATGTCAGTACCTCTATTTTTGAGATTTTGTTTGGTTTTAAATAAATAAAGTCTTGGCTTTCAATGTCAATGTCAGCTTTATTTATATAGCACCTTTAAAACAGCCAACGGCCAACCAAAGTGCTTTAAGGTTAAAATAAGCAAAAACAACAACACACAAAAAACATTTATACAGTGAAATATGACAAAGATAAAAGACCCAACAGAGGTGACTGTACTCAACCAAAGGCCAAGGTGAACAAGTGAGTCTTAAGAGACTTAAAAACAAATAAAAGAATCTTAAAATCAATCCTGTACCTAACCGGAAGCCAGTGAAGTGAAGAGAGCACCGGAGTTATATGCTCACGTTTCGCGTTTCTTTGTCCCAGTTAGGAGACAAGCTGCTGCATTTTAAACAAGCTTTCAGAGTATGAATCTCTTATCACCAAATTCAAATGATAAATATAATTTTGAATCTTGTAAAGGCACAATGACAAGCCAGCAACAAACACTTGTCCACTGCACTCTGGTCCTACTCAGCACAACATATCCTTATACATTTGTATAATATCCTATAAATTAGCGCTCCATGACTGACATTACCTACTGAGCATCAAGTTTTATAATTAACGGAATTATGAAGGCTAGGGTAAGGCAAGTAGAGGTACTGTGGTTGGGAAAGGAAAGGATATATGGTGATGATGTACCTACCTAAAATGACTCAAAGTTCACTCAAAGTTCATATGGTCCTGAAAACCAGTCTCCTGGGGAAAGTCCTGTGTTTTGTCACCCAACCACCACTCCAACCTGCCTCCTAAAGTGCAGCACACACCACCGCCATAAGCCGCGCGTCAAAACACCCGCCTCCATTATATTCTATGAACCAACCCACACTGGCGCACTGCCCCACTGCTCTATTTCCAGCGCGGCCGGCGCTCATGGCGGCGCTGCGAGAAAAGCCTTTTATGTACGTCTCGTCTCGTAGGATCAACTCCGGTAGTTTCAAATTTTTAATAAGACGACTTTGATAAGAAACTCACCTGTGAAATTCAAGTTGTTGTTGCCTCAAAGTTTTTCGTCTTCTTCTTCTGTTACAAGCAGTTGGCAACCGTTGGCAACTAGTGTAGGTACAGCCACCTAGAGGGCTGGAGTGGGAAATACATGTTGACGGTGCCGCTGCGCGCCGCTGCCAGTGTGTGTTGGGGGGCGGCACTTGACGGCCACAGCGCATTACAAAATGTGTTTCAGAGTCAATGGAACCAAAAATGATAAAGCAAGTCACATATTTCCCATGAGCAATGAAACAATCAAGATGCAAGACAAATTTCAGCCTCGTGAAATGTAAAAAACGACATTGATGACATAAATAATGCACAGGTTTGACAGACTGATACTTCTTGCTCTACTTTCTTCCCTATATCCCCACCCCCAGCAGAGAATACTAGCATAACACAGTATAACCTAGAGTATATCCATCTCTCATGTTTCCCAAACTTCCAGAGGGGGGTAAATGTAGTCAAATGCAGCGGCATGGATGAGATCTGACAGCTCCCAGCTCCAGCCAACACAGGCCTGTGTGCCCGGTCTGAATTCTGACTGCTGCAGGGACCTTTCTAGGATCCATAGACCAAGACAGACAGGCTGACAGCTGCAGAGACATGCATCAAACTGTGCATCAGGTTTTAAACAGATCTCTCAGTGAGGTATCCACATCAAACCTGACAATGCTCAGTCACCCAGAAACAGGAGCTAACCTGTATGCAGACGCAACAAGTCAGCCGTTGTATCGGAGTCAGCTGTCGTAGGACATGTTGTGATACTGAGTTTGCATACAGAGTGTCAGACTGAACCATCTGCTCTGTTGACCTGTTTTCATAGACTGTTAGTGATGTTGCTACTAGAGGTGTACAGAGACATCATCAACTGTATCTGTTCAACCAACAAAGATATTTGTCTCTGTGTCTGTATTCTGATAAAAACAGGGTGTACATGGTTTATACTGGAAGTTAAATTAGACGAATGTTGTATTTAACCTAATATTATTGGCAATGCCATTGTTGTGCCTTCAAAGCATCAGATTGATTTAATATTGGCATATAATTAATTATGAAGTATATTTCTACATCTTCATACTGTATATTTCATCTCTCTCTCTCTCTCTCTCTGTCTCTCTCTCTCTCTCTCTCACTCCTTCTGTCTTTGGCCTTGTTACTTTATTAACTAAATTAAGTTTTATTAACTACCATTAAATGCCATTTAAGTTCATATTAAATACATACATACATGTATACATACATACATACATACATTCATACATATGCCTAAATATGGCAATGAAATAAATCCTGAAATAACTAAATTAATTTACTAATAACTAAATTATTTTCAAAAAGGGTGTTTTTCAAAGGACTACTTTTATTTATTTCAGAGGACTTTTGTTAATGTTACATTTATTTCCCAGCTCTTTTTATTTACATCTGTTTAAATAACCTGTTCTCTTTGTCATGCCCCCTCAGTGTCTAATAGCAACACACAGGACACACTTTAGTGTCTCTATATTATGCACAGCTGAAACATTGTAATGTGGTTAATGCTGCTGACAAAACAACTGTCTTATACTAAACACGTTTTCCAAACAGATAAAATATACTAACGTTATTAGCACAAGCCTATGGCATTTTACTTTGTATAAATTAGCCTAGTGACTAGTGGAGATTTCCTCTACCCATATGAAATAAAAGTAAATAAAAGAAATTCTAAATTCTTGTATACATCAGTTGCTCTTAATTCAATTTCAATTCAGTTCAATTCAATTTTATTTATAAAGCCCAATATCACAAATCACAATTTGCCTCACAGGGCTTTACAGCATACGACATCCCTCTGTCCTTACGACCCTCACAGCGGATAAGGAAAAACTCCCCAAAAAAACGCCTTTAACGGGGAAAAAAGTATTGACAAGGATGGGTTTAGTTTGGAGTTAGCTGAAAACGAGTCATGAAGATGTTAAAAGCTACCTTTAGCATCAATACCATACACTGAGGGTGTGACAAAGCGCTAGTATTTGATGACCTCGGGATTAAAGCGGGCTGGTTTGTATGACCATGAAGTACCTGGTAGGGTGTTAGTGGATGCTAAATCAAAAGTCCATGAAACCTATGGCTGATACGTACAGCATGTTACATCGTAAACAGATAAATACTAACTGAACTCTTTTGAATATTTTATCTTTTTTTATATAGCAGAAATGAATACATACAACTAAAAAGTGCAGGTTTTAGGCTTCATTTTGACTTGTGGGGGTTTGAAAGAAATCCAACTACCACACCAGGCTTTTGTCACGCTACTCGTGCATGTAACCCCTCCTCCTCCCTGATGCGAGACTGACAGTCCGGAATCTTCAACTTTCTGCCCGCTGCCTGCTGTGTACCTATGTTGACATTTTTATCATGTGATCATACACAATTATATGAATCAATTTGAGGAAACACAAATGGCAATCATTGCTTTTCTTCCTGCCAAATAATACCAAGCAACTCAGATAGTATATCTGTTTCCTCTGTGCTATTTGTGCTTTTCAGATTCAGATTCAGGAACACCCCTTGTTCCCACTAGTGGTGCAACAGTGGGTGGACACTCAAGGCTTGTGTCACTGCACAGGTGCTGCAGTGTGTTTAATGCAGTACATGTCAAAGTCTCTGTAGCAAATTTGTCTCACAGCGTCTGTGTCTTAGCAGTTTCACCCTTGACAGCTGAGCAGAATTGTATTTTTTGGAGTGACAGAGCCTGCACTAACAGGTCAGCCTAAACTGGTATGCATCTGGCGGCCACTGTGAGCCTGTTGTACCTTTCAGTACTGACACATACTGTGATGCCCGTCCCACTATCTAAGAGGCTGTCCTGGCCAACTTTAGCAGGAAATAGTCTGACATGTGAGGGTCATCTGCTGAGGCAGTTCACCTGGACCTCCCAGGCTATAAAAGCTGGACCATGTGCTCACTTTGTCTGTCTTCCAACAGCTGACTCCCACTGTACTTTCTCTACTTTGGGTTTGCATCTTCAACATAGTACACTTGCCACGCAACCATGCATTGGTCCAATTGCTGTTTTACACACCCCATTGTTCATTTGGGTTTACTTTAGTTGTAATAGACGATGTTTCTTTTAAGGAAATTTCTTGCAGCAACTCCTTGTCACATTCCCTGAGTCACAATCCGCCTCCTGTACTTCTATTTCTGAGCTTGCACAACTCTTCCCTGTGGAACTGGGGGAGGTTTTGCTCTGTCAAATAGTTAGTATTCTCCAGTTGTCTATGATGACAGGGCTTGTGTGTGTGTGTGTGTGTGTGTGTGTGTGTGTGTGTGTGTGTGTGTGTGTTGTCGAATTTTTCTGATTTGTGTGATCTGTCTTACTTACATGCTGTATCCTGTGTGGTGGTATCAACACTGTTTACCATCGTTTACTGAATCAAGTTTATCATTCTGAGACCTAATCTGCTAGCTTGCTAACACCCTACTGTTTTCTTGCCTTCTCATATTTGCCCACCTCTATCTGTCGGTATTTGCTGCAGGCAGGATGTTCAGCACATGTATTCATGCAGGAGAGGGGTAGTAATGCTGTGGACTCACAGGACATTGTTACCCAGGAGGGGTTTCTTCTAGAGTACGCCACGAGGGATTTTGCTCCATATTTGTCCTCTTCAGTTAATAAACCAGTGGAGTCCCACAGTGATCTGCAGGATGTTTCTCTTGACAAAGGACATGCTGAGGGCTAATCTGACTTGACAGAGGGACAGTCAGGGTGCAGAAAGAAGGGGAAATATCGCTCAAAGTAGAGCAACGACTCACCCTGACCTATATTAGTGCCACACCAGGTTCACACTGGACGCCCAAGCGCCCTGATATGTCAGTAGTCGTGCGAGCAGTCGCCTGGACGTTCACTCTGAAAACACATTATTTCATGTTCGTCAGCAAGTGATTCTGCTCCTCTGCTCTTTTCTAATCACATGTAGAGCTCTGTCTCTCTGTCTCTGTCTGTCTGTCTGTCTGCTTTAGTGTGTGTGTTTGTGTGTGAGTGTGTGTGTCTGCGCGTCTCTCTCACTCTCTGTTTAGACACAGCTGACTAATATGTGGAATAAGTGAGCATGGGATGCATATTCTATCGTTATTTATAAGATCAAATCCATTATATCATATATAATATATCCTTTATATTGTTCATCATGTATTATCAGTGTGTTTTCTTGCCAGATTCAAGAGAAAATAGACCAGACAGTGAAGCTATTGCTGCAGATCGCAAGCCAGCTGCAGAGATCAGGGCCACTGCGCCCTCTGTGTAAACAGCCCAGTTGGTTAACATGGGCAGCGAATGGAAGCAGGAAGTGGAATATTGGCAGTTTGCAGCGCCTCCATGTCCAGTACGAACCCAGCATCACCAAGCCATTGGCCTTTTATTAAAACATATGAGGCTATCAAAATAGGTTGGCTCATTTCTAGATAACGTATTCCTTGTGTCCGTAAGAGTTCAGCAATTAAGAGAATCAAAAAGGTTTTTCATAAAAATAAATCCAAGTTTTGAATAATGTGAAGTCCATTGCTAACTGTATGCTAAGTCCAACGGAGCACAGTTATACCAACATGAACAATATTTTCTCGTCTTCCTACACTATGTTGTTGGGTATGCTTGTTTTTGTTGCCTTGCTGGTGTAGAAAATGACTTTGTAACTATACTTTAGAATACCTCTTATCAAACAGACACACTAAAGAGACTCAGGTAGTATTTTGGTCCACTTTTAGATTTACTGCAACTTCACAGGGAGTAAATAAAGTAAAGATGAGGACATTTCGGGCAAGACGTCCTTCTTCAGCATGTATTCCGGCAATGTCACAAACAATATACACAGGTGGAGTTAATTATAGGTGACCACAATTAGCGCACCAAGTACATAACATCAGGGGGAGCCATAACTTTTCATGGCACAGAATCCCATGGTACAGAGCACTAAAACATGAAAGCAAAACAACACAAATACATTAACTTAATGTAAAACAAGCAAATGAAATCTCCTCATTCATCCCATTGGGGATGAGGGTGCCAAGGAGAGGGATTGTCTCTGTTACCACTTCTCCGTGGCATCTCCACTGTCTCAATGCCCATATAATGAAGTTCACTGAAGCTGTGGTTGTGATGACTGAAGTGCCTAGCTACAGAAGATTAATCATCATGATTATGAATAGACCACTTAGGCCGATGTTCACAGATCCTGGTTTTTAACTCTTGTTTTGTTTCTCAACATTATACAAATTACATTACATTATACAGGGGTGGGTAGGATCGCGTTACAAGTACATACAAGTAAAAAAGTAGTTTTTTTAAAGAATGAGTACTTTTCAAATTGTACTTCTACTTATTAGGGTATACTTTTTAGCTAGTAATCTACTTTTTACTTCCCTTCATTTGCCATTTATACCTTCATTAGAACAAGTCTGCTCTGTACTGGGGAGTAAAAAAAACCCACCCCCTGCACACACACACACATATACACAACACAGAACAGAGCCGCCAGCCACTGACCTCATGACAGCCACAGCTAAAGGGAAAGGGAAGCTTACTAGTATTAATATTAACATTACCAGTAAGCTATTGTTGGACTTTATCGTTAATGAGACAGGCAGTGCTAACAAGTCAGCATCTGATGTTCGCCTTTACAGTGAGCAAGCTGATGATAACGTTAACCATAAGGAGTTTAAACTCTGCAGCAGCTCAAATCAAATCACTAAAGTTAATCACTTTCTAATTTACTGACTCCTCTTCATCCCCTGTGGGACAACAGGCTGCAATGAGATCTCTCCATCACATTTTGTCCTTGTCACCATGCTGTTCCTCTCCCTGTGATGGCTGCATACTTGTCCAGTAGACACACCAGCTAGCAGGTGCATTTCTGGCTTTTGGGGGCCTCATGCAAAATCTTGTTTTGTCCCACCGTCACTCGTGAACAGTACAGTAACTTGTACTTTGAGTAATTTATTAACCAGGTACTTTTTTTTACTTTGATTTGAATAGGTCTTTTTCAAATGGTAATTATACTCTTACTTATGTATAGATTTTCAGTAGTCTACCGACCATTGGCCTTTTTAACAGGTAAACCACAAATTCAGTGTTACATGTGATTCTGACTCTAAGCTCAATGTCAAAACCAGACTTGAATGAGTGAACTGATAACTGTTGATAATAGAATAGCAGTGACAAAGAAAACAGACAAAGAAAATTCTCACAGGGGATTTGAGACAGAAAATGAGTGGACCTCTTTGGCAAACCTGATGGCAGAGTTTGGAATGAACTTCAACATGTACCAATATTTACTCACTATTTCTTTGACTGACTTAGATATAGGACAACAAGTGGATACAAATGCAAGACCCTGAGAAGACCTAGGTTTCAGTAAGTCAGACTGCTGAACTTGGCGTACCCTATTGAGATGTACTTGACAGCACCTCACACTTTCGTTTCCCATTACATCTTGTTTTTTAAATCATATTTCTGAAAAGTCCCTTACTTGTTTTCCTTCATTTTGATTCCTTTTCCCAATAACAGCAATGTTTTCCTGGAAGGTCCAGTCATGAACACTGCTGTTTTTGCCAAAAGCTCATCAATCTTAACCCCGTTTCATAAGGCCAGATGTTCTCTGTCTTATGCAAGAGACTATAATGTTTCTCAGTATTTTCCCAACCACAGTAAGACCTTTTGTCTGTGTGTGTATGTGTGTGTGTGTGTGTGTGTGTGTGTGTGTGTGTGTGTGTGTGTGTGTGTGTGTATTTTGCAACTTTTCCACTGTGTCCAGTACCTTATGTTATGTTTGCATCATGCTTAATTTACGAGAGCACATGAGGCTCTAGTTTTCTCCCATAACACCCATTACTGTGATTATGTTTGCTTAAACACCGTCTTACATGTTTAATTTTCATAGTAAATAGTCTCTGGTGATCTGGCCTAGGTATTATAAATATCAATAGTTTTTAACACACTGGCTACAAAGTAAAAGTGTCCCCAAGCTTCTCTGTGTCTTTTCCAGCTCGGGTGTTCGGTACAGCCCCTGGAGTAGGGGAGGCCAAGGTTGGTTGGCACGCTTTTCACCCTATGCCATATTTCTCTGGCATAATTCATGTTGGAATATTCTAACCAGTAGCAAATTAAAGGTTAAGGTCTCAGCTCTGATGTACACAAATGTTTTGTAGAATGAGATGATTTATGATTCACGTCGTGCATTTGTTAAGGGGGTATTTGGCACAATGTTAAATTGCTATAGTTATAAAAAAGAAGCAACCAATAGAAACAATCTGAAACCATTTAATTTAGACAAGAACCTGAAAACATAATCATTTAGAAAAAATTCTGGAAAGATCAGGTGGGTTCACCAAAAATATTTGGAGTCATCCTCTGGGGACCATGAATAACAACAGCAAATTTCACATCAATCTGGTCATTATATGGATCATAGATGTTTCGAACAAAAGTCTGAAACAGAAAAGGGTTTGTTGAAGTAAAATAATATAGAATATTAGTCATAGCAAAACGTTAGAATATGCTCAATGTAATACAAAGGAAACTGAATCTACACTCTAAGCAAAACAACAGCGTAGATTCTCAGCAAGAGGAATCATGACTTCTACAGTGTCACCAACTGTCAAACAGCTTCCACCAAGTTCATGCCTCACTGTAAAGGGTCAGGGGTCACCACGGTTACAGTGTTTGACTGACAGGCCTTCTGACAGGAAGTTCCACACGAGCTCCTTCCTCATAATGTCATGCGCAGACATCAGCATCTGCATGTGTCAGAAATGGCTCTGGGACAGTCAGCCTAAATAATGCTTCAGTCTTTTTATTTCTATGCATACTATATTTTCTTGAGTTTGTTTCCATGTCTGTAATCATGACATTATAGAAGAGTGCATTTTAGAAATGCAGATTACACGGAGCGTTCCATCAGCATTATAGGATTAGTGAGAATATCTTGCATTAAACACCATTTGCACCTGTTTGTCACACAAAATGTTTTAGTCATGGATCATTTTGGGGAACCAAAACAATTTTGTTTGAGGGGTAGCCTACTTTACCACTAAGTCACAGGGTCATGAAATAATATTAATTATCTTTTTACCCAATTGCAGAGGTGTTCAAAGATTTTATTTTTATTTTTTTTATCTAAGTGATGTCCGCTATGACGGGCAGCTTTTATTTGCCGACCTGTGAGGAAACATCTAGGGGGGGCTCACTCGCTACAGCTCAAATGTTGTGAGTGTACAGTAAGAGGTTTAGTAAATGAATTATACTAAAACTGTAAAAGCAAGGGGCACATAACATTTGTTCTGAACACTTTCCAACAGTTTTTCAACTCTGGAAACAGTATGATGTCATAGTGGGCAGGATTTCTTTGTATGGTCATCTGCTCCAGGTATGCTACTGCAAGTGTTTACTATACGTAACCTACGCTGCTACATGTAGCTACATGCTAACATCAGGGTCACACGTTGGGTGCGGATTTTGTAAATTTCTCCCCGATTTTGGTTCATATTCCTGCCTGAACATGTCTGGTTTAGAAGCTTGTATTGATGATTTTTCTCAGAAGTATAGGTTTCACTATTCTCTGCTACAGTTTTTCACTGGCTCCAAGTACTTTGCTTATATACATGTAGCTACATGTTAACATCAGGAAAACATGTCTTAATAGACAATGTTGTTAATTTCTCCCCAGTTTCTGATTATATTCCTGCTGGAACGTGTCTGGATGTGTTTAGAAGCTTTCACTGGTGATTTTCATGTCAGAAAGTTGTGCTGTTCTCTCTTACAGTCATTCCCCGGCTGCAATTACAATGTCAGTGTACATGTAGCTACATGCTAATGTCAATGAGACATGTCTTGGTTGTCGGTTGTTGATTTCCTATCAGATTTCTGACTGTATTCCTACTGGAACATTTTTGGTTGTGTTTATAATCTTTAATTGGCAATTTTCAGAGGAAAGGGCTGCTGTTCTCTGTTACAGTCATTCCCCAGCTGTAAGTACACTGCTACTCTACGTGTAGCTACATGCTAACGTCAGGGAAACATGTCGTAGTAGACAGTGTTTTTAATATTCCTCAATGTCTGATCATATTCCTGCTCACATTTGTCCACTTGTATTCAGAAGCTATTATAGGTGACTTTTCTCAGTAGAAAGTTCCTATATTCTCTGTTACAGTCGTTCCCCGGCTCCAGGGACACAGCTAATGTACATGTAGCAACCTGCAAGGGAAACATGTCTTGGTTATCGATGTTGTTCATTTCGCCCTGATCTTGGATCATATTCCTGCTCGATCATATCTGGTAATGTTCAGAAGCTATTACTGTTGACTTTTCATGGTAAAGGTTCCCATATCTATGTTAAGGTCATTCCCTGGCTCGAAGGACACTGCTAATGTACATGTAGCTACATGCTAACGTCAGGGAAACATGTCTACGTTGTCAATGTGGTTATTTCTCTCCAATTTCAGATCATATTCACACTGGAACATGTCTGGTTGTGTGTAAAAGCTTTTATTGATGAGTTGTTAATAGTAGAAAGTGCCATTATTCTCAGTTACAGTCATTCCCTGGTTGCAATGATGCAGAATGCTGAGATGCAGAAGACCTGAAAATGCAGACTGGGCTTTTTCGGCAGGGGGGCCTAAAGAGATGGGCTCTTAACGGAGCCCGCTCACACAGAGAGTGAATACAGGCGTTCCTTAACGTTGACCATTAAGGCATCTAAACATGTTCCAGTAGCAACTTTAAATACGCAATAGATCGTTTTCGAAACAGTGTATTTCCACTGGCTGAGGCCCATGACCATTTGATGTCCATTACAGTGGTTGCTGGGTATGAAGAGGTTAAGATGAAGGAACATGTACAGCATGTACTACATGAGAAGAGGTTAGTCTTTTGTTGATCTACATTTATGCTCTCAGGCCAAATGTTTTGACCTTTCTCGCCCCACCACATGGCGTCCTCTATGGTGGAGTCCTCCTCCTTACCTCCTCCATCCTCCCCCCAGCAGAGCAGCTCACCCATGACATTCTAATCTACTCAGAGAAGAGGAGTCAGGGTTTTGCTTGAAGCACTTCTTGCTCTCTCTTGCTTTTCACATTTCAGCCCCTCTCTGCAGCTAGTCGCTGTCGCTGTCATTACCCTCCTGCAGAGCATACTGCTGTCCTTGTGGCAGAGCCTGGCCTTATTCACACACACACTGTCTCTTTCTGTTTGCCCGCACTGTGTCATCTCAGCAAAGGACCACATTTATAAAACTGCAGATAGATTCAATATTTAACGTGATGGTAAAGACACATTTAAGTCATCTCTGACCCGATTTCCTGTGGACTCTGCGGAACTCTGTAGTTCTACTATTTCAGTCTTCAGGTCTTTCATAAAGCAGCATAGTCTCCACCTTCCCACAATCCCACCACTGCTTCAACGATGTAAACTACCTTTTTCCTAATTTTAAAAATTTTAACAGCGTTGTTACTGTTAAGCCAAGAACCATGTCACCATAAACATATTTTTATGCTTACTGCATTGGAAAGCTGTATGGAAACGGGAAAATCCCACAAAACTTCCTCAGCCTTGCAAAAAAGTTTTATGCATGCTCGACATCTTTTGAGTAAGACCGGATGGTTAGATGGCTATGGTAACTTGTTTTGTTTATGCTTTACAGTGTCTTTGTCTTCTACTCTGTTTCCTGGTGTGTGACAGACAAGCATAAAGCATAGCCCATACCCCCATCTTGTGACAAAATAATTTATTAGCTTCATGCCAGTTGATCGAAATGTGCCTACGTCACAAATTTTTCCACTTTTGACATGGCAACTGGGGACAACAGCTAAGCTAGCTGGCTAAGTTGCGCCTAGCAGGTCCATGATATTGGTTCGACATCCCATTAGTCCGACTGTCCGCAGTGCGGCGTATGGTGCGCCGTGACCAGCTTGAGGCGGAGCAGGCTCACAGCTTATGTGTTTGTCACTTTCTTTTTCATTTTAACCCACACCATGATCTTTTCCTGACCGTAACCAAGTGGTTTTTGTGCCTAAACCTAACCAGACTTTAACCACAGGGCAGCCAATGGGCTGTTGAACCAATGGGCACTTCCCCTCCTAGCTAAGGCAGCACATTTTAATCAGCATTGACGTTGAGGCATAAGTTTGGTTTTTGTGTGGGCGGACAGATAACGTTCCACTGTCCATTTGCAATTCAGTTTAAAAAGAAGACAAAGAAGAAGAGGCCATTAAAAAAAAAAAAAAAAACTTTGTCACTTCCAATAAGTGCAAAACCGCAGTACGCAATTTGAGACAACACTACCCTGTTGAATTAGTGCACCACGCAAGAGGTATGTAGTGTACATAGTAGTGTATCAATAGAAGTATACAATTTGAGGGACACTGCCAGACTGAAATCTCTTGTCTGAAATCAGCTAGATAATTTGCCATTACACTGAACCTGGACAAATAACAGAACGGAACAAGCAAAAGGTATAGAAAACATTTTATCTGTGGCTTCCTTTCCATAATGTTTTCAGACACTCCTAATAACAATATGAGCCTGTCAGTGGCAAAAACAATAACTTTCAGTGGATGTAAATTGATGAGGCACAGCTGTCCCAAGCGGTTACATTGCAGCCTGTTTTGCTGCTGCCGGCTGCAGCGCTCTCTCTCAATACTGGATCACTGTCAAAAATTGCTGTTTCCATTAGTCACTTAGACACAAGAACATGGGAAAATAGTGTCCAGGTTGGAAATACCAAAGTTACCCATAAACATTACGATGATATCATTGAGCATTCTGCCTTCTAACATGATGCTTAAAAGAATAAAATGATGAAATCTTGTCATAGTAAAGACATTTTCTCTACTCTCAAACCACATGTGCTGTCTATTCTCCTCTCTCTCCTGTACACGAGTTTTTTGTCAGCTGCCTGAGTGCACGTCTTGAGACAGCATGAGGTTCAGTGATTCCTGTCTACCTGATCATTTCCTGTGCAATTAAAATCTCCTCCTAGGAATAAAACCTCTTCAGGACCACACTGATTTCAATCCAATGACAAACTGAACTCTGTCAGGTCCTACACAGGGAGCATAAACATTTATAAAAAGCACAGTAAAGGATTCATATTTTGCCCTGACTACCATCACTCTACCTTCACTCATCGAGACTGATGTCAGAATAAAAAATGCAACATTAAAAAGACCAGGAGATAAGCTGTCTTATACTGCTTCTGAGTCTTCCTGCTGTAGTTCTTGTTTGATTCTCAGAACTCTTTATCTTTATCTGTAAATCTCTTGCTCTGTGTTGCCCCCCCTTTCCCTTTTTGCTCATCTGGGATTTAACAGAATTTAGGAACAGCTCTTTATCTGCAAAATAATCCTCAACTTCAACCTTTCTCATATTTTTTGTCTTTTACAAGAATTTCTTGATCTGTCATGTATCATAACTCTTCTCTTGCTGTGTACCAACAGACAACTGGGAGTCAGTGTGAGTCTGCCTGAGAGACAGAGACGGAGAGAGAGAAGGAGAGACAGACAGTCCCTCCAGGATGTTGCAATGTTGCAAAAAAAACAACAACTGCAAAAACAGTTGCAGTGCTGTGCTGCAGAGCAAATTATTGCATTGAGGCTGACAACAGCAAGAACTCTTCACCAGCTATCAGCTGAATTCACAGGTGTTGGCTGAATTTGTGCTTATTGTAAGGATCGCAACGTCCAATATCTTGGAGGGACTGAGGAGAAGAGCCCCTCACAGAAGCGGTCTTTTAAACACTGCATCGAACCGCAGCAACAGCTCATCGCTGATGGCAGCAATCAGTCGAAAAAAAATAAATCACTAAATGCAGCTTTAAAATTTGGGCTTCAATCATAATGTCCACAGCAGGGTAATGGCAGAGCAGAATACCTCCTTAGGTCCAAGAGAATCAGGTCAGCACTCTCTGAGATGTGGCATCTCAGTGCTGTAAAAGTGTGTCTGCAGTGTAGTTTCTGTTTACAGTGGCTTCATTGGAGGCTAATTATGATTTCGTGAAACATAAGAACAGATTCTCTCTGACCTGTGAGGACAGCTGGATGTGTGGAGCTGGTTTTGTGTCAGTTGGACTTAGGGCGTGGGAGTTTTTGCAGCGCTACACCACTGTGTCAAAATGCATCATCTGCACAGTGTTCATTAGCACTGGACCAGTGTGTCTGTGCCTGACACTGCTGGTCTTTATGGCCTGGAGGGGCTATTCTGTTGTATTCCTGTTGGCAGGAAGTGTGTAAATGTACATTTCAGCAGGGCTGATTATCAACCTCCCATGTGTGTTATGTTTTGTCTCCTCACAGCTGCAGTATCCTGTTCCGGTAACTTGTTATTCTAGCGATGTTTAACATCCCTCCTTTTGTGTTTCCTCAGACTTGCGGCGGATGACAGCAGGTTTCATGGGCATGGCCGTGGCCATCATCCTGTTCGGCTGGATCATTGGCGTGCTCGGCTGCTGCTGGGACAGAGGCCTGATGCAGTATGTGGCTGGCCTCCTCTTTCTAATGGGAGGTGCGTGACACACACACACACACACACACACACACTCCTAATACTGTAAGAAACAAATTAAGAAGATTCAAGAAGCATGCATTTTTATCATTCATACATTAACTTTGGATTTATTTAGTCATTTCCCTGGTGGTAATGGACTTCCATAAATCAGCCCGGGGCATTTTTCTACTTGCACATGGATAAATTGCTGTTACAAGAACTGTAGTGTAATCATCTCACTAAGACATGCTACAAATATTTCAAAAGTTTTCTGATAAATGGTTTTAATTGAGTTCCTTTTTTCCTGTTCTTTCTGAGACAGAGATGTTCAGATGATAACAGTCTCACATCCATGTGTCAAAAGAGCTGGAGTCAGGATGTGGTCAGCTTAGCTTAGCATAAAGACTGAAAGCAGGGGGAAACACCGAGCCTGGCTCTGTCCAAAGTTCAAAAATATACCTGTCACCACCTCTAAAAATCCCTGATTAACATGTTGTATCTGAGAGGAAATGACATCCAGAGGTATTGCAAATAAACAGTTCTTAAGCTTAGTGTAGGTGGAGAAGTTAGTCGATAAAAGGTATATGCCAACAGAAGTGCAATGAAAAGACACTGAGTGGACCAATACTGACATACAGTCATGACGTACCATCACTGCATACAGTAGGTCAGTGCAAGTTTTCTTTGTTGTCTCTTCCTTTGCGAACTCTTCCAAGAGCACAGAGATGTGATATTGTGCCAGCAATACCTTAGAAGACTTTGAAAAGACTTTTTCTTGTGTTTTATAAGTCCGACAGCCTCTCACATTGAAAGACAATGGGTCTCATTCATGAAACGTGAGCAGAAGGAATTTGTGTGTATTTTGGCATTCATTAATTTGTTAGTATCTGCTCTTTTAGTAGTTACAAACAAAATCTACTCCTGCTTCTGACGGCTCATAGTGCTTGTGTGAATAAGGATTGTACATAAATATTGCTTATTAGAAATCACAATTTTAATTTGTATTGTGCTTTGTTTTGTTCACAATACACAGATGCCGTTGAAACAGGCAAGTTAAACATGACAGAATATTAGAAATATTACATATTTAGCTAAATTAGTTGGCAGTTAGCAGATTTAAGCTTCGGATTTGATTTTTTAAATCGACTTAATACATGTGTTTTTTTTTACTGTTCTGACTTGAATCAGTCAGGAGAGAGAACTTAACAAATTTATCTTCTGTTTGAGTGCGAGACTGTGAGACCCACGTTACTGACCAAACACTAAGCTATCAGTGATGGCTGTCATATAGTGATTTAACACTTGATGTAACACGTCAGCACCTTACCTTCTGAGTTTGCTTATTCCTGACAGAGACTGGGAGGAGCCTGCTCATATAGCTGTTGTGGGTTTTTTATGTGTGTGTAGTTATGCTTTTTTGTTTGTTTGTTTGTTTGTTTGTTTTTTTCATCAAGTTTCATATCAAACCATTTTCAGTGAACTTCTTGGATGGTTCATACAACAGTTAACAGCATCTGTTACCTCCTTCCAGGCCTTTGATTTACCTGTTCCTGTCACACCACAGGGATGTATGCTAATTGTTGACTAGCAGAAGTGTGCTGTCAATTTACGATTGATTGTCATTTACAAACATACACATTTGCCTACGATAATCTTCATTCATTCATCTTCTAACTGCTTCATCCTCTTGAGGGTCGCGGGGGGGCTGGAGCCTATCCCAGCTTACGATAATCTGTTTTTCAAATTTTGCACTTTGGGTTTTGTCGACTCAACTTGCAACCAGCCTCCACTGACTACCTGTGCTATGTTATTGGGAGGAGACGTTGGGAATAAGATGCAAACGGTTTCAAAAATTAACATTCTCAGTATAATAAGTGCTGGTTGGTGGATCAGATACAAGCCGAATTAAATACTGACTCTTGTTCACTCTGCATGTCCACCAGTTTCTCCTCCTTTACCACAGTACAAGAGAACTGAGACTTGTTCTTGTGCCTCCCCGGAGTCCCCTCAGTGTTTGCTGTCTACCTGGTTTGCTGCTTCCTGTTTGGTGCATAGAGCACAGCTTTTGGCTGTTGACAGTGTTCACATCATTGAAGTTCTCTATTTGCCTGAGCCAAGACTAAAAACTCACAGTAATGTTCAACATGTTCAAAACGTCAGTGAGAAAAAGACAGACTTAAGCTTGGTTTAATGACCACCTTACACCAAATTATCAAGATCACAGCAATGTACAACAACTGAGGGAAACTCTTAGTCTGACATTAGAAATTTGTATGTGACAGTGAAATCACTTGAAAAGCCATTTTTGTTTTCCTTCTTTTGACTGGCACTTTTTTAATTACATGATCTCGTTGCGCCCTCTTCTTCTGCAATGGCAACTGACTGGAGAATTAGAGCCACCTACTGCTTGATGAACCAGTACCCAAATATTCTCACAACAATAGCAGATGGAAAAGCACATAAATACACACTTTCTTTAGAAGATTTTCGAAAGTTTGTTTTAAAATTGTTTAGGATGGAAGCCCCACTTATGTCTCAAAGTAACAACATACTGACAGCTGAAACATTATCCAACTGTGAATTCATCTTCAACACCTCTAATGACTTTGACCTCCATTACAAATGTTCATACTGCTCGCCAGCACTTCATGACCAGCTGTGTGTTCTCATCAGTGTTGATGATAGTGATTTATATTGAGGAATGAAAGAGTAATGTACAGCCCCTTTCCCACTGCACAAAAAACCCACTTACATCTGGCTTTTTAGTGTAATGGGAAAGGTTTTAATCAGCATTCGTACCCAGGTCAAATGATTCCGCAGTAGTCACGGGTATTTATCACCTCTGGTTCCAATTTGCATCGATGGAAAGACAACACCTGGTTAAACGTGCTAATTTTAGCTCCTTTACTGGAGAGATGCAATGACGCACCATCACAAAATACCGTCCATCTCTGCCCAAACAGCGCTCAAACACTGATCTACATTAGTCTTCACCCAGTTTGAAAGAGAGACCACAAAGTTTTCATAGGCCTCCATGCTCCTCTCTACTGTTTACCTGTTCTCTAGCCTGCCCGTGACGTCAAACGTGACACAGCCAAACAAAAAAACAAAAACAAAAAAACCCACATACAGAAAGTCATGCTCATCTGCTGCAGAGCCGTGTACACAGCTCTGGTCTACTGGCAATGAGAAATATAGCCTATTTTTAGCAGGTTGACACATGCTTAAAAAAGACGCATGGGCTTTTTAAAGCTCCCGAGCGTGCGCGCACGTGTGCGCGCTCACACACACACACACACACACACACACACACACACACACACACACACAGACATACACAGCCCTGTATGTCCCACTGTCAGTAGTAACTTCACACACACACTCTGATGTGCTATGTGCTGCACATTTCTGGGTTGGCAGGAGACAACTGCACACTCAATTATGATGGGCTTTGGATTAGTGCTGCTGTGCCCTACAGTTGTATAATGAACAGGCAATTAAAAAGTCAATTATGTTGCTTGGCAATAAAGGCCCAAGAAATAGGCTAGGTCAGTTTGCAGTGGCCAAATCACTGCAAAGCAGCCCACAGGGTCACAGAGCTCCCAAAATGAGGCCAAATGTAGAGCTCCAACTGCTTCTACTAAACACAGCCCAAAGTAGACGAGTCATTCAGATGAGATAAAGTGGACAGATTATTTACATATAGCAAAATATTCAAAGTAAGGGATGTCAGTGGTTTGGTGGCATGTTCTCCTCGTGATCTCCTTAAGTTTTGCCCATAGCTTGTGTTTTTGTGGTGAAGCATAGAGGTCTTTTTTCTGGAAACATAATTTTACTCAAAGATCAGGGACAGATCCAGCAGGGGGAGAACAGTGAGACACATTTGTCCACCAGCAATGGACCACAATGCAACGCAGACACTGCAGAGTGATGGAGGAGTTGGGGTTATATCAGGCAGCCAGGGCTCTGGAAGTAAAAGTCCTCCTCACAATGCAGAGACAGTATCAGGTGATTCATTTGCAGCACTTGAAACTTTAATGGTTGAATCATCAGTACAAACAATGAGACACTTGGCTGGCAAGATTCTGCAAATACATTTTGCAGGAAACATAATGCCATCAGGATTAAATGTTTTATTAACATAATGAGAAAATGTTTATTTTTGGTCAATGCCAACACAAAAGGGACATTTCTTGTAAATTTCTAAATCCCTCAACCCAGCAAGCATACTGATTGGGCAGGTGAGAAATTTGGCACAGTTTCAACTTCTCATTCAAGCTCTCTTTTTTTCCAGCCCAGTTGCCAGAGGAAAATGTTGGTATTGTACATTCTGCAAACCACAAATATGTTACATGTGAACATTTCATATGTATAATTTAAGTGTTTCTAAAGTGAGGTATTATATGTGCTGACTTTGTCATTGGGAGGTGGAGGGGATGGTGGACAATGTGGCAAGAACCCTGCCAAGCTGCCAACCACTTTTCGAGACCAACAAACAGCAAAACCAGTTGTGTTTTAGTGACTCGTCATGGTTGTTTGAGCAGCTTTTTAGTCAACAAATGGGGTTGTTTTTAGGGACCAATTGCTGTTTTTCCACAGGGGACAGTGGCACGAAAAGCAGTTGGTTTTTACTGAGACACTGGTGCATTTTCTGCTGGGATTGTGCCACCAAAACCAGTTTTTTTAGGCCCAGTTTTTTTCTGGAGCTTTTTTTCATGTGAACAATTAAGTAAAGAGCAACAAGTACAACATCATGAATACCTTCAAAAGGAGATTCAAAGAGACAGTCTCAAAGTGTGTGCCACTGTCCCCATTTGTGTCTATGATGGCAGGCTTTTCACCCTCACATTTTAGGCAACATACTCCCAAAATGTCCCCTTTGAGGTTAGGGGAAGGTGGCGATCTTGGTTAAATATAGAAAAGATCAACACTGACTTGTGTGCATTGACTTGTTCAGTATTTACCAAAGCCATCATCTATGCCTTTATCTAACAAAGTGTTTCAGTAGCCTTAACGTAACCCGGGACAAAGGACCTGGACCCACATCTCTAGCGTCAAAGTCCTGTGCTTTTTATGTCCAACCATCAACCTTGACCTCCTCTTTATGAATTCTCTGCAGTATAAGAATGTCATGGATGTGGCCTGTGAACGTAATCCAGGCAGCAATAGGGATCAATCAAGGGAATAACATAAACATATTTTGTAGGAGACAACATTGGATATTGGTAGGATGTGAGATGGCCAGTTCACTACACTCAAGGTACTAACTAGAACCAGAAAGGGTTCTTTGGCTTGTCCCCACAGGATAATCTTTTGATGTATAAAGAGACCTGGATACAACACTAGGGGCAGAACTCAGTTCATTCCTATGAAGGTTGCTCAGTGATGCATGAAGTCAAAAATGTTCAGCTGCCACATATAAAACTACCCAGATGATTGACTTTGCTTCTGTATTATTGGGTCCATAGAGCAAGCGCCACTAGTGACATCCTCCGGTCGAGGCAGCTACCTCTGGTTTAGCTCTCTGCTAACTTAAATGGGGATAAAATGATTTAATAGACTTTATAAATGTTTCTGAAGCAAATGGATCAAATCCTGATAGTGAAATCCATTTCATGAGGGTTATGACATATGACACATGTATCCGCTGATTTAAAGACATCTCTTTCCCAATGTAAGTCAATGGGAAAAAGGGGGTTTTTTTGGGGGTTTTTTCATGCGATGGACTCAGGAGTTGTAAATCCACTGTTTGGCCACTACAAAAGTTGGCTTTAAAGCCTGACGCACTTCCTGGGGGCTTGGGAGGACCCTTTTTGGTTCCAGATAAAACCTTTATAAAGGTTCCACCTTGAACCCTTTAAGACGGTTCTACCTAGAACCCAACATAAAGGTTTAAGCCTAGAACTACCTGTAAAAGGTTCCACCCAGAACCCACTATGACAGGCTTTACAGAGAGCCCTTCTATTCTGTAACCACCCAGGGGTTCAAACAAGAACCCTTTTATACTCCAAGGGTTTCATCTTAAATACATTACCCATAGTTCTCTCTCACACTAATCATGATTTTGGTTAATCAATCAATCAATCAATTTTATTTATAAAGCCCAATATCACAAGTCACAATTTGCCTCACAGGGCTTTACAGCATACGACATCCCTCTGTCCTTTGGACCCTCACAGCGAATAAGGAAAAACTCCCCAAAAAAACCCTTTAACGGGGGAAAAACGGTAGAAACCTCGGGAGGAGCAACTGAGGAGGGATCCCTCTTCCAGGACGGACAGACGTGCAATAGATGTCGTACAGAACAGATCAGCATAATAAATTAACAGTAATCCGTATGACACAATGAGACAGAGAAGGAGAGACAGAGACAGAGACAGAGAGAGATGCAGGGAATGACAGTAGCTTACAACAACATTAATGAAAGTAATAATATTATAGTTATAGTTCTGGCTATTGTGGTACAATATGTTGAAAGTATATATTAATATCTGGCAGTATACATGTGTGACAATAATCATATGTGTATAATAACAGTAGAAGTATGACTAATGATAACAGCAGCAGCAGGAGGCATCTGGCAGGACCACGGCAGTAGCACAACCACACATGTCACACTATCCAGGCACCGCTGCAATATGAGTTAACCTGAGAGACAGTGGAGCACAAAGGCTCCGGAGAAGAAGCCGAGTTAGTGACATCCAGAATGGCTGAGTTAGCAAGATGCAGTAATAGGACACGAGAGAGAGAGGAGGAGAGAAGGTGCCTGGTGTATTATAGGGGGTCCTCCGGCAGACGAGGCCTAAGTCAGCCTAACTAGGGGCTGGTACAGGGCAAGCCTGCGCCAGCCCTAACTATAAGCTTTATCAAAGAGGAAAGTCTTAAGTCTAGTCTTAAATGTGGAGACGGTGTCTGCCTCCCGGACCATAACAGGAAGATGGTTCCACAGGAGAGAAGTCTGATAGCTGAAGGCTCTAGCTCCTGATCTACTTTTGGAGACTTTAGGGACCACGAGTAACCCTGCGTTCTCAGAGCGCAGTGTTCTGGTGGGATAATATGGTACTATGAGCTTCATAGTGTTCATAGCACTCTTCAAAAAAGTGTTCCTCAGAAGCAAATGGTTCTGGTTGGAACCTCAACCCTTAAGGAAGAACCCTTATTTCTAAGAGTGTACCTGCTTTTCACCAGTAAGTTTCAGGGTCATCACAGCTTTGGGGTTTGGGTGCTCTTTCACCGTGACAGAGAATTGATATATCCTGTTCTGTCGTTGCAGGAACCTTCTGCATCATCTCCCTCTGCACCTGTGTTGCCGGCATCAACTTCGAGCTCTCCCGTTACCCGCGGTACCTGTACGGCCTGCCTGACGACATCGGCCATGGCTACGGCTGGTCCATGTTCTGCGCCTGGGGCGGCCTTGGCCTCACCCTCATCGCTGGCTTCTTCTGCACCCTGGCTCCCTCTGTCCAGCCAATACCCCGATCCACCTGCCCCAAGTCCCGACAGGAGAACGGCACCGTGTGCTAAAGCCGGCAGCCGTCAGACGACCAACTGAACCCACAGATTGACAACAAACAAACCATGTCTTCATACGTCATACTCATCTCCAGTGTCTCCTGGTTACAGATTTCTTTTTTATTTGTGCGTGTGTTTAAAAATGGGTGTCTTGATGATTTGCTATCTTGAAAATAACAGAAAAAAAACGGAAGAACTACAGAAATATTATCAAAAAAATTGAAGTTGTGCTTGTTTTGTTGTTGTGGAGCAGATGCTGAAATGGACCATGACTAAGAAAGGTTTCTAAGGAAATACATGGAGACACTGAAAGACTACATTTTGGATTGGTTATAGCAAAAGAGGGGCTCCATACCCCAAAAGGCGATAGACAATGGTGTTCAACCTGGAAATTTCTTCTATTAACTGGTCTACTGTGATTGTGGAGAACTCAGTGAATCGGCAGTATTGGAGGGAAACAGTTTGATTGTTAAGATCAAGTTTCTCATGGACTTGGCCTCTCGGAGCCCCCGTGGGATGATTCACAAGGGAATGGACCAGACATGAAACCACATGACCTGCTAGGCTTGGATCATGTTAAGTGGCCATTTGTTAACTTTCAGTATTCCAGCCCCTGAGGTCCCTCCGGTTACTCGGGACATGCTGGCAGTGAGGAGATCCAGGACCTCCACTGTTGTACATTATTGTACAGAATATTCCAGAGAAGTGACAACCAGGAACTGTCATGTTGGACCATTTTCATTCTCGTGTAGGTGCATTTCATTCCGTCTAATGATCCCATCTGCCATTTAGCATTTTATACATGCATTCTTCTTTTATTCAAAGTGTATTTTCCTTTTTACTGAGCCCTTCATGTTGTGAACGAACTGTCGACTGAGTGTGCGTTCAGAGCAAATGTTGTGTTTGTTTGACTTTTTCCATTCTAGTCATAGAGGTAAATGTGTGTGTATGAGTGTGTGTATGCGTGGGGACGGGTTGTTTTGCAGTCTCCATAGAAAAAAGTCGTAAAACATTACCATAATGACAAAGTGGAGCCCTGCCTTGAGGATGTATAAAGGCAGGAGCTTTGATGAACAGAGAGACATAATGGAGAGATGTAGTATCCTGTTTAACCTGACTGACTTCTGCCTCGTCATCTTTTCTGGAGATTCCCAGCAGACGTGGCAGATGAAGAAGAGTTTTTTTTAAAGGGGGTAGCATGTTCAGCTCTGTTCTCTGCTGCCCTGAGCAGCGATGGAAGGCTTAAGTAATTGCATCTGATGAGAACACGCTCCGACTTCTCTTCCTGGGATTCTGTGAAGCTCCGCTGCTTCTCCTCCAGCTCTTATTTTTCTTTCACCATCAGCCAAGACCTGGCAGGGCTTCCTGCAGGGCCTCCTCTCTCTGAGAGGAGGGTAAACAGTACAGTATCAAAGTACAGGGTTAAAAAGGGGTCACCTTACTCAGTCAAAACATGTCTAGACTGAAGAAGAAAAGCTAAATGTTCTGTATTTGCTAGATTCCTCGAGGCTGCCAATCGTAAGTCAGAACTCAAAATACACACTGGCATGGACTTGAATATTTCTATGCACATTAAGGATGATGATCATGTTGCAATAAATAGGCCATTTAAACTCTCACCAGGACCAATTATAGCAGCTAGTTGTGCAGGCGTTGACAGAAGGCACAGATATGGACATCCAGTCATCCAACAATGCAAAACAACAAAGGTAGTGAGACCATAGTCAGCGTTATCTTCCATTGGAAACATCCACGGAAAAACACAATTCGAAAACAAACCCTGAACTGTGATCTGTCTAAGAATAATTTTGGCTAATTACAACTCGGGTCTTATTTTACAGGCTCTTATGTCAGCATATAAAAACCTGGATATTCTTGGATATTCTACCTATAGTACACCAATACTGGGAAACTGTGGCTTGTATCCTGGTTTAATTTAGGGATGTTTTTTGGATCTGGGGACCGGCAAACAGGTCAACACCAGTCTAGCAGACCAGTGAGGTGTGGGAGTGACAGATATGGTTAACCTACTGTAGGTTTAATATATACTTGTTTAAAATAATGGATACAGTGACCAGGATGTCAACCATTGGTTTGTGGACTACCATTTTGAAGGCTCAAGTTTGGCATTTTGTCCGTCACCATCTTGGATTTTTGGAGCCAGAAGTGACCATATTTAGAGGACAGGGTGAAGCTAACCATAAAGCTAGCTTGGTAAGAATGGTTTCATTATAGCTATGGTTTATTGCAATAATGCTAATGCTGTTGCTAATTTTTGCTAGTGAAAAACAGGCTTAAAACCATTAAATGAAAATATACTTACGAAAAAACATAGCTTAGCGACTCCTTAGAAGGTCTTTTAATACGACCAAACACTGAACAAGATTTATTTAGGTGACCAAAACAAGAACAACATGAACTGAAAACACACTGAAATAGCGACAGCTACGATTACACCTTTACTCTGTGGAGCTGGAGTTATGGCATAGTTATGTAACCTATCAACATTGTCAGCCTGATAGCGACATGTCAGCAACCCACCTGTCACTCAAAGTGGTCATTCCCCTAATAATGCATAACTGTAAGCCTCAATAACATTTGAACGGGAGGGTTTAAGAGAAAATTCAGCTCCCCTTGCAGTTGTCATGTACTTGAAATTAGCTCCAAAGACCAGACACATTTATTTGTACTAGGCTGTAAACATGTTTATTTCTGCTGTAAAGTTGGCCATTTTAACATTGTGGTCTATGGAGACTGACTCGCTTTTGGAGCCAGCCTCAAGTGGCCATTCGATGAACTGCAGTTTTTGGCACTTCCACGTTGGCTTTATTTTTTCAGCCCCAGAGGATGCCCCTTGATGTTTTTATGTTTTAGCCTGTGTTCAGCAAAACACTGCCTTCATTTTAAATTAAGACAAATTTATATGATTTCTCATCAAGATTTAGTCCAGAGGACGGTGCTTTAGCTGCTAGTATGCTTCATCAGATGATCAGACAGCTTCAGAAACCCACTCCCCCCATACCCCTCCTATGTTACGCTCTTTAGCCCCTCTCCAGTGGCTCCCTGTGGCTTTGACAAAAAATCTTATGGAAATGAATAACCATTATTTTGTAACATTTTAATTTTCACTTATTGTTGGTAGGCCTAAAGGGATTCTTAAATTCTCCAGGTGTAAAGCTGGTAGCCATACACCAAATTAAAAAAGTGTGTTAACATTCATCAACTAAAATGTGTGTCATGTTTCTACAGCCTGGTGCCCTTTCCAAAGCATCAAATAATCATAAATAACCTAAAATCTTGTAGTAAAACAAATTAATGAATAGTCGCTGAGATATTTATAATGTTGATAGGCTAATTTAGTTACCTTAATTACAATGCTCAATTATGCTTTGTGGCTCTGTACAATTTTTGGGGGGAGGTGGGGAGCGAAAATACCTGTATAACAGTAAAGGTCCCCGACCTAGAGAAAACAAACAAAACTTAAATAAAATCAAATGTATTCTACAGACTACAGATGAAAAATGTCCTTTAGAGCTACCTTGTAATGTCCTCTAAATCTTAAAAAACAACAATGACAAAATAAATACTTTAACTTTAAAATTAAGCCTCAAATTAAAGTGTTTGTGAGGCAATGCAATACATCTGTAGATACTGTCTATGTGATAATATCTTTACGCCCCAGTAGCCAACACTACTTGAACTGGCACTGGTTTATATCTGCATTAACTGTTGGCTTGTTTGAAACCTGTCTGATCCTCTCACTGTTTCTTGACTCATATGACCGTCACTGTCTTCCCACATGAATAGAATTTAATCATGAACTGATGGCTTAAGCGAAACAAATAAGACCCAAGTTGTATCAAACCAGAGTTAACCTTTAATAACTGAAACTCCCCGATTATCGGCTGCTCCCGTGCAACACACACTGGTGCCCTTGTGGGCAGTTACATCCCATACCATACATATTAATCAACATCTGGCTCTGTAAAGGTGGTCGCTGTAGAATTGGCTGTATGCACAGATATCTCAGAGGTAGAAATTTTGTGGTTTTCAATTTATTCAGTAACATTAGAGATAAAAAATAAAGTAGTTTTTTGTCTCCAAATTGAATTGATGGTGACACTGTTGTGTTTGTGGGGTCTAAGGAAAAATCTACTGGGGGAGTTGGAGGGAGATTGGAGCCGAGTGTTTCAGTGACAGCTGCTATGTGGGTTAACGTATTTGTCACAGCTTCTTCAGTTATTAACAGCCCCTTCAAAGGGTTCAGTGAAAACCACTCACCCTCCCGTACTGAGCTACACCCCAGCTAGAGAACAGGGTAATGAGATATGACAGTCAGTGTTTTTAATAATAATGTCATTGTTATCTGGAGACATCAAACATGGTTTTCTGGTGATCAGAGATATCATTTCCTCATTATATGGGGATAATCATGTTTTATTCAAGTCAGTTTCATCATGGAGCCGTTCCTCCGAGAGGCTTCTCAGACCAGAGCGGAGCATCTGTGACAGATCATAAACTGTGTAGACGGGCCAACACATATTCTTATAATAACATTATCCTACATAATGAAATAATAAAGTCATCATCGTAAATTAACCGTTTCAAAGCCCTTTGCTGAGATAATGAAATATCGAACCATTATATCTGATAACGGTCTCGTAAGGTAAAGATTAGCATCACACAAAAATCAAAAGAAAATTAGATAATTAAGTTGCAATCTCAACATAATGGACCAAAAAAAAAAAGATCAGCAACCACTGCTGGTCGTTAATCCATATGAGTCATAGGTCGTCTTACAGGTTCAATGAGGCCAGAGTCTTTCTTTGCCATCAGGGTATATTCTTTCAATAAGAGAAGGTCCCGTGGACACAAGCTGATAATGCAATTGAGCATGAAATTACTTTAACTCTACTGGACTTCAAGAGCTGTGCTGCTTAAACCTTCCTCAGAAGAGTACTGCACACACACACATATACACACACACACGGATAGTAACAATATGAGGAGAAGTCGGGTGTTTGGAGCGAGGGAGGAGTTATGAAGTAAGATAATGTTCCTTAACATAAAGTTGTACATGGGCCCAGCTGATTAAGGCTTAGCCTATTGATCACACCAAATTTAAGACCGAATCTTAGTCTGAGATGTGAACGTCATACGATAACAGAGGCTTTGGGAAAAAATAACATTATGCGTTTGTCTGAGCTCCACAGTCTGGATGTGAAAGTGCCATGTAGTAATTAAACACTAGCTGGCATTATTAGCAAACTTATGATTGATTCTAAATCATCATAATCACAGTCCTTGATTTCTTTCCATTCTTGAAGCCAGGAAACAGACAGAGAGGGTCTGGTTGTAGTCACATCAGGAGGATTAGATAAAAAAGAATATGCGAAAATGATTTTATGGAGCAGATATTTGTGGATTTTGCTCTCATGATAATAAATTGTGCGTTCAGGATAAAAGTTATTATCTTATGTCATCAAAGGTAATAAAACTTGTTTCCAAAAGATAATTAACTTGTTCCCACAAGATTATAACTTTTGTACACAAGACAATAGCTTCTTCCAACAAGATAATAACAAGTTAATTAACTTGTTCCCCCTCAAACAATAACTTGCATGTTAAGGATTAAAGTTATGGTTACAAGATAATTTACTTGTTAACACAAGATAACTTGTTCACAAAAGATAATTAACTTGTGTGCACAAGAAAATAACTTGTTTCCACATGATAATAAATTGTTAGCACAAAATGATTAACTTGGTACCATAAGATATTTCATATGTTTCCATAAGATTACTTGTTCCCAAAAGATAATAACTTGTGCGAACAAGATAGTGATTATAAGTAGCTCCCACAAAAAAGTAACTCGTTCCCACAGGATAATAACTTGTTTCCACAAGATAATAATTTGCACAAAATAATTTACTTGGTACTATAAGATAATTAATTTGTTTCCATAAGATAACTTGTTCCTAAAAGATAATAACTTGTGCGAACAAGATAGTGATTATAAGTAGCTCCCACAAAAAAGTAACTCGTTCCCACAGGATAATAACTTGTTTCCACAAGATAATAACTTGTTAGCACAAAATGATTAACTTGGTACCATAAGATATTTCATATGTTTCCATAAGATTACTTGTTCCCAAAAGATAATAACTTGTGCGAACAAGATAGTGATTATAAGTAGCTCCCACAAAAAAGTAACTCGTTCCCACAGGATAATAACTTGTTTCCACAAGATAATAACTTGTTAGCACAAAATGATTAACTTGGTACCATAAGATATTTCATATGTTTCCATAAGATTACTTGTTCCCAAAAGATAATAACTTGTGCGAACAAGATAGTGATTATAAGTAGCTCCCACAAAAAAGTAACTCGTTCCCCACAAAATAATAACTTGTTCCCACAGGATAATAACTTGTTTCCACAAAATAATAACTTGTTCCCACAGGATAATAACTTGTTTCCACAAGATAATAACTTGTTAGCACAAAATGATTAACTTGGTACCATAAGATATTTCATATGTTTCCATAAGATTTCTTGTTCCCAAAAGACGTTAACTTGTTCCCACAAGACGTTAACTTGTTCCCAGAAGATAATAACTTGTTCCATCAGAATAATAACTTGTTCCCACAGGATATTGACTAGTTCCAACAAGATAATACCTTTTTTCCCCCACAGGATAATAACTTGTTCCTACAAGATAATAACTTGTTTGCACAAAATAAATAACTTAATAAGATAATTAATTTGTTTTCATAAGATAACTTGTTCCCAAAAGATAATGTGCACACAAGATGTGATTGTAAGTAGTTCCCACAAAATAGTAACTTGTTCCCATAAAATAGTAACTTGTTCCCACAGGATAATAACTTGTTTCCACAAGATAATAACTTGTTCCCACAGAATAATAACTTGTTCCCACAAAGTAATAACTTGTTCCCGCAGGGTGATAACTTATTCTCACAGGATAATAACTTGTTCCCACAAGATAATAACATGTTCCCTTGGGATCATAACTAGTTCCCAGAAGATAGTAACTTGTTCCCATGGGATAAATTAACTAGTTCCCACAAGATAATAACTTGGGCACACAAGATTAAAAAAAAAACAACCTTTCAGGACTTTAGGGGCACTGTACTGTTACATTTTTGTTTCATGTCAAGTTTTATTTCATAATGTCCTAATGTTTTTCAGTGAGAGGCAAGAGAGCAAATGAATAATGGAATAATATTTCATCAGAATGAGTTGAGATAAAAAAAAATTAAAAAAAACATTTATTATCTTTTACACCTCAAACCTACCTGGAAACCCAATAATTTGCTAGGTCATGTCAGGTCAGGCAGCAGAACTCAATTAACATCTATTTATTAATTTCTGTCAGCTAAGAGGAGGATTATTCCCCAGTCTCTGATTCCTTTAGTCCCACCCTGTAACTACATTACACCCTACAAGAGGGCAAAAAAGCACTGACAACGGTTAAATACCTGCAACATCCCCTTGTTCACAGACACATATAAAATCCTTCTTGTCACACATGGAGTCAAATTTAACGTCAGAACTAATACAAGCTGAGTTAGCAGTGAAGCACGCAGGCTTGGACTTACAGTATGTCAGAACATGGACATTCCAGGGACAAACATTAAACCATGACTCACTCCCACACAGCAGGACTCACTTCCAGCTACGAATCATCTGCGTCAGAGCTAACTGATGAAGAAACACAGAACCAGAGCTGAGGAGGTTTCAGGACAGAGATACTTCAACTTCCATTGTGGACAGATGGTAAAAAACTAAACGGATCCATCAACCTTTAACATCAGTAATGTGTCTGTTGAGTAAACATAAAATAGGAGAAAAAAAAAGGAAATGTTCAACTGTGGAATGTAAAATCACAACAAAATAAATTTCATCGGTGTGTTTACTAATGCTGTTGGTTGTCGTGCATGTTGGTGAATGGAATGTGAAACAGCAGAGTTTTTGGTAAATGGTCTGTAAAAAAATAACCAGAGAATGGAAAAATTCCTTCACAGAGGCAAACCAAGAATCCTTCAAAAATGTTTTCACATAGCTAGCGGAGGAGTTTCTCTTCATCAACGCAGACAGAGACGTGGCTGCCCTCAGATGGCTTCCTGCTGATATGAATAAAGATCGTCATGTCTAACTTAATATATCAGAAACAGAGCCTGCTTAATGAATTGAAATATCATCTTTAAACTCCATGTTGTCTGCTTGTTTGGAAATTAGCAAAAAAAAAGAGGAGTGATTTTTGTTAAAAGTGTGACCATGTCACTAGTGAATATCGGCCAGGCACAGTATGAGCGCATAATTTGCTCTTGACATTATTGCAAGCTGCTGCCTCCTCAGCTAGATAAAGTTAATTGGCCTACAATGAAATCATTTGAGGTCTGTCTCCTCAAATGCCTTTACAGGAAATGTGGCCACAGTGGAACCCATCAGAGGCTCTCGCTAGATGCTTCTAAAAGGGAACATGAGGCCAAATGAGCTCAAACCCAGTTCCCACATGGATGAGGAGAACTGGTTCTGACTGGAGTGTCAAAACCGGTTTGTTATGACTGATTTGTTTCCAGACTGGTTTGCAGACTCAGTTTAACAGCAACCAAATTGTAAGAAAAAATCTCTGCAAACCCACGGATATCTAACATTTGTATGTTCTCATGAATCAGATGGTTTTCGTGTGGTTAGGTTTAAGCGCACAAAACACTTCATTATGGTTAGGAAAAGATCATGTTTTGGCTTAAAATACCTGGTTTTTGGGCATTATCCCAACGGAAAAAGCAGAGATGTGTCTTTAAAAAAAAAAAACAACTGTTTTCAAGATATTATCATGGCAAGAAAAGAAAATGTCTTGATAAAAACATTTGCGTTTTGTGGCAGTACCGCATCAGCAAAACCAGGAATGTCTAAAATAAAACAACTGCTCTTTGTTGCACTATCCTGGCAGGAAATGCAGCTGTGTTGCAGTAAGAAACAGATGCTTTTCTTTTGCATTATCACAGCAGGAAAAGCAAGAATTTCTCTGTAGAAAATGGTTGCTTTTTGTAACACCATCCTGGCAAGAACAGCAGCCATGTATAGGTAAGAAAACACAGCAGCTTTTCATGGCACAAACCTGGCTGGAAAAGCAGGGATGTCTTAGTAAAAAGCTGCTTTTCTTGGCGCTATCCCATCAGATAAAGCCGTGATGTTTGTGAAAAACAGCCACTTTTCAAGGAATTTTCCTGACAAGAAAATACGTGATGTCTGTATAAAACAATTGCTTTTTGCGGCACTACCCAGGCAAGAAAAGCAGCAATGTCTTGGTAAAAAAACAGCAGCTTTTCATGGCATTATCCTGGCGGGGATCGCAGGAATTTCTCTGTAAGAAATGACCACTTTTTGTGGCACTATTCCAGCAGGAAAAGCAGAATCATGGCATAAGTCAGCTCAAACATGTCATTTTCACAACATTTATATGATACATGAAACATGCAAAGGCCAAGTATTCGTGGTTTACAGAAACATACTGCAGAACATTTTCTTTTGGTAATTAGGCTGTTGAGAAAAAAGAAATGTATGATCGGTGTGAAGCTTAATCCCACTGCGGAGAAGAAATAAGAACCAAACAACACACTTCATATTTTCTCTTTTATTTGATATTTAGTTTATGTTGCAGAACTCAGCTCTTCATTTTAGACACGTTTGAACATTGTGAAAACATGTTAGCCTGCAGCAGTCTTTATCCTCCAGAACACTGCTGAATTATGAAAGTTGTCAGGACCTTATGAAAAAGGTACAAATTAGAACCGTTAAGCTTTTTGATGAGAAAGGCGTACATGATGTACGCCTCACGACGGTTTGTGTTGGTCTGAAGCTCTACTATCCCAGCACACAGCGCCTAAAGAATCAACCAATATTCAGAAATGAAAAAGAAAACTGAGAGAGCCCTGTGAAATTCATACAAGAGCGCTTCCTGCTGCAGATCAGTCCAATTAAAAACTAATACTCTTTTCAAATGTTGTAAATTCTTCACTTTGATTTAAATGTCTAAAAACTGGCACATTCAACAAATGAAGAATAAAGTAAGAGCTTTCCTGTCTGAACAAATCACATGAGCACACAACAACAGTGACTGCCCTGAATGTCGGCATCACTCACGCAGTTGAGGCTTTAAGCTGTCAAATAAATCTGGGACAGTGGGCGAGGTCTCTGAAGACAGCTGACAGTGAGCGCCACACAGTGGCACTGACTGTGCTAAACCTGATCTGAGCTGAGATACTCCTGCCGCTGCCTCCAGCTTCAGCCCTCTGATACAGAGGTTTGGCCAACTCATCTGCTGGAGCACAGGGTGAATATCTACTCAGCAGCATACACACACTGTCAGGCGTTCAGTCTATGGAATCGACCCAGGCCCATTTACTGCTGTGTAAAAGATTAACAACAACTCATGCTTTCTGTCCATGTATGTATCCAGACACCCATTATCATATGAACAGAGCTGTGTGTACATCCATTTTGAAGTATATCCTGCCCTGTAGTGAAGACTAGAAGACAAGTGTATTAATAAAATTGCAGCCAGTTACCAGAGTAAAATGTTGGCATTGTACGATTCTGCAAACCATGACTACATTACATTTGTACGGTTCATACATATTATATCAACATTTCTAAAGTGATGTAGTTTATAAGCTGACTTGAGCTTAAGTGAATAACAAGACCACTGTTAAAGACAAACAACAAATACAGTTGATTTTTAGCAAATCACCGCAGCGTTTCCGAGGCATCGCTGTGTTACCAGCACTGATTGTACCCCAAAAGCGGGTATTTTAAGCCAAAATCTGATCTTTTCAAAACCATAATCAAGTGGTTTTTGTGCCTAAATCTACCCACATATTAACCACAGTGTAATCTCTAAAAGCAGATTCTGCGTAGGTATACAGAATCTGAAAGCCACAGGACAAGATTCTTCTAAGTGTACTGACTGAATCACATTTCAACAGTAGGTAAACTGAATTGAACCCACTGGCTATTGTCTGACAGTGATTTAGCTTTCTATCAGCATTTTTAAAAAATGATTTGCATTAATATGTAATATGTCTATTTATATAGATAAGCTGAAATGACCAGTGCACGGAAGAGTCTTTGACTCTCACCCCCAGAGGCTTATTGTCGTCAGACCGATATCCAATGGGTGACTGACCACAGCATTGTTGAAAGTTTCGACATATCAGCTACATTATAACACAAATGTAACTGTGTATCCGTGGTTTGTAGAAACATACAATGCCAACAATTATTCCGGTGATAGGGTTGTAGATTTGCATCTTCCCATCAAAAATAAGGCTTAGCTTTTTTTTTTTAGTTTCTTCATGATTCCTTTGATTCTGTGAATTCAAAGAGTATTCCATTGATTTAACATTGCACTTCTATAACACTGCCAGACTCACGGTGTTGTCTCTCATGATTCCAGGCATTCTTCTTTAAAAACAGGCTCCTACGTTACCCATGATGCAACAAAACGTGACAAACAAATTTTGATTGTAAAGATATTAAGGACACCAAATACTGCTTGTTGTTTCTATCTGATGGTTCAACAATGCCACTGGCCCAGCTTTTATTTTGATAGAGTAGAAGCAAGTCAAATAGAACAGGTGGCTTTCAGCTTGTGCTTAAATCACGTTTCCCTCATGATTCTGTCCCCTCTTGCACACAAATGGAATTATGCGCCCATGAATCGGTGCCTGTGTGCTCTCAAATGTTGACTTGCCCTCAAAATCGTTTTTTGCACTCAAAACTTTTGGCGTCAATATACCTCCATAGATGTGCAGTTTAAACCCTATCCTAGCTGGGCCATACTACACCCTGTTTCTTGATCAAAGGATCTGATTCTTAGATGCAGTTTGCTGTCTCTAAATAACTTCCCTCATGGGTTATCAGTAGACATGTTTTTTTTTCTTTATGAATTATCACAGATGTCAGCAGATTTTATTTCAGAGCATCTCTCTAACACACTTTCTCATGACTGTGGCTGATCACATGTAATTACAAATACTTTACAAGATTCAGTAAAATCTTCTGATTCTTGTTCTCACATAATACGCTTCTGTCCAATCAGTACTGTGTGATCATGACGCATTCAGTGTTGTGAAGTGTGGCTGGGGTAGCTCGCCTCGACCAACTACAACAACCAATCAGAAACCAAGAAAGACACAAGCTCAGAAGATCTGCTGGAGAAAGAAATTAAAATAATATATTATTTTATTAGCTGTTAATAGTTTTGTACTCTGTATCTGCTGATTCTGTGTGGTTCCAGGTGGTGATATTTGTGTTGACAGTTCCTAGTGGCGGTCGATACCGGCGCTCTGTAGCAGATCTGTCTGGGTCTGTGTTGGGGGTCTGAAGGCTGTCTGGAAGCCTGGTGGTGGGGAGTGGAACCGGCTGGTTGGGGCCGGGTAGTGTGCCCAGGCGGCTCTGTGGGGGGGTGGCTGGCTCCCGAAAGAGCCATTTTGTGTGGCGGAGCTGGGCGGGGCGTCCATTTCTGTGAGCGTCTGCAAGGACTTGAGCCAGTGTGGGGGATTGTCGTCTTGAATAGAGTCCACACCGTTGCCACTGGAGGTTGGGATCCCTACAGAAGAAAAGGCAACAGTACACTCATTGGAAGTGAAATCATTTTTAAACATGAACAAATGGTCTAACACCTTAATGCTCTAATGCTATCTACCAGCTTCAAATCTTTGGGATTTACTATTCTTAAATTCTAACAAACAAAATGAAAACAAGCCAGTAACACAGTATAACTATATCTACAAAGGATATGTGAGTAATGAGTATTTCACTAATTGCATTCCAATAACACTGTCAGACTCATGATGGACATTTAAAGAAAAGGACCCAAATTGAGGCAACAGAACCAGAAATACTGTCCTTTTAATTCCACACATACTTTTTCCTTATCCAAACCTGGTGCCTACATTACCCAGTTTTCTTAAATTGCATCATGTAGTTTGAAATATATCCATTGTATCTGCATGTCTGTAACATTTGCCTCTGACCTTTGTGATAACAGAGCTTTTTTAGCCTGAAATATTTGTTGTTTGTTTTGGTTTTGTGTTTTTGATCATTTTAACAGCAAGGTTAGCCAGTCAGCTAGCCTGGCTGGCTACTAAAATAAAGAAAAGCACCATCAAGTTCATGAAGGCAGTCACCACTACGGAGCTTTGCTGCTTGTTTGCATGAGACAGTGTACAGTGGCATGCAAAAGTTTGGGCACCCTGGCCAAAATCCACTGTGGTCTTCTACTGTGAATAGTTAGGTGAGTAGAAGATGAACTGATCTCTGAAAGGCAAGAAGCAAGATTAGAACATTACTTTTGTTCTGTACACTTGTGAAAAAAACAGAAAGGAGCAAAATGCAAGAGTTTGGGCACCAAAGACATTTGAGCTCTCACACTGCTTTTACCAGGGTCTCTGACAATAATTAGCTTGTTAGGGTTATGGCTTATTCATAATCATTGTTAGGAAAGGCCAGGTGATGCAAATTTCAAAACTTTATAAATACTCTGACTCCTGAAACCTTGTCCTAGCAATCAACAGCCATGGGCTCCTCTAAACAGCTGCCGAGCACTCTGAACACTAAAATAACTGATGAGCACAAAGCAGCAAAGTTTGACAGCAAAAGACCTGCAGAAAGATTTAGCAGACTCTGGAGTGGTGGTGTGCTCTTCTACTGTGCAGCAACACCTACAAATATACAATATGACACCTACAAATATGACCTTCTTAGAAGGGTCATCAAAAGAAAACCTTTCCTGTGTCCTCACCACAAAATTAAGCGAAGGATCATCTAAACAAGCCTGATGCTTTTCGGAAACAAGTCCTGTGGACTGATGAAGTTAAAATAGAACTTTTTGGACGCAATGAGCAAAGGTATGTTTGGAGAAAAAAGGATGCAGAATTTCATGAAAAGAACACCTGTCCAACTGTTAAACACGCAGGAGGATCAATCATGCTCTGTGGCATGGGGAACATTTTACAGGTAGAGAATGGAATGGAAGAATGGATTCAGTTAAATTCCAGCAAATTCTGGAAGAAAATATCACACCATCTGTAAAAAAAAGCTGTAGATGAAGAGAGGATGGCTTCTACAACAGGACAATGATCCTAAACACACCTCCACAATGGACTACCTCAAGAGGAGCACGCTGAAGGTTTTGCAGAGGCCCTCACAGTCCCCCGACCTAAACATCATTATAAATCTGTGGATAGAGCTCAAAAGAGCAGTGCATGCAAGATGGCCCAGGAGTCTCACAGAACTAGAAGCCTTTTGCAGGAAGAATGGATGAAAATCCTCCAAACAAGAAGTGAAAGACTTTTAGTTGGCTATAAAAAGTGCTTGCCAAAGGGGCGCTACTAAGAACTGACAGGGTGCCCAAACTTTTGTTTTAGGCCTTTTTCCTTTTTAGTTATTTTGAAACTGTAAAAGATTAAAACTAAGAAGTAATCTTGCTTAAAATATTAAAGAAATGTGTGACGTTTAACTTCATGCCATTTGGAGCTCAGTTCATCTTCTAATTACTCAACTACTCACAGTGAACACAATTTTGACCAAGGGTGCACAAACTTTTGCATGCCACTGTACATCAAGCATTTCTGTTTTTGGCAGCTCCTTCAAGCTCTGTATATAAAACAGAGCCATAGCAACCAAATGTTAGCTAAGCTCTGAAAATCAGCGTTTGTTTCTACATTGAGTTATTAGCAGATGTCTTTAATGGTTATCTAGGACATAATTAAAATTGATTATTAATGATCACTAAAACTAAAATACTATATCAGAAAACTAACAGTAAATAATATTAACAATATCTACAAAGCCAACTGTGAAAAGGAAAGTAACAAAAAGTTCTGTTATCACTAAGGTTGGAGGCAAAGGTCTCGTTACAGTAACAGACAACAATTCTTTTACAGTTAGCATTGTACATACAGTTAAGAGTATTTACCGTTCATTTCTGTATATAGCAGTTAGTGTTTTTGATGTTCAGAGCTTAGCTACCATTAGGTCGCTATGTTTTCTTGTTTTTTAATTGCTGCTTGGAAGAGCTGCCAAAAATGAAAGTGATGTACACTGTCTCGTAAAAGCGATGAAGAGAGCTGACCTATCTCCTCATAAACTCTTTGCCAAGTTGGTGATAACTCTCAGTGGGATTTTCACTGCAAGTAACCTCCTTCACATTACACATTATTTGATTCACTGTTGATAAAAAACTGGAATTAAAGCCTCTATTGTATGCCTTCGCAAACCAGTCAAGTTGCAGTTACAGTTTACATCCATGTCTGCCCTAGACTCATATGAATCCATGACAGTAGACAATGCTTCAACAGCGGATGTTGCTGCAAAGAAGCTGCATATTCTAAAACATGGACGCTTTACAGACATCTTCAACTACAATCAGCTCAGTTTCAATGTGGACAGTACACCCCAGATAAGTGTCACCAATTCAGCATCTGACCAAATGTCCCCCCTGCTGTTCCTAACTTATGATGTTGAATTAAGTCTTTTGTAAAATGAAGTTGACCATTGACCATTTGGACATAAAATGTCATCACTTTATCATTTATATCCCATTAGACATTTGTGTGAAATGTATGAAATTTCATCATAATTAGTGTATGAATTCTTGAGTTACGGTCAAAAACATGATTTGTGATGTCACAGTGACCTTTGACTACCACAATCTAATGGACATTTGTGCCAAACTTAATGAAAATCCCTCAACACCTTCTTGAGACATCATGTTTGTGAGAGTGAGACAGAGGCGATGTCACAGTGACCTTCACCTTGGACCACCAAAATCTGATCAGTTTATTGTTAAGTCCAAGTGGACGTTTGTGCCAAATCTGAAGAAATTCCTTGGAGGTGTTCTCTAGATATCGCATTAACGAGAATCAGATTTACCAGGTCACAGTGACTTTAATCTTTGACTACGATAATCTAGTCAGTTAATCCTTGAGTCCATGTGGGTTTTTTACGCAAAATTTGAAAAAATTCCCACAAGGCATTCTTGATATATCATGTTCATGAGAAGGGGACGACACTCAGATCTATGTCTCACTGACAGCAGGTGAATATGGACCAGTGGATTCACTCTGTCACTGCATCCAACAGGTCAGTGTGTGGATGCAAAACTACTTTCTCCAGCTAAATTCAGACAAGACTTAAGTCATTGTATTTGGTCCACAGAAACAAAGAGGAAGTGTCAGCAGTCACCTCCAGTCTCTCTCTCTAAAACCTACAAATCAGGCTAGAAATCTCGGGGTAATAATGGACTCAGACTTGAACTTTAACAGCCACATCAAATCAATAACATCAGCAGCTTTTTACCATCTAAAAAACATTGCCAAAATCAAAGGTATAGTGTCTAAACCTGACTTGGAGAGACTTATCCATGCATTTGTCTCTAGTAGGTTAGACTACTGTAACGGCCTGCTCACTGGCCTCTCCAAACGGGCTGTAAGACAGCTGCAGTACATCCAGAATGCTGCTGCTCGGGTCCTGACCAGAACCAGGAAGTACGAGCACGTTAGTCCTGTGCTCAGGTCTCTACACTGGCTTCCTGTGGCTCAGAGAATAGACTTTAAAGCAGCTCTGCTTGTGTACAAGTCTCTCCACGGCCTAGCACCAAAGTACATCTCATGTGCCATATGAACCATCTCGGACTCTGAGGACCTCAGGGACCGGCCTCCTGCTGGTGCCCAGAGTCAGGACTAAACATGGGGAATCAGGATTCCAGTTTTATGCAGCTAAAATCTGGAACAGTCTTTCTGAAGATGTGAGACAGGCCTCTACTCTGACAATGTTCAAATCTAGGCTCAAAACAGCTCTATTTCACTGTGCATATGACTGAAAGGATCTTATCTGCACTCTTCTCTTTTAAAGTTCATTTTATAATGATTATTTATGTTTTTATTTTGTATTGTGATTTCAATGCATTTTCTTGTTCTGTAAAGCACTTTGAATTACTTTGTGTACGAATTGTGCTCTACAAATAAACTTGCCTTGCCTTGCCTTGCCTACTACTACGGATGGACTACCAGAAAACATAATGCTTCCAGCTATCAGCAGCTTGGAGGCATAATAATAATATGTATAATTAGTGGACTTTTAATTAGTTAACTGACAAATATTTCATTAAAAATGAGGTATCCTGTGCTTCTCAAATCTACAAAGACAGTTGTAGTGCTCAGTTTTGAACATGATTATCATACAAAATTGAAGAGTTTTTAAAACTGGGTTACAAAATCATCACAGATAGAACAGGATTTAGAGTTCAAACACATAAACTACAGAGTGGGACGAGCCTGATTGGCCTGAAGGTGTTAAAGGCATCATGTCTTCGCATTGGGAGATACTATCCCACAGGCCAGCGAGGGAGGGAACAACATGGGTTGGGATTGGTGGGAATGGAGGAGTGTGCTACAGGACACCATAATAGAGAGGTATAAGTATCACTATAGTTGATTAATGAAAAAGCAAATATACTGCACAATCAAAGCAAATTGTGCCACCTCTAGCTACAAACAGAGCATCTCCATCCCAAAAAACAATGATCTCAAATACAAGTAGAATTAAGGGATTATCCTCACTTACACACAGAAATAAGGTCACAACCTACAGGCAGTAAAGAATTTATGACAGTGCTAAAAAACAACCTTTGCTTCCCTGTCCGAACTGGGAGTAGACTAAAAGCAGGGTGAGCTCATCCACAAGACCTCAGCAGTTGGGAACACGGAGCTGAGTGGAGATATGAGAGCTGACACACCAGGTGACGTGAGGATAGTAGGTCCAAAAGGTAGTATTTATTCTGCTCAAAGTTTCATGAAGACTAAGTAAGGTGAACTTTATTTCAGCACTCAGTCCCCATATGGCGCTGGAGACAGATAGTTGAGGTCACAGGATAAATTTGTCACAGATCTGCCTGGAAAAATATGTGACTAAAAATATTTACTTGCTGGTTTTGGGTCAGTTGTTCTTCACGTGTGCCTGTTGTAATTTTAGATACTAATGACTGGTGCCTCAGAGCAGCAAAGCTGTAGCAACCCCCTGTTTGCTGTCCCTGCAGATCTGCATGTGGCACAGAGTTAAAGGGACAGTTCATCCAAAAATACATGTTTTTCCATGTACCTGTGGTACTACTTATCAGTCTAGACAGCTTTGGTGTAAGTTGCTGAGTTTTGAAAATATAAGCTGTACAGATGTCTGCCTTCTCTCTATAGCCCCTTTCCCACTGGCTTTTTAATATAAGAAAGGTTACAATTGGCATTCACACCTAGGTCAAATGACTCAGCAGTAGTTATGGGTATTTATCAATTACAGTTCTGATCGGCATTGATGTAACCACAACACCAGGCTGAACACACTAATTTTAGCCCCTTAACATGTTAGATGCAGTGACATGCCACCACAAAATACCGTCTGTCTCCACCCAAACAGCGCTCAAACATCAATCCTAATGAGTCTGCACTGAGTTTGAAAGAGCCACTGAATAAGTAAGTAGCATAAAAAGAAGTAACCACCTTAACATTTTCCACTGGCCTCCATGCTGCTTTCTACTGTTTACTATCCTATTTTCCAGCCTTCTGTGACATCGAATGTGACATCAGTAAAAAAAGACACAACAAACAGAAAGTCATGTAGACAGCTCTATTCTACTGCCAATGGGAAAGGAGTCTGTGAGCTATTTTAAGCGGGTTTACCTGTGTTTAAAAAAAAAAAACAACAACCTGTACACGTGCTAATTTTGGTGGAAAAGGGGTATAATATAATGCAGTGTCTCTTTTTCAAATGTATTTTTTTTTTTGGCACTTTGAGCACCACAAGCTGAGTGCCATCTACCTCCATTATACTGGAGCGAAGGCAGACATCAACACAGCCAAAATCTCCAACACTCGGTAATGCACACCAAAACTATCTAGACTGATAAACAGCACTACAGGTAAGAGGAAAAATATATATTTGTCATTCTGTCCCCTTATGCCTGTTATCTGGATAATGACATCTGATCACAAGCCTCTGCATTTACGTGCTATTCATAAGCGTGCCTGGTATCTTGATTTAGCCTGCATTCCCTCTGCTGTAATTGATTTCTCCTTTATTAATGGACAGTCACTATGAGTTTAGAGGGAAACCCTATTTGGTCTTATTTTTTCTGTTCTTTTAGACGTTGGCAGCTATTTATTTATGTATGTACAGTATAGGCCAAAAGTTTGGACACACCTTCTCATTCAATGCGTTTTCTTTATTTTCATGACTATTTACATTGTAGATTCTCACTGAAGGCATCAGAACTATGAATGAACACATGTGGAGTTATGTACTTAACAAAAAAAGGTGAAATAACTGAAAACATGTTTTATATTCTAGTTTCTTCAAAATAGCCACCATTTGCTCTGATTACTGCTTTGCACACTCTTGGCATTCTCTCCATGAGCTTCAAGAGGTAGTCACCTGAAATGGTTTCCACTTCACAGGTGTGCCTTATCAGGGTTAATTAGTGATATTTCTTGCTTTATCAATGGGGTTGGGACCATCAGTTGTATTGTGCAGAAGTCAGGTTAATACACAGCCGACAGCCCTATTGGACAACTGTTAAAATTCATATTATGGCAAGAACCAATCAGCTAACTAAAGAAAAACGAGTGGCCATCATTACTTTAAGAAATGAAGGTCAGGCAGTCCGGAAAATTGCAAAAACTTTAAATGTGTCCCCAAGTAGAGTCGCAAAAACCATCAAGCGCTACAACGAAACTGGCACACATGAGGACCGACCCAGGAAAGGAAGACCAAGAGTCACCTCTGCTTCTGAGGATAAGTTCATCCGAGTCACCAGCCTCAGAAATCGCAAGTTAACAGCAGCTCAGATCAGAGACCAGATGAATGCCACACAGAGTTCTAGCAGCAGACCCATCTCTAGAACAACTGTTAAGAGGAGACTGCACGAATCAGGCCTTCATGGTCAAATAGCTGCTAGGAAACCACTGCTAAGAAGAGGCAACAAGCAGAAGAGATTTGTTTGGGCCAAGAAACACAAGGAATGGACATTAGACCAGTGGAAATCTGTGCTTTGGTCTGATGAGTCCAAATTTGAGATCTTTGGTTCCAACCGCCGTGTCTTTGTGAGACGCAGAAAAGGTGAACGGATGGATTCCACATGCCTGGTTCCCACTGTGAAGCATGGAGGAGGAGGTGTGATGGTGTGGGGTTGTTTTGCTGGTGACACTGTTGGGGATTTATTCAAAATTGAAGGCACACTGAACCAGCATGGCTACCACAGCATCCTGCAGCGACATGCCATCCCATCCGGTTTGCGTTTAGTTGGACGATCATTTATTTTTCAACAGGACAATGACCCCAAACACACCTCC
This sequence comes from Epinephelus fuscoguttatus, assembly GCF_011397635.1. Lineage (NCBI taxonomy): Eukaryota > Metazoa > Chordata > Actinopteri > Perciformes > Serranidae > Epinephelus > Epinephelus fuscoguttatus. The sequence goes on from NC_064773.1 coordinate 32,071,376, forward strand.
AGGCTGTGTAAGGGCTGTTTGACCAAGAAGGAGAGTGATGGAGTGCTGCGGCAGATGACCTGGCCTCCACAGTCACCGGACCTGAACCCAATCGAGATGGTTTGGGGTGAGCTGGACCGCAGAGTGAAGGCAAAGGGGCCAACAAGTGCTAAACACCTCTGGGAACTCCTTCAAGACTGTTGGAAAACCATTTCAGGTGACTACCTCTTGAAGCTCATCGAGAGAATGCCAAGAGTGTATAAAGCAGTAATCAGAGCAAAGGGTGGCTATTTTGAAGAAACTAGAATATAAAACATGTTTTCAGTTATTTCACCTTTTTTTGTTAAGTACATAACTCCACGTGTTCATTCATAGTTTTGATACCTTCAGTGAGAATCTACAATGTAAATAGTCATGAAAATAAAGAAAACGCATTGAATGAGAAGGTGTGTCCAAACTTTTGGCCTGTACTGTATGTATTGACTGGTGTGGGTGTTTGGCTCTGGTTTTGTGGAGCATCGGTGGTGTTTGTGGTTTGATGGATAATCCTGCTGACAGAAGGCTGTTTCATTCCAAGTCCATCAGCACTGCAAATTTTCAACTTACATAGAGTTGTGTAAACTTGGACCTTCAGTATTACGAGCTTTATTTTAATCTGTTGGCAAGGTGTTTTGAATACCTTACTACATCCATCTTCATTGAAATACTCTCTGGAATCAGCCAGTGGCTTTTTAAAAGCTCATTATCGTATTTTTAGAGCAGGCTAGTGCCCCAAGCGTGATCTGGCTCCTACCTGTAATGATGGCTGGGTCCATCCACCTAGCTGTGCTGTCCCAGCAGAGGCTGTGAGAAATGCTCCCAGAGAGCCCCGGTGCTCCTGTGTGGTTGACGCTGGATGAAGAAGAAGATGATGATGATGAGGAAGACGAGGGGTTGGGTAGTCCTCCAAAGTTGATGTTGATGTTGGGTAACAGTGCTCTCAAGCCGTCCTGCCACTCTTTGACATTTATACTCTCTCCACAGCTGCTGTTTTCTGCATGGAAGCAGGGAAAGAGGAAGCTCTTAGAAAAAAAACATATAGCGATATCGCTACATGGCATTAGCCTTAAAAAAAAAAAAAAAAAAAAGGCTTCATTGTACATACTGTCTTAAATGTTCTTTTTAACCTAGTCACTGCCTGGTCACCAAAGACCAAGGCTAAGTGCTCAACTATTGTCATTTAATATCTACAACAAGATCATTAATGATTTATGTCCCAGCAACAAACATTACTGAGATTTTGGCACTTGGTTATTGTTCCTCAGTGTTCGAGGATATTAAACAAAAATTTATTACAATAAACCAATTTGTGAAACAAAATCGGACTTATGCAAAGTGAGTATTACTGATCATCTCGCAACTGCGCAATGTTCTGCTGGGTAGCCTTTGGTCCTGGCATTCATGTGGATGCCACCTGACATGCTCCACCCATGCAAACACTGTTGCAGACCAAGTACCCCCCCCCCAGGCGACACACTCCCTGATGGCGGTGCCCCTCCTTCAGCAGGACAATGCACCATGCCACACCACATAAAGTGCTCAGGAATGGTCAGAGGAATGTGGAAAAGAAAAGCTCACGATGTCCACCTGGGCTTTAAATTCCCCAGATCCTAAACCGATCAGGCATGTGTGGGTAGCACCAGTACCCCACCTCTAAACCAATAAAGTTCGAAGGAACGCTGCCCCCAGAGGTCCTGTGCCCATGCCTCATCAGGTCAGAGGCACCATGAGGCTGCCATGTGGAGGGGTACTTGGTCTGCAACAGCATTTGGGTGGTTGTTGCATGTTAAGTGGCCACATGAGTCCCAGGAGGTTTCCCATCATCACACTCCATTGTAACTGCATGATCAATGAAAGTGACTTCATCTGTCAGTGGTTTTACTGTTGTGGCTGATCGGTGTATAGTATGTGTACTATTTTTCTAATTCTACACTACCCCCACTAGGGGGAACAACAATTTATATTGAATAATGGATAGCTGAATGGATTCAAAGTCCAGGTCTTCCTTTTTCCTTTAACTGAGATGGAGCACTTCAGGATGTGGGGCAGAGTGACATTTTGCGCTTCTTCTTCAGACAGTCTGAAGAAGAAGGTAAATGTTCCTCCTGCGGTGGGCATGCAGAGCATAGTAAACCACCCCCTGCTCCTGTGCTTGGTCTGAAATCTCAAATCTGCAAAAAAATGGGCAAAAGCACATTTTGAAAAAAACAAACAGGCAGTGGGGGTGCTTTGAATAGGTGAAATAGGCAGCCCCTCTGGATGGAGTGAGGAAAAAAATTAAAAGGCAAAGGAAATCCAGTAGAAAAAAAGAAGAAGACAAAGGTTGCAAATTTGCATACATTCTATTATTGTTATTTATTACTACTGTTTGCACATTTGGAGGGGGGCACCAAATGTGCAAAGTCTGGCACTACAAACAGGTTGGTTGTTATAGCAGGCTTCAATACAAATCCAAAACTAAATACAATGTGGACTCTATTTTAGCACTAGGAGACAACACTGGAGTTGGTGGTGAAAGTAAATAATGGGCTACTGGTGGCTGGCAAAGTGATAGACTAACATGTGGGCCTTTGAGACAACGGCAAAATATTCCAGCTTTAGGGCCAGTAGAGATGGGTATTGTTTGAAAGCTTCAATAGTACTAGAGTTTCAGTACTAATTCCAAAACCCTCATTTTTTCAGTATAATATCTGTTTTTGATTTAACAAAAGAAATGATCAAAGAAACAAGTGAACAAGATGATGAATATAATCGAATAGCAGATTTTGATACCTAACAATTTTTGACACTCTGCTACAGATAAATAAGTTGGCACTAAAATAGTACTGAGGTTTGACAAATAACCCTCAAATTTAACTATTGCTATCCCCCAAAAATAGTAAACAAAGTGTCACCACAGCTGCTTTCTCATCAGTTTGGGAAAGAGTGAAAAACGGCCCACTGACATTCAGAGTTAGCCGCTTACCATATGTTACATCACCTATCACCTACCTTTTACATCAGTAAACAATAATTCAAATTCATAAAATGTGTTAAGACGATCATATCAAGTTTTCTGCACTTATTTTCTCTGCCTGTAGTCAAAAGTGTAAGTCCTGAGTCCGGAGAGGCTGCAGCACTAGGCTAATTATTCAGCTGCCATGTTTTCTCCTGCAGCCCAAAAGCAGCATGGAGGTGCGGTCGTTGGGTGCTGGAATCATTTAGAGCTCTGTCTAATGAGACACTGTAGACAGCTGGCCTCACAAGAAAGACAGCCTTTCCAGTTACCATGGCTCTATGAATTATGAATAATAAATACTAACTGAGAAATGACTGTTTGTCAACTTACTCATTAACCCTCACAGCTAGCTTCCCATGAGATGGCTAAGGAATAGAAACAACTATGGAAAAGCTATCAAGTCTTATTTATTACATGTCATGAGATGTTGTTACCATAGCCATTACTTCGAGCATTAAGTCTTCGGAAGATTCCATTAGTTATATTAAGATATGGAATTAAATACTGTCAAGCACTAAACCCCCAAAACACGAGTGATTAAGAAGAAACAATCCTCCCTCTGTATTCCCTTTTTTCTATTAATCAGGCTGTCAGGCAGGGAAGCATGGCTGGCATTAACATCATCACCTATGCTGCCATTTGCATCCCCATGTAAACAAGTGCCGTCATGTTTAATTCATGAGACTGAGAGCTGCCTTTAAAATCAATTCTAACCAAGTTATTAAATACCATTCCTTTACAGGGAGGGATTCTTTCCCACTGAATTAGCTGATGTCTTTTATGACTGCTATCAGAAGAGGACTGTCTGCTAATGCAGCCTCATCTTCTTCAACAAGTGTCATTTAACAACCATTATCTTATGTTTAGACATTGCTTACTAACTGACAGATTGTTAATGAGAACATTGCAGCTTAGAAATGAGAGACAATTCCAAGCCAGGAGAGAAGAAGCCACTTGGTTTATGTTGCAAGATAGTGTACAGATACACAATATGGTCAAAGGCACACAGAAACCCATCCACTTACTTTCAGTCGGGGGCTGTTTTTTTGGGTAGCACCTTGGCAATGACATCACATCCAAAGTGTCATATTAAGTGTATAAGTGTGTGTGTGTGTGTGTGTGTGTGTGCGCGCGCGTGCGCGCGCTGGTAGGCTACTGAATGCTACTATGGCCACATCCACACTTATACGTGTTCAGTTGAGACAGCATTTTAAAATGAAAACGATCTCCATACCATGACAATTTTAGAAGAATTTCAAAAATAATCTCTGTCCATACTAATATGTCTGAAAAACATATCGCATGATCTTTCACTTAAAAAGGGGCATGTGTGTGCTGATGCAGACAGCCCAGCTGGCACCATACGTCAAGGAGACTTCAGAAAGACGTTGGACTCTTACGTAAATGGTAAATGGACTGCACTTTGAGCCTTTCTAGTCTTCCAACCACTCAAAGTGCTTTTTACACTACGAGTCACATTCACCCATTCACACACACATTCATACACTGATGGCTGAGGCTACCATACAAGGTGCTGCTGAGTTTTTAATACACTCACACACCAATGGAACAGCCATCGGGAGCAGTATCTTGCTGAACTCCTCCAGCAAGTGCCAGGGATCTAACCACTGATCTTTTGATTAGTGAATGACGTGTTCTACCTCCTCTAGACTAAAATGTAACCCCTGAGTTTACAAACTAAAATTGGGTCAGTAGCGTTTTTAAATGTTTCCGTTTAAGGGGTTCCAAAGGGCCCTAAAAGTTTGGACGCTAGGCATAAATGTGGCAATTGTTATGTATTTTAAACAAGAATATATTTGTGTGGATGCAGCCTATGTCAGAGCTGTTAGCGGTCCTTTAATCCTGCTCTTATTGGACTTAGAAATGTTTACAATGCAGCAACGACATCTTATCTTCAGCATTGCAGATATAACATTACATTATCCAAACTCACTGGCTAGTCCCAATGTTCAAGTGAACCAACAACTTTACTCACATACTTGAGCCCTGTAGAGTATCTAACTTTTTCCAACTTCATCAAAAAATACACAGAGCAAAGCCAATCAGGCCCTGCTTGGTCATTATGTTAATCTAAAAAAATCCATCCTTTTTTCATCATTTATCTGTATCCATATCTGTGGCAGGACATGGCCGCCTGTCTGGTCTTCTCCTGATGATAAGCTAAAGGTCGATAGGAATGGTGGTGAATAAAGATGGAGGGACTGCTGGACTGTGTTAAATTAAATTAGCATTTGGCTCTGCTGAGGCAGACAGGAAAGTACAAGAACCGGTATTCCAAGCACATCTTGTTGGTGTTAATAACTGCCCTACGAATACGCTAGTTTGAACTCACATCCTTGGCAAGAAAATCAATTGGCAAGTTGAACTCAGAGGTCCAAATTTGCAAAAAACTGGAAACATGGTGAGCTTAATTTGCTATTGGCACCACAGCTCTGCTGCTGATATCACCAGCTCAGCCAGGTTTCAGGAGATTGCATCAGTGACACTGGTCAAAGACCTGCATGGGCGACACCATACCGTCTTCTGGTTGATATGAAGGGGATACTTGGACTTGGACTACAGGCATTTGGACTACATCCTTGGCTTGATGTGGATTTGATTGTACTTGACAGTACTTAACTTGTGACTGATGACGTTTCACAAGTCCATGAGAACACAACAGTCAGGAGTGCAGATTGAGAAAAACTTCAGATCTACAACAGGGAGGGAGGAATGTTCTGTTGGGGTTGTGTCTCACAGGGAGGAGTTTGGGTATAATACCAGAGGGCGTACATTACAATGACTACAGAACATTTTATTGTGATGATTCTGACCACAAATGCTTGCTTTTGTGGTGAATTTTGTCAGTAAGCTGCAGAGCAGTGATTTGTTTTCACAGCAAAACTAAAATGGAACTCAAGTGGCACTAAAGGAGATGATATTTTGTTACAAATGACCTACTACCACAGAAACAGGCATACCCACTTGACATGGAAACAAGCAGACTTTCTATCACAGACACTATTGAAAGTACCTGATTAAAGCTGGGGCAGGCAGAAATCTCGAAAAGCCCTAGAGGTGGCAGATATACTGATGATATTTGGTATGTTGCAGCTTGTACCGTGTAGACTGTATTAAGTGCCTACATGGTGAACATTGACCATACATGTTTAAAACAACCAGCATGAGACTCACTTTAGCATTTCGGTTCCCTCACTCTCTACCTCTCACAAACAAACACAGACACACATTCACTAGCATTAGCACGCACACACACAAAAGACTCACAAACATGATAAGTAACACACTCCGGATCACTCGTTCCTGGGCGACAGTGTAAGCAGGTGAGACATGTGTTTTGGTATCTGCAGGGCTCCAGAAAACTATTACTTGCATTTTGCAACTATGGAGCACCAGTGTGACTTGCAATTGTTATTAGGATATGGACTCTTAGTTTATTTACAGCTCACAGTGAAAAAATCCTCACGTTTAGCCACAGTAACAGTTGAACTTTTAGCAAGTTCAACACTAGTGTGAGCAGTCAAGGCGTGTTTGTGTATCTGCAGGGCTCCAGACTGCGACTATTTGGTCACATTTGCAACCATGAAGCACCACACATGACTTGCAAAATATTATTAAGATAGGAACTGGTGAGCATGACCTGTTATTAGCAAAAGTCTCCTATCATGGACTAGATTTTCTAAAGCCCGAGAGGAGGTGCAGAAGCCTAGTTTTCTCTCAGTTCACTTAAATTACACAAAGATTACCATGGAATTTTGGCCCAAAATAAAACTGCCTACCCCAGGTGAATCTTCCTTTTTCATTTTTCAACTAAAACAGGTGAGCACTAAAAATTGCAAAGGAGAACTCTGTGCTTGAATTCAAGTCATTATAAATAGACGTATGGTATATTCTCTTACTCGTCATCTTTTCCACCAAGACAAACTTCAGATTTGCCAGCCACATTCAAAATTTTGTCAAGCAAGTCAAAGGTCTGATATTGATCTCATGAATGCATCTCACAGTTTCAGTGGCTGATGGAGATTGTTGATGTGTTATCGTTATGTTTTAAGGTATAATTCCGTCATTGCTGTGTGTTTGCTCAAAATACTTTGTTTGCTCTTGTTGACAAAATCATCAGAATGGGAGCTAAAAACCATCGTGCCAGAAACAGACGTGATTCTGAGACGCACTTTCAACCAAAACACCAGCGGCTCTCTTTGTGCTGCCTCAATTCAATGAACCTCCCGCCTGTTTGTGCCTTACCTCCCAACTGTGTACCATGCGGTCTGTGCTGGACACCAAAATACCACAGACCATTTCAAGGGCAGGGAAATATCAAATTGTGCTGGTCATTGTGCCACAGTGAAAACAGGGCCCTATGACTAAAACTAAACCAAAAATTAGGTGCCAAGATAAAAACTGATTAAAAGGGTAGAGAGAAGATGCTTTTACCACTATCATAAAAGGTTTATGTGAAGTCCATGAATGTAAGAAATTACCACTTTTTTGAGATATAATGGTCAAAGACAAATATAATCAAACCAACAATAAACTGCAGTCATAGATAAGGCATTATATATTTATCCATGCCTTTAATGTTGCGTCATTGTTTGGTCAAACAGCATTTGACATTTCCCTTTAAGTCCAGAGAGGACTCAGTGCAGAATCCGATGTGCCTGGACTGCGATGAGGGATGATTTATGGGTATCTCTCTCTCTAAAGGAGTGCAGCTTACAAATGGATTGTGGGTCAGTCTCCTCCCTGTAGCTGCTGCTCCTCCATCCCTTCAAGACTTTTCCATCTCCTTTCTCATCACAAACACTTCCACACTTGTAAACATGTGCCTGAAGCAAAATCATTACTTGTGATGCCATTTACAGCCAGATTACTTCAGTACTTGAAGTGCTCTTAGGAGGGTGATTTGCTCCTGGAGCAGGTGTTGAATGAAGGTTAAACATAAACTAGCGGAGATGACACTGGGCCTGTGTTTCATGATGTAAAGATGCTCAGACACTAATTGAAATAACAGCGGTGGTGGTTATCAGGCTGTTGTTTCCATATGTACATGTGCAAAGCCTGTCTGTTGTGTTACAATAATGCTACAGCAAATGATATACTGCCACCAAGTGGTCAATAAATTAGCATAAGTTTACCCACAATGCAGTGCACTAAAATGACGTCATGTACTAGCTGTTTCTTGAAGCTCCCAGTGATTTACTTGTTCTGCAGAGACTGAATAAAAAGCCCTGCATTCTGTGCTCCTGACTCTAATTACATGCACACTGTCCACACTCGTTTCAAAACCAAAATCAATTTCAAAAGTTTATTTGTCCATCTGTTTTCACCCTTAAAATTTCAACCCCGACTTCTGTTTATGTCAGCTTTCAATGATTGCTCACATATAACTACTATTATACTATACTATACTATACTACTATGATTAGAAATAAATAAATGACACTAAACCACTGCCATCATTAACACAGATGTGGAATCAGGTCATTGTTTCCCAAGTCACAAGTAAGTCTCAAGTATTTGCGTTCAAGTCCTAAGTCAAGTCCCAAGTCAAGACTGACAAGTGTCAAGTCAAGTGTCAAGTCCACAACTCTGAATTTCAAATGCTGAACAGGTGTACCGATAAAACTATTGGCTTTTTCCTGGCGAAGGTTTTATTACCCTTACACTAACAAACATAGTCAACTCAAGTAATCTTAACTTTACTGTCCCAGGTGCAGCCTCTCTGCTATTCACTCCATGTTTGTGTGTCTGTGTTTATGTGGAGAATCAGCTCTGACGCAGAAGCATCAGGAGGAGAGGCTGCAGCAGCATGATGATAAATTACACCAAAATCTTAAAAACAGTTACAGATAACAGAACCAGTAACTTCGGAGCTTGTCAGTATTACTACTGAAAAACCAAATCATTCAAATGTAGATCCATTTGAATCGGACGAACAGATCATTTTAACCCAGCCCTACAGCAAATGTTTTGGGTTTTTTTGCTTAAACAATTACTACAACAATTATTTAATTGTCAAAATAGCTGCCAATTCATTTTTTTGTCAATCAACATATAAATCAATCGACTAATCATTGCAGTTCTATTGACGACAGAATACTGACGTGTTAAATTTAAAAAAACCATGAATGCTTTAAATTTTGTTTTTATTTCTTAAAACAAGTTTTCTGACATTGCTGCATCTCTGTCTGTCATTTTTGACTCGCACATTTTGCATACTGCGATCAGTTTCGGTACGCTGACGAAACCATCTTTAAAATAATTCTTTCCAACTGGTGCTCAGTAATGTAACATTAGTTCTTAATGGTTCTCTCCTGCAAGATGACTGGATGCTGTCACTTTGGTCCAAACAGTGGATCTGGGGACTTTAGTGTCAACATGGTGGGAATGAATAGTGCTAATGCTAAATTATCCAGGAAATGGAAGAAAGAAATTGATTTGTGGCAATCTTTTCTCAATAACATACTTTTTAATCTTTGGGTTAGCTCTTAATTCAAAAGGCTCACATCCAAGTGTGGTCAGGAGTCACTGATGTAAAAGTCCAAGTCAAGTTGAAAGTCGTGTTTGATATTGTCAAGTGCAAGGTCATCAAATTTGTGGCTGAGTCTGACTCCAGTCCAAGTCATGTGACTTGAGTCCACACCCCTGTCAGTAATACACATGAAGTTAGACATCTTTATATATGTACAGGTCAGATCTCTGACCTTGATCCAGTCTTACCTGTGATGGGGATTCCTCCCAGCCCAGTACTGTGATGTCCTGGCAGCACTGTCAAGTCCAAGAAGCCGCTGTGTGACTTGGAGGCTGTCAGACTGACCGTGTGGTTCAAATGCACAAAGTTACTGCGTGAGGAGGTGGAACCCATCCAGGACCCACAAGATGCTGAGGAAGAGGAGGAGGACGAGGAGGAAGAGGAGCAGGAGGATGAAGATGATGATGATGATGATGATGAAGGGTGAGGGGGGAAGCTGAAGGAGCTGAAGTCTCCCCTGTGAGGGTGCTGATGCTGGGAGAAATGGTGAGAGGGTGAGAGGTGGTTGGGGAGTGGGAGCCTTCCTGGGGGCCCGAGGCCTTTGTTTAGCAGGGGTCCATGGGTTCTGTGGGAGAATGAGCCGGGTGATCGGGAGGAGCCGCGGCTGTCTTCAACAGAGAGCTCCTTCTCTATGAGGTCAGCCAGAGCCCTGCGAGTGATGTCAAAAGGGTCGAAGCCCAAGTCGTCCTCCTGCTGCTGTTTGGACGAGCCGAAGCCGAACGCCGCCTGCCAGTCTGTGGACGACGACACCGGCATGGTATCTGCACACACACAGGAGATGAACTGTGAGCAGGCTTCACACAGAACAAGTCAAGCTTTCAACAGGTGACTGCTGAACAATTCAGCATTTATACACTGAACGTCTTCATTTAGAAGGCTCCTCCTACACTGGCTGCTGGACAAATGGCCAGCTACAGACAGAAGTCACACTTGGAGGAGGAGGAGGTTGGTCCATCAGACCAACACTATATTATAATAGACATATATACATTAAAACATTGTATATTTTGTTCCAGTCTATTTTCATAGTATTTCACGATGAGATGACCAAAACTAATTCCAGTTAATTTACAGATTTGATTCTACTGCTAGCCTTAGTCCTTATTTCTACACAAATACCCAGAAGATAACTGCACTGGCATTAGTATGTCTTTGTAAACTGGTTGGCTAAATGTCGATACAGCTGGACAGTAAGCTGCATTTCCATTTTTAAATTCAGGTAAACTAAAGACTGGAAGCTGAAACTATTTCTTGAAGAATCAGTTTCTCCATCTGCCCAGCACGTCTGTGCAGCATCTCCATCTGTGATTGCCAACTTCACAGCAACACCAAGACTCCAGGAACTGCACCCGACAGCTGGTCTCCAAGAACTTTACAGCAGGCGACTCCCCATAAAAAACATTAAATGTCACTGAACTGTTGGAGGTCTAAACTAGGGAAAAGGCTGACAGGCTTACAGGTTTGTTTGTTTTTTAAATGTTCTTATACTATAAAAATCTAAATCAGTTTGTGTGCAGATGTTTCTACTTTGACTTGAGGCCAAATGACATGTTGAGAATACTCTGACACTACTGCCAACCTTACACCAAAGGACTTTTCAAGTGATTTCACCATCGTAGACAAAGTTCCAGTGTCAGAATAAAATCATGAGAGTTTTAGCTCAGTTGGTGGACGCTCCTCTGATCTCGATGATTTGGTGTAAGGTTGTCATAAAACTCAGTCTGAGCTGTCTTGAGTCTGTCTTTTTCTCATCTCAACATTCCAATACAATCAAACATGTTTAATATTATCCTAAGCTTTTAGTCTTGGCTCATCCAAATAGCAAAGAATAGCTGTGCTCTCTCCACCAACAAACAAGAGGCAGCAAGCCAGTAACATGGAGGGGACTCAGGGGAGGCACAAGAACGTGGGCAAGTCTTGATTGTTTTCCTTGGAAAAGGAGGAGAAACAAGTGGAGTTGTGGAGTGAACGACTCAGTGCTTATATTGGCGTTTATCTGATCCACCAGCCAGCACTTATTTCACTGAGAAATGTTAATTTCTGAAACGGTTGGCCTCTCCTTCTCACCATCTCCTCTCACTATAATAGTACCACTAACTAACAGAGGCTGGTAGAGAGTTGAGGCTACAGATTACAAAATGTCACGTTTGTTAACATATACAGTTTATCTTTGTAGATTATATTGATGGGCGGCACGGTGGTGTGGTGGTTAGCACTCTCGCCTCACAGCAAGAGGGTTGCCGCTTCGATCCCGGGCGTGGGAGCCCTTCTGTGCGGAGTTTGCATGTTCTCCCCGTGTCAGCGTGGGTTCTCTCCGGGCACTCCGGCTTCCTCCCACAGTCCAAAGACATGCAGATTGGGGACTAGGTTAATTGGTAACTCTAAATTGTCCATAGGTGTGAATGTGAGCGTGAATGGTTGTTTGTCTCTATGTGTCAGCCCTGCGATAGTCTGGCGACCTGTCCAGGGTGTACCCTGCCTCTCGCCCGATGTCAGCTGGGATAGGCTCCAGCCCCCCCGCGACCCTCAAGAGGATAAAGCGGTTAGAAGATGAAGATGAAGATTATATTGATGCCAAAGTAACAACAATGCTGTCGACATATGATGTTTTTATCTTGTGTTTCTAGAGTTATGTGTTTTTACAGACACGAGGAATTGTTAATATTTCATACAGAGTTGGGCAATAGCGTCTCTACAAGTAGTGACATTACTAACTGAATTACACTTCTCAGTACCGTGGCGGTAAAGTCACAACTTTCTAAGTCCAACAGAAGTAGTAATGAAGTTAATTAATTTACCGAGTAGGGTAGTAGCGTCCACAAAACGTTTTTTCTACAGAGGTCTCCGTAAAAGAAAGAATAATAAAACTGAGGATAAGTAATGTGACTGACACCAGCTCTACATCGAGACATGTAGACAAGGGAAACACTTCCGCATGACATCACATACCAATCCTTTAGTTTATTCTGCTTGCTGCTTTGCTATTGGCTTTTCTTGGCAATATCCACCCTACTCTGCCTCTGACTGGCTACATTGCACTTCATGAGGCATCTCTCACGTGTCTTGCTTATAGACTGTAGCCCCTTTTACACTGCCAGATTTTCCGCGAATGTTAGACAGACAGAGCCGGATTGGCGAGTTGATCCGAGGTGCCTAATTTTCTGCCTCGTAGGGTAGTCATATTGGAGGAACCCTTTTAATTTAAACAGACCGAGGCGGCCTTCCGCAATGGGAGGGGCTGTTGAAGACTTGTGTGAGGAGCTGTTGATGACGCCGCACGTGCGATCCACTGGCGATGGATAAACAGGAAACAGCTGATAGCAGGAATTAGCGAGCAGCTAGTAGCAAGAGGGAAACGCAAACCTGACACACTATAAAGATGAGCAACTGGGGAGACATGGAATTGCGCGCTCTCCTTGCCCTCGCAAACAAAGAGGCCATTAACTGTCAGATGAAAGGAACGGTGAAGAACGGGCCGTCTTACAAGAGAATCGCCAAAGGACTGACCAGCCGCGGCTTCCCTCCCACGTCACTGGTTACATCACACGCTGAGCTACACATTTTCTTACTTGCTCACGCCCCCCATTGCCTCGAAAAAGGCACATTCTGTATAAACAAAAGTAGGTAGGCGGCAATTTGCCGCACTCCCCAATTTTGTTTTTATACTACCAATGCTGAAAAAAGACTGATTGGGCTTTCCTGCAAATTTGCACAATTCCTATCTAAAAAGGGCTTGTATATATTTAGTGAAATTGCAGTGCATACTAGAAAAATAGACACAAGGGCTAAGAAAAGAGCTAAAGAGACAGAGAGCAGTAATAAGAAGAAAGAGATGTTCATGTTCTAATGTTCCAAAAAGAAAAGTCTGAATTGAGGTCAGTTATTTTTATTGTTTATATGACTGTCTTTTATATGTTATAGTTTAACTGACTGAAAATCTATTTTGGAATTCTGTTTTTGAATTAGTGATGTAGCCAGATAGCCTACTGCAAGAGGCCAAGACAGAGAAATGCATTAAGCAGGAAGAGGAAGAGAGAAACAGAGAGAGAGCAATAGGCTGACTGATGATGTCATGTTATTGGAGGACATGTTCAAATGTCACAAAGTCTTCAAAGAAAGAAAAGAAGTAAGTTTTAATTTCTGTCTGTTATTTTATAGTACGCAGTCCAACTGAACATTTTTTTGCCTGCCTATGTGTTTTCCTGCGGTAACACTGATTTGACATTGAAGTCAAAAAATAAAAATAGCTTTGGAAGCAGCAAGTTACTCTTGCCATTTTCTTGTAGCTTGTTGCATTTCTCTGGGGATGGCTTCAGTGGAGTAAAACTTTATTTTGATGTGGAGCAATTGGTAGCTTAGTTCACTACAGTTTCTAAGTAGCTTGCTCGACACTAATTTCATATTTCTTAAAGGCAGTTTGGTGTAATATTTTCCACAAAGGAACTAATCACAAAAGGAATCTAGTTGTAATCTTCAAAAAGTGACCCCGCAAGATCCTCGGTCTTTGCAAAATTTAAGTCTGTGACTTAACTCACATTGTCCTTAGATGTGAGAGGATTCAGACTTTCAAAACTCTTTTAAAAATCTTCTTGTGTACGGGAGGCATAACTCTTTTGAGGACATCTAGGCATTTTTATCTTTCTTTAGTTGAGTTTTATCATTTCAGAGATTCTATTCTTTTGGTACTGGAAAACTATTTCCTACATTTTACAAGAAGGAAGAATCAATTATTAGTACATCTGGATTTGCCTTCATTCCAACTTTTTAAAAACACCTTGAGTATATTTACCTGTGGATCATCTACTCTAGTGTAACTGACATCAGCTCAAGCCTTTATGGTGTGATACTCAAAAGACATGCAGTGGAGTACTTCAAAGTACATTGAGATTTTAGGCTAGATTTTCTTCTGTACTGTTACACTTTATGTTGTGAAATTTCTAAGGGCAATCTGAGACTTTGTGAAGAACTATTACACCCTTCTATTATAAAGCATAAAAGATTAACCAACTGCTGCTCTTATAGTTTCTTTTCACACAACAGGCTGATCATTTCTCTGTCAGACCCACCTGAGGTGAAGAGGCTCTGTGGCTCTGGTGCAGTGGGCCAGTCAGCGTTGCTGTGTGGAGAACTTGGGAAGCCGCTCTGTCCACTGGGGAGTGGGTTTGGATGCCTGAAGTTACTGTTGTCTGAGAACAGCGACTGGGACTCTGCAGCAGCTACTTCAAATGGGGAGCAAGCCATGTGTCCTGTGACACTGATGGGAACCACCAGGCTGGGTTTAGTAAGGCCAGGAGGGGGCGATGGAGAGTCACTGCTAGGGAGCTGGAGGACATTAGAGAGGACAGCATCTTACTTACTTCATCCTTTGTTCAGCCTGGTGGTAGTTTAATTACAACACATATGTATGAACAGAACATAGAAAAAATGCAGACAAAACACAATGTAGAAATTCAGCCCATCACCAAAAGAAAATGTTGGCACTGTATGTTTCTGCAAATCACAGATATTTGTGTGTTACATATGACTCATATCAATGTTTCTTAAGCGATGTATTATATGTGCTAATAATGTCATTGGGAGGTGGGGGTGGTGGTATATGGGATGACATCTTAGGGACATGACTGTCAAGCTGCAGACCACTTTTCAAGACCATGAGGAGCAAATTTTCTACCATGACATCACTGCATTTCCTGATGGAATAGTGCCGCAAAAGAAAGTTGTTTTTAAAGAGACATCGCTGCATTTCCTGCCAGGGTAGTGCCACAAAAAGCGGTCTTTTTTCACTGAGACATTACTGCATATAATGCCCGGGATTGTACCAAAAAAAGTGGTTGTTTTCTCCTGAGACATCACTGTGTTTCCAGCTGGAATAATGCTGCGAAAACTAGATATTTCAAGCCAAAACATGACCTTCTTCTGACCATAACCAAGTGGTTTTTGCACCTAAACCTAACCACATGTTAACCACAATGTTGCTTAAACCAAACAGTTTAACTGTATTCTCTACATAAAACATACTAATGTAATATATCTGTGGTTTTCAGAAACATACAACATTTTTTCTGGTGACTGGGTTGATTATTCCAAACATGCCGGATTTGTGCATAAACTACGTCTAGATTAGAATGTACAACAATGTCTTAGAACACTTTCACTCAAACATTTGAATACTCCTGCTTTTGTAATTCAAGTGTTTCCTACCAGTTGTGAGGTTTCACCATTGCCTATGCTGATGATGTCTGTCAGCTTGATGCTGGGGCTGTAAAATAAAAGCAGAGAAAAGGAGTAATTATATTTACCCACCAGACAATTGAGGAGTGTTCTATCCTAATCTGATCGTTTCAGTGTTTATACATGTTACAGTTACTGTAAATTGTCATATAAAAGCCGGTAATGAATAATGTAAAGCACAAACAAATAAAGGCCAGTCACTGATAATGGGCAAACTAAATTACATGTAGGCCATAAACACTGTTCTCACATGGTACATTTCAACAGCAATAATTCCACCAGAACATCAACAGACATGTCACACTCACTGTCCTAAGAACAGTTTCACTCACATTTTAATGCCAGTTTTTCCACATTTTGATTTTCCCCGATCAAAGTTGAGCTTCTGTTGATGAAACTCAAGACTTCTTTACATTAAAAGCTTTCCAATAACAGACAGGCTGGAAGACTTTTAATGTGAAAAATCTCCTTGAAGTATTGAGTGACATCCACAGTAGCCTAACACTGAGTTGAAAAGAAACAAAGAGTCAAAGGACTTCAATCTACCTCATGTAGAGTTCTAAAGTTGTATCTCACCTGGTGAGGTCACTGTTTGAGGAGAAAGGGGAGAGGGCCGGTACAGGGCCATGGCTAAGGTCAGGTTCAGGCCCCTCAGGGGTCAAGTGATCAGAGTCTGAGCCGTCTAATGGCGGACTCCTCCTGTGGTCTGACGACAGACCGTTGGTCATCCTCCCGTCTTTACTGGAGCTGTTAGACCTGTGACAACACACAGACACAAGAACACACAGGGAATACACAAAGTCAAAACTGAACTAAACAGTTTAACATAAAGCTAAGCAGAAATATCTTCATTTACAACGATTAATGCTTCAAATCCTGCATTTATTTTAAATAGTTTTAATTTAAAACAGTACAGCAGTAGATCTGAATTAACAAAAACAGAACACAAAACAGTTCTTTTGAAGAGAATAAAAAGGACATGACAAGTACAAAGAGGACATGAAGAAGGTGTCAACAGGTAAGACACACAGAGACTGATACACAGAGACACAGACACTGGAGTTAGAATACCTCTGTAAAGAGTTGGCTTTGCCCTTTGGCTTGTCCCCTGACACAGTGGAGGTCTGTAGGAAGGTCGGGTTCATTTTGTAGAGGTCTTGTAGTAATTTCTGCTCATACTCCTGATGCTTTCCTGCCTGGAAGCAAAACAACAGATTCGAGAGAGAGAGTTATGTCTCTGGAGAAACATAACATAACCAGAATCACCGGCGTCCTCTTTGGCTGAGCTGTAACATTAGCTCGCTTAGTAGTGCTAGGTGAGCTAGCAGTAGATGCACGCTTCCTTCTGCGCTGTGATATGGTTGGCAGGTGTAGTTTGGTAGAAAGAAAATAGTTCCTACATAAAACTGCTCACAACAAAGTCTGTGGATTATATTTAGTAAGCAGGTCATGATTTCTGGAAAGAGACATTGCTGTAGAGATTCAAAAGTATTTTTTGGCGCTTTGAGAACCACAAGCCGAGTACTATCTAGTTTCATTATACTGGAAAAGGCAGGCATGTCTACCGCCGATATCTCCAACACTCAGCAACTCACACCAAAACAATCTAGACTGATAAACAGCACTACAGTACAGCGGAAAAATATTTGTTTTTTATTTGGGACTGAGCTGTAAATAAACTTGTGGTATGTGGGTTAAACACCTGGCTTGAACCCTAGCCAGATTTCTGGTAAGGCTATGATTCAGTGTTAGTTAAGATAGCTTAGCAACATCAGGCGTAATCTGCCTCCACGTCCTCATATGTAGGTACAGGAGTAGCAGACAGCACCTGTCCTTGCGTTTTACAGGCAGTGGCTTGTGTCCTGGCCATAAAGCTACCTAGAAATGCCATTAGTTTTAGACAATTTAAATTAGTTTGGGTATCTCAGCCCCTTTAACAATGCCTCCTCAAGGCAGGAATTTCATGCCGTTATGCCACCTCACTGTTCTGTATAAAAGGTACAATGCTGGAATGGCGAGACAGGGTTGTCTCGTCTTTAAGGTGTATGTCTGTATTTGGGACAGCCGGCCAGCAATATGGGATAATGTGTTTTTTCCTTTCCCCATCAGGGCTTCCATCATGCTTTGGTTGATGTAAACTCAACGTGTTACACTGCCATAAATAAACTGTAGCCCAATTTTGCATCATGGAAAATCATACTGGATTAGCTACTTGTAGTTCCTGTTTGCACTTAACCATAAACATACAAACAATGATCCTCTGGATCCATTGATACTGTAGAAAATGTCCAAATATCCAAAATCACTGCGATAACAATCACTCCAGCAGTATGTATAAATCTGTGAGTTCAGTTATGACTCTGAGCAGAGGATTAAAGAGTTAGGTTCTGTAGTGTCTTCTGAACTATGACCCTGGCTTAGCTTACCTGCATCTCCTCTTTAGTAAAACTGGCAGCTTCATCCCCCAGCTCGTGTAGATACATGCAGTCTGGTTTGGGGCACTGCATGCTCTTTAAAAAGTAACTGCAGTATTTTGTTGTTCCTAAAGAAGCCTGAAAACACAAAATACACTTCTTAATAACTCAACTCAGCTGAACATACTATGAATTCGAACATTCTGTCCTTTATCTAAATGCCCTATTTCCATCTCTCGAGCTTACCTTAAGTGTTCTGCCATCGACCACTACATTGTTGACACATTGGATTGCTCTGAGGGCGTCTTCAGAGCGAATATATGTGACATAGGCACTGGCACTGGGCCCCTGGGATGAAAGGGCAGACAACAGAAACAAAGCTAACATTACAAACTTGTCTGATCCATGTGGCTCTCTGACAGAGTTTCCTCTGACCAGACTGCTGACTCCGACCTGCTGTTAGCTGTGCAGGGCCTCACCTGTGAGCCAGCGTATGATGTGCTGTTGTTGATCACAACTTTATGAATCTTCCCAAATTTCCCAAAATACTCCGGCCTCTTTAGAACCTGTAAATGCAGAAGACAAATAGTCAATGTCGTCATGTAGCATCATTATCAAAATGGTTATTGCTTTAATGGTCCATCCATTGTCTTTATTTCATTTTGTTTAATTTTAGCAACAGAATTTGAAATGGTAAGTAGGGGAGCATCACAGCTTTCAGTTGCTGTGCAGATGATTCTAATACAGATCATTTGAAATTGCTCTTCGAATGGCTGTGACTCAGGGGGTAGAGCAGTCCATGGAAGATTGACTGTCCTATCCCTGCATGTCGAAATTTCCTTGTGCAAGATACTGAACCTCAAATTCTCCCCAGTGTGGGTGAATGTGGCATGTAGTGTAAAAGCGCTTTAAGTGGTCGGAAGACTACAGAGGCACTATACAAATGCAAGTCCAGTCCAAGTTCAAATGTGAAACAACACTTCGGTGGGCCATCCAAATTTCACCTCCTCCAGAAAATTCTGTCTCTTATTCTTTCTCCTCCTTAAGGTTATTAATAGCAATTTACAGACAACAAAAGACAACAAAAAACTCTCCAGCTAATTCAGAATGCAGCTGCACGTGTACTAACAGGAACTAAGAAACAAGATCATATTTCTCCTGTTTTAGCTTCTCTGCACTGGCTCCCTGTAAAATCCAGAATCGAATTTAAAATCCTACTGTTAACTTAGAAAGCTCAAAATGGTCAAGCTCCGTCATATCTTAGAGTGCTCATAGTGCCATATTATCCCACCAGAACACTGACAGACACAGACAGTGGATGTATTAAGAGAACTGGATACTATGTTGGAGGCAGGCTCGTTCATTCCTATGAAAGTTGCTCAGTGGTGCATGAAACCAAAAACCTTCAAATGCCATGTATAAAATTACACAGATTATCGCCATTGCTTCTACACTTTGAGGCACATAAGCCTGGTTTCCACCATGCAGTCCAGTTCAGTTTGGTACACACTAGAACGGTTATTGTTCTGGTTTCCATTGTAGGGTTCAAAAAGCTGTGGATGGTACCAGTGGAACCATTCCCATTTCTGTCACCGCTCTGTTGGGGTACCTAGCACACTCAAAAGGTACTACAAGGTGGAGCTAGCAACACGGCAGTCCGTTGATTGGTCAACAGAAAACCGTCACTCTTGCTCAGGGCTAAGTTGTGGCTGGTTTTGACGGTTATGTAACAGACGTTCCTCTGCATCAGCAGTGAAGAGGAAATACAGCAAGAGCTGGACAGAGCAGTGAGTGAGAACAGCCCCGCCCACATTTAGGAGTATTGTCTGCAGGAGAAACACTGAAAATGATCTAGGGTCTAGGTACATGTCTCTAGGGGTTACTTTTGGTTCTAAAGGTACTTTCCTGAAGGTTTTTAGTAGGGATGAGCAATAAGATCCGTACTTCATTGGTGTCGGCCGATATTGACTTGGAGATGAACTAATAGAATTATCCAACATGCCTTTTTCTTATTTTGCACAATGAATGAATATTACATGGAATGAAAAGTTGTGCATTTCATGTCTCCATCTGCTGGTGGGCCATTACGGTAAGAGTACCCATGCATAACATGATGTTAATTCCACAACAGAAGAGACTTGTTAATCACTAACATTTGGTAGGGAAAAAAGTGGATATATCGGTTATTGTCAAATGAGTTGTTACATATCAGCAAATTGGATGTCTGCAAAAAAATCCAAGATTGTGCATCCCTAGTTTTTGGTGGAACCAAGCTATAGAGCAGGTGCACTAGAGTCTTCCACCAGCTTTTTTTGTCAGTTTTCCACTAGCTTGAATGGAGATGAAATTATTCAATTGTGCGGCTCTTCTAGACTCTTTCACCATGTTAGTAAAAGTGAAAAAACCTTATTGGGCCACAGATGTATTCCACTGTTTGGCCAATATAAAAATTGGCTTCAAAGCCCGGTGAACTTCCTTGGGGCCTGGCATGGACACAATGTGTCACCTACGCAGGGCCAAGTGTTTTTTGCTTTTTTTTACCTGCTACACAGGCTTTGTCTTTGCCGCATGTGGTTGCTGCCAGCTTCACTGTGTGCACATTGAGTCCTGCCAAGTGATAATGTCGTTTGTTATGTAGGGTTTAGAAGCGTAGGCTATATTAACTGGCACTGAATTAATTAACCGGATCACTTTAACTACAGAATTCACCGATTTGATTGATTTATTGTAATGTGAAATGTAAAAACACCCACAAAGTTCCTCTGCTGTGTCGCAGCAGCCTCTGGTACAATGAGGTATTTATTTCACTGATTTTAAACAGAGTGTATCGGGGGGTTCACAATGCTATGGAGTTTTCACCTGTTGAAGGGGTGCACAGAGAAAAGAAAAAAAAATCAGCAGCGAGCTGTGGTCAGTATAGCAGCTTCAGTTGATTATAATGGATGTGTGCATTCTGCAGAGGACATGTCGTGCCAAGTCCTTGCCCTGTGTATTTCGCCCATGACAGAAAGTTTAAGTATAAAACCTCAAACTTGTCCTGGGAAAGAAAGAACGAGCAGTTCTTTTGGAAAATACACTTACAGCATAAGTCTGGAGACAAAAAGGCACTTGTACATTGCTCCTATCAACTGAATGTAGACTAACAGTTGAGAACCCAGAGGAAGTGTTTGTGTTGGTGTCAGTGCTCTAAGCTGGATGGCAGTTTTGACATTCTGCTCAGTCTTGGCAGTAAGCACACAGTGGAAGGGGGGGTGGGGGGGGGTCATTTTATTGTGTGGCCTTTGTGTGACTGAAGCTGTCCTGCCTGCTCAGCCTCCCATCCTCTTCCTCCAAAACACAAAGACAGTCACACATAAACAGGAAGAAAGAAAGACACGGATGACAGAGAGATACAGAAGACAAAGAGAGTTTTCTCTCGGCTCACAGGTTATCTTGTACAGTTAGAAAACAGGTGGTATGCAGAGAGAAACTGCAAGCTTCAACGGTATGTTTTTGTCACTTGCCTGGTCGGGACAGTGGTCAGAAGCCTACTTGCCCGAGTCAATTTGTACTTGACTTTATTCAAGTACAAAGTATGAGCCTTGCTCATATGCAACTCTCAAGAGATGAGGAAGAAGCAAGATGACTTGCTCCATAGCTACTTCCAACACCAGCTCCAGAAAAAACAATGTGTTTAATTCTTTTTTACCAATGCCCAGTCAGGCAAGTGAGTTGCTAGATTTACTAGCCACAGGCAACTGGGCGATCCTTATTATTGAGCCCTGAACTGCAGTATTAACACAACAAGCCTGGACATTCTGAGCAGACAGTGAAATGAAAAATACAGTTTGTCTGTGTGTGTTGCTTGGGCTGGGCGATATGGCTTAAAAATAATATTGTGATATCTTTAAGCTATAACGCAATACACGCACATATCTAGATATTTTGACATCTCCTCTAATTAAGTAAAATAAAACACTCTTATAATGAAGTTAAATGAAGTATATTAAAAAAATTCAAACCAGAACCACTGGTGCTTTTATTTTGAAGCAGCTGGCTCATCTCAGGACAGAAGTGTTGATGTTTTTACTGTGAACTTAAAGTCTCCAGTCCCCTTTCAATACTGTCACTTTAATATAAAAATACATTTGTTCTACTCTACAAGAAACAATGACAATCCATTGTGCTATTATATTTTTGGTGAACTGTTCTGACGAATGAATAGTTTAGAGAATGACATCATTTGGTGTGTGTGTGTGTGTGTGTGTGTGTGCGTGCCCTGTTGAACTTAGTGTTAACTGCATGCAGAGTTTGAGAGTAGCTCTAAATCACATACCCAGATTTAAGTGTTCCCAGAGCCTTGTACTTATTTGATATGGTGCTTTCAGACAGACTGCCCTTCACTGCTGGAATGATGATTAATAGGTTCAAAGATATTTATGGCATGAAACGTCATCACAGACGCCATCAGGCACTGACGCCGTGCTACTGCTGCTGCTGTTGTTTTCCAGGATTGCTGAGTGTGGGAGAAGTTGGCAGACTGAAATGCTGCTGCACAATTACATCCCATTCATGTAATGCTTATTCTAGTACATGATAGAACATTGCTGCACTTTTAAGAGAGTCAACATCAGACCAGCGTCAAAGTATTTCTTCCAGATAGCTACTACCATCACAGCTGCATACACTGTGAATGCTTACTTTACTCTGTGTGTGTGTGTGTTGTCTCACCTCAGGGTCAGCCAGCCTCTGAGACAGCCCCACTACAAACACCAGGTTTCTCTGGACCACTCGGACGCTGGCTAAATGTTTTCTGTTCTCTGTGATCTTCTGTTTCTTCTCATTCTGCTTCTGCTTCTTCTCATTCTTTATCCTCTGCAGCTCCTCCTGTGACAGCGGCTTGTACACTGCTGGGTCTTCTGGGTACGGCTGCAGAACACAAACATCATTTCAAAAAAACTTGCCCAGTCATATTCGATTCGATTCAATTCCTTTTATTGTCATTGTAAATGAATACAACTAAATTCAATGCACAGAATAAAACAGAACTTATTCAAAAGTAATAAATAACCTATGTTGATGTCCTATTAGACATTTGTGTTAAATTTTGTCATAATTAGTATATGAATTCTAGGGCCAAAAATGTATTTTGTGAGGTTGCACTGACCTTGACCTTTGACCTTCAAACACAAAATTATGACTAGATTATTCTTCTGTCCAAGTGGAAGTTTGTGTAAAATTTAAAGAAATTCCCTTAAGGTGTTCTTGAGATATTGTTTACAAGAATGAGATGGATGCAAGGTCACAGCGACCTTGACCTTTAACCCTTGACCACCAAAATCTAATCACTTTGTCGAGTCCAAGTCAACCTTTGTGCAAAATTTGACGAAATTCCCCTCAGGTGGTCACGAAAATGAGACAGACAAGGTCACAGTGACCTTGACCTTTGACCTATAAACACAAAAATCAAATCCCTCTAGCTGTTCTTGAGATATCGCTTTCGCAAGAATGAGATGGATGCAAGGTCACAGCAACCTTGGCCTTTGACCTTGAGCACCAAAATCTAATCAGTTCATCCTTAAATCCAAGTCAAGTGGACATTTGTGCCAAATTTGAAAAAATCCCCTTGAGGCTTTTTCTTGTGATATCGTGTTCAAAAGGATGGGACGGACAGATGGACAGATGGACATACGAATGGCTATTTGACGTACGGACGGACGGACAACCCAAAAACATAATGCCCACAGCCACAGCTATATTTATGCAGAGGCATAAAAGTAAAAGCTACAGGTAGGAGTAATGTAGAAGATAATATATTGTATAGCAGACAACATCTTGTACGTAGGAGATAAACTTGCACATAAAGCAGTTCAACTAGTATTGGTCAACATTACTCAAAAAACCCCAAAAAAAAACACTTTTTTCACCCTGCCACTAAAGGCTTCTGTAGATGCTCTAACACTGTCAGATATCATACAATCTGGAGCTCATAGGAACAGTGTGAGTCATCTCTTTGCTGAGGATGGAAATGTCAACTGAAGATGGAATGACAAGTTTATTTTTAATACCAATGTGGCTTCCTATTATAAAGAGTTGCTTCAAGTGACAAAATTCTAAGAAAATTCTTAGAATTATGACATTTTCCAGGAATTCTCTCTACAGTTCGGACTAGTGCCTACTAGAGTTATTCATAAAGAATCTTAGGGGGAAAATAAGGAATACTTCACTCACAAAATGATCATTTGTAAATAAGTTGTGCTGTGTTTCCTAGAGTTCATGCATGCCTCAACGGAAAATGGTACACATATTGATTTACCGACTGATTGGGGACCACGTTTAAAAGAAAAACTTTATCAGGTGTTTGGGAAGCACTGATCATACAACTAAATAAATCATACTTGGATTATAATGCACAAGATGCCTGAGTTTGTAAATGGATGTTTTGATAGTTTTGTTAAACGTGGTCCTCAATTAATCAATAAATCAATGTGTTTGCCGTTTCCCATGGAGACATGCGAAAAAAAAAAGTTTTCTACACAAATTTAAGGCAACACAGCATGACTGATTGATTTACAAATGGGTGATTCCATTAAGAAAACTCTGAACATAACAAACTGTTAGGAGTAGGGCTGTAGTAAACTGGTGGGTTGATCAATTGTTTGGTCGTTATGTACTTGTTTGACCAAATTTTCACTGGTCCTACAATCGCTAGTCTTGTGTCTAACAAAGCCTTTCTTTTCCCAGCTGAAAAATGCCAGGGGTTGTTGTTCAGTGCTTATTTGTCCTCTGTGATGGTTGGTTTATGCTGTGTTTGCTCTGCCCCTTCTCCACTGTACTGCATTTTCCTCAAAGTTCAACATTTTTCACTGTTATTTTCAATCAGAACATGGATAATAGAAGACATTCAGTGTTGGATTTATTTTACTAAGTCGACTAAAACAACACTGCAGTTCAGGGCTGGATAACAAAGCGTCTGAAAGGAATAGGATCGCATCAGAGTCCTTGTTGGAGCAGCAGAATGGCTTACTTTAGCTGTTTAGCCTGAACACAGAGGTAACTTGCAATGGATGAGCTGTTGTTGAGCTTTGTGAAAGGAAAAAAACAACTTTGGTGGACACACAGTGCTATCAGGTGGTGTACACTCAGCACACTGTGGCGATTTAGTTAGTCTAGTGATAACCTGTTTAGTTTTCTTCCCCCAAGGACCAATCAAAGAGTATGTAGAATTTCAGTCGACCAAGATTTTCTTTGGTTGATCACAGCCCTTGTTAGGAGTAGGAAGGAGGACTTTTCAGAGGCTTAAGATGTTTTTTTTAAGCAGAGGAGAAAATGGTGGTAAGATGGGGGTAGGAGAAATCTTCACTGAATGACAATGAGTTAATGAAACAGTACAGATAAGATCATGCAGGCATAATGTTTATGGACAATCTCATTAGAGAGGCACTCACATCTCCCAACCAACGTAACAATGCTATAATGCTACAAAAAAGTTATCTCACCACTAATTTATGTGCAACTGGAAAAATGCAGCAGTGATGGCCTTTGTCTGTCTCAACCTTCCATCACCACCTTCCATCACCAGAGTGATCACACTAACAATTACAGCACTTTCACATTCTCATATTGTGACACAGTTCATTTCATTTCCACTTGGTGTCCACACCTTGAAGGCTCACAGAAGGGCATGTGTGTGACAATCACATCACATCTTTTTAAAAGAATACATCATACCTAGAAATCAATCAATCAATCAATCAATCAATTTTATTTATAAAGCCCAATATCACAAATCACAATTTGCCTCACAGGGCTTTACAGCATACGACATCCCTCTGTCCTTAAGACCCTCACAGCGGATAAGGAAAAACTCCCCAAAAAAACCCCTTTAACGGGGGAAAAAAAACGGTAGAAACCTCAGGAAGAGCAACTGAGGAGGGATCCCTCTTCCAGGACGGACAGACGTGCAATAGATGTCGTACAGAACAGATCAACATGATAAATTAACAGTAATCCGTATGACACAGGGAGAGAGAGAGAGAGAGAGAGAGAGAGAGCGAGAGAGAGATATGCAGGTAATGACAGTATCTTACAACAACATTAATGGAAGTAATAATATTATAGTTATAGTTCTGGTTACTGCGGTACAATATGTTGAAAGTATGTATTAATACCTGGCAGTATACATGTGTGACAATAATCATATGTGTATAATAACAGAAGAAGTATGACTAATGACTAATGATGGCAGCAGCAGCAGGAGGCATCTGGCGGGACCACGGCAGCAGCACAACCACACACGTCACGCTGTCCAGGCACCGCTGTGAAATGGGGTAAACCACACCTCCTCACCAAGGTAAAAGTTTCTGTCTCCTGTGCTCATTACTCTAAGCTGTCGTCAGAACTCTCCTCAAGTCCTCCTATACTAGGACTCCTTGGTAGAAGTTTTTAGGCCAAGCTAGAGCTCTGAGAGGGTCCTCAGAATGTTTGTGAGTATGGCCACTGAAATCCACTGTTGACCCTATCCCTGATGTGGCAAAGGCTGCATTCAGACTGCAGATAAAGGTGTCAAATATGTGATTTTCTTCCTCACGTGATGCCACATTAACCTGACAATAGTGTATGCTTGAAATGTTATAAAAATAGCTAGCAGAACAGTCAGAGGAGAAATGGCTGCAATGCAAATACATAGTGAATTAATAATTCCACTTTACTGCAACTTAGTCTTATTCATGTAGCTTTGGTCATCACTTCTATTGGTTATGAGAACACTGTACTCAAAGTTTATTGAAGAGATCTGGAAACGTGGTGACATCTCTAAAACAAAGTGTGACCGGTCAATAAACACGAGCAGTCAGAAGATAAAGCAGGTTAGAAAAAAGTGGGCAGTTTCTCCTAACCATTTAAACCTCTTTATATGGAGTCAAAGTTAGTGTTCCTGAAATGTTTGTTATAATCCCTCATTGAACAGGGAGACTGTGCACACACAACTACAGTTAATATAGTGGGTCAAGGTTGAAGAAGGAGGTGGGCCTATAACCTGAGTATACTGGGAAAAACTTTGTTTACCTTCATTTTCTCTGCCAAATATATTCAACCAACCTGGGGATTTTATCCAACCTGCCATAACAATGGTAAAGAGGCAGGGCAAAGCTATAAAAATTAGACCCACGTCAGATGCAACAGGAGTATCTTAAAAGAGAAAGAAGCTTAAGACTGAATTAGATGTGGGGCGTTGGTGGCTTAGTGGTAGAGCAGACGCCCCATGTACAAGGCTGTTGTCGCAGCGACCTGTGTTCGAGTCCAGCCTTTGGCCCTTTGCTGCATGTCATCCTCTCTCTCTCCCCCTTTCACACTTACCGTAAAACTCGGAATATAAGTCGCACTGGCATATAAGTCGCAGTCTATTTTTTAAGGTCTCAAACAGGGAAAACAAGGCTTTATATTACTATTTGTTAATGAAAATGTTATACAAGTTATTCCTACACTGTTTCCCTTTATTTTTAATTTGAAACACATTCAAAACACAATAACCTCTAAAGCAGCTTTGGTTACTTTTCAGATTGCAATTTTCCAAACAACCTCTTCAGGAAATAAAATTACGGTATAACAACATCGGTCAGCTTCTACCTCTCCCCTCTCTGGAAGTCTCGGACCTCCAGCCGCCAGCCTCCGCCTTGATTAAACGCTGAAAATAAAATAAAAGAGGGAGACAGGTTTTTCCTATTTTATCTTATTTTGTTTTATTTCTCCCTCTCCTCTTGCTAGAAGCGTCGGACCTCCCGCCTCCTGCTGCCGTCTCAAACACGGAGGTCTCCCTCTCCGCAGCGGAGCACCCACGGCGCAGCCCGGCCTGTTAAATAGCCTATAACCACTGTGTGACACAAACTCAGCGCTTTGATCATTAAATAATGTTGGGGTCGGTTCGGGTTCGGACAGAAATATGCTGCCCGTGCCGCACTCTAAGACACACACTCACACACAAACACACGGAAAACCGGACATTCTCATCAGTTTATAAAAAACCCCGGACGCCCCGGACAGGACGTGAAAAGTGGACATGTCCGGGCAAAAGAGGACGTTTGGCCAGCCTAACGTAGCACCATCTTGTGGATCAAATTACCTATGTCAGCATTTACCTTGGTCTATAGGTTGCACCGGTCTATAACCTGCACCTAACTTTTTAGATGAAAAAAAAGGGAAAAAAAGTGCGACTTATACACCAAGTTTTACAGTAACTGTCCTATCAAATAAAGGCAAAATATTCCCCAAAAAATCTTAAAAAAGAAAAAAAAAAAGACTGAATTAGATGTCAAAGGAGGCAGATCAGATATGGTACATGATGAACTAATGTGTGTCCTGCTGGAATCTGATGGATTGTATGGCTTTTGGTCAAACTAAACAAGAAATATGAATACATTTCTATGGGCTCTAAGGATTAACAATGAGCTTCTGTCATATATTTATAATTTATAGCTTAAAATAGGAATCAATTAATAAACCAATTCAGTATCTGACGAAATGTCTCTCCCTTCTGTTCCTAATATGATTGTGATTAATTGCCAGAATGTGTTTTTACATTATAATGTCACAGTTAAGTTGACCTTTTGGATATAAATTGTCCTCACTTCATCATTATATCCTATTAGCCATTTGTGTACAAAAATCTTATAATTAGCGTATCAATCCCTGCCTTATGGCCAAAAACATGTTTTGTAAAGTGACCTTGACCTTTAACCATCGACCACCAAATACTTGTCTGTTAATTATTGAGTTCTGGTGGATGTTTGTGCCAAATTTGAGGAAACTCCACAAAGGCCTTTTTGAGATTTTCTATTCACGAGAGTGACACGGATGCAAGGTCACAGTGACCTTGACCTTCAACGACCAAATTGTAACCAGTTCATTGCTGAGTCCCAGTGGACATTAGTGCCAAATCTTAGGAAACTCCCTAAAGGCCTTCTTGAGATATTGCATTCACGAGAATGAGACGGGCACAAAGTCACAATGACTTTGACCTCTGACCATCAAATTCTAATACTTTCATTGTTGAGTCCAAGTGAAGATTTGTGCCAAATTTGGAATAATTCCCTCGAGGTGATCTTGAGATATCACTTCATAAGAATGAGGCTAACAAGGTCACAGTGACCTTGACCTCTGACCTATGACTACCAAAATCTTGTGGGTTCATTGTTGAGTCCCAGTGGACGTTTGTGCCGAATTTAAAGAGATTCCCTCGTGGTGTTTTTGAGATATCACATTTACAATATCTGCATGGATGGACAACCCAAAAACATAACGGCTCCAGCCACGGCTATCACCAGCATGGAGGCAAAAAAGGAATAGATTAATAAAACAATTAAGATAAAGCCAAATTCAGTTAAAGATGATTTAATTAATAAAGCCCCATCTCTATACTTCTCCGAGTACCCTGAATGGAATGGATTTAATGTTTTCTCTTGTGCATACCAGTCACCTGAAAAGGATGATCACTGGACATAGGACGTACTGAAACACAACATGAGCATTAGGGCTTGTGTGAATGAGAGGAATTCATCGCTTTCAGTGGGACTAGTATCAGTTATCAGGAAATCCTACACTTTTTTGGTGCACACACTTTGTCAGGCTAAACACGCTTTAAAAAAGATGGAGGTCTACCTTTCTGCAGGCAGGACAGAGACCGTTCTCGTCTGTCCTGATTCGATGCCAGCAGAAGCGACAGATCTGGTATCCACAGGTGCAGGGGAAGAAGTTGACGTCATCGATCTCCAGCGGTTCCATACACAGTGGGCACTCCATTGGGTCGTCCTTCAAGTCGGGGTTCCGGGACATCCTATGATTGCACACTGCTGGACAGGACAGCTTTCACGGGTCAGGGACAGGAGGAGCTGCACTGGAACAGAGAGAAACAGGAGCTTTGATATATCCTGAAGAGAAATCAACTACATGAAAAATCCTAAGTCCATTTACTCGCAATCTCTAAAGACTGATATCCCTGGCTACACCAAAGCAAAAGTGTTGAATGAAGCAACAACATAGTGATGGTTCATTCTTATCAGTTTAACAGTAAACAAAAAAATGGCCACTGCTCTGACCATCCTGCTATGTTGATTTGAATGGGAATGTCTGTTCTACTCTCATCCTATTTCTACTGTTTTGGCATAGACCAGCATCTGTCAAGTATTTGACTGACCAACACTGCACCCTGCCACATGACATTTCATTACACTGCATGACAATATTTAAGCTATGGTTTTTTCTAGACCCTGTGTTGTCTGCTGAAGTTCTATCTGTATCTGGAAAATTCACTGAGGGGGCTGTGATTTTTCTCACACAGTGCTGAGTTGGTGGCGTCTGTTGTATCAGGTATGAGTGAGCCAATATGTTCAAATAAGTCCAGTTTGAGTAACAGATCCATGACTTAAAAGGCTTCTCAGACACAAAAAACACAGACTGCACAGTGTTTTGTAATACTATGGACAAGAACGAACAGTCTGCCCTTCAGGGCATACAGTACACAGGGCCCATCTCTATTAGCCAGGTACCTTGAAGAATCCAGTCCCTGAACTGAGACATTGCAGATAAGTGTTTTCTTCTTCTTCTTTTTTTTTTTTTTACCATAACCTGCCGCATACTGTGTGTGGCTGTAGTAACAAAATGACCAGAGAATCCAAAAAAGGCAAACATTCTTCATCAATTGAAGCAATCAGGGTCCACATTTAACAGCAGCAAAACTCTATCAAAACTAGGGATGCAGGATATTAGTTCTTTTGCAGATACCCGATATGCCAATATGTAACAACTTATTTGATAACTGATAACGATACATCCATTTTTTCCCCACCTTATTTTAGTGATCATCAAGTCTCTTCTGTAGTGGAATTAACATCATATTATGCATGCATGCTGTTATTGTTATGGCCCACCAGCAGATGGAGACATATTCATTATGCAAAATAAGAAAAAGCATATTGGCCGATTCTGATATTTAATTTTAAAGCCGATATCGGCCGATACCAGTGACGTGCTGATATTATCATGCATCCCTAATCCAAACAGCTGTTTACAAACGCTCACGACTCATGCAAATCTAATTTTTCCAGTCATATGCTCAGTACTTCCCAAGCACATGCATTTTCAATAACATGTTACAGTATAAAACACTTACGCCTACAAGTCGTGCTCCCTGAGTGCGCCCAGGCTCAAGAGTGCATATAAGCCTTGCTTGAGCAGAGTTCAAATTCATGCACTTATTCAGGCATGTTACTGCTCCATGCATGAGACTGTTTAACTGACATCTTTTAAATGGTAATGTTTTAGCAAAAATGCATGTTTGGGAAGCAGTGTTCATTTTGACAGCTTTAGGCTTAGTCTTCAGATGAAAAGACTTATTGATTTTAGTCATTTTTAACTGTCATAGTTTTAGTCAATATGTTTATATGTTTTTTTAATCTTTAAACAAATCTAGTGAGGCTAAGTCATGTATCAGTAATTAGAATCAAGGTGACAGGTTGTGTAAAAATTTAATTTGGACATTTTTAAACTATATTTTCAAATATAAAATATATTGGCACACTTGCAAACTGTAATTTCTCCAGCAGTGTTTGACAGGTTTAAGAGGTGATTTACGAGCACATATATCATTTGAAAAGCTCAATATCTCTCTATTTATGCTCTGAAAAACTTTGGTACCGCAAACAACTAATCTGAGACAACTAGGATTTGTACCCAGGTTCATTGTAAACTCTTATCTGTCTCACTGTTAAGAAGCAGAGAAATGACAAAATTAAAGCCTGAATGATTTCTTAATCTGCAACATGTTAGTCTGAAGGTTTAAACTCGTGTCCTCTCACAGAATCGAAAATTAAAATTTCAGACTGTTTACTTACAGCACAGCTACACTCACAGACAACTGAGCACTCTATCTGCCAGTCAAACTGCAGCAACCCATAAAGTCCAGACTGAGTGGAGTCCTGCAGGGGTCAGCTGCGAAGTCCTGTGGCCGATGGCTGATTGCTCTGCTGCCGTTCAGCGAGCGGGTGGCAATACATCCTGGCACACACTATTTACTGTAGTTTGCCAGCCTGACGCTCATACAGCATTTCAACATATACAGCATACAGCATTCCCGCGGTGGATTGCACGCTTAACAAGTCGTCAAAACATCACACCTGTCCTGCCCATGATACGGTCCTCTCAGCTGTTTTGTACAGACGTAGTTTTGGCGCTGTTACTACCTCCAATGGCGGAATCAAGGCAAAACAACTCTGTGCCCCCATTCTTAATTTTTCATTTTATATACTTTATTATTCCCAAGGGGAAATTCAATTTTCAAATACATTTTAACAGCTTGATATTCCTGCCTTAAAGAGAGCGAAAAATTGACCTAAAAGGTACGATCGTGGAATGTGGGGACAGAGTAGTTTCACTTTTAAGGCGGCATCAGAGGTAGTAACAGTATCAAAACTAGGTCTGTATAAATGGGATAGCAGACAGGACAGGATCATGGGTAACACGCACGTAACACATGTTATGCGTGCGATCGACCGCAAAAGACTTAAAAGTCGGTTGGTAGCAGTTAACAGCTGAATCAAAAAACAAAAACAACAGACCAAAGTGTCTGCAAATTGGGAAAACAACGAGGTCCAGGAGCTCCTTAACCTCTGAGCAGAGGACGAAATCAGCCGTCAAATAAGAGAGACAGTAAATGGTTGTTATTGCCATGTTATGCCATTGTTATTGTTTATAAGGCGCTGCAATTGCATAACTGTATGGAATATTAGAGGCTGATGCTGTTGTGTTACAAGTCACGCCTGTCACACCTCTTTTGAGTCCACAATGCTGGCATGCTATCTAAAATAACACACACTGGAACGGAATGATGCTGCTAATGTAAAGGCAGCATAAAGAAGGGACTTTGTAGCAGCTCTATAGCGTGACCTTCATGTAAAGGGGCTAGAGACTCATAGCCAACAACCCCAACTTACTGCTCCTTAGCCCACTGCTA
Organism: Epinephelus fuscoguttatus; assembly: GCF_011397635.1. Taxonomy (NCBI): domain Eukaryota; kingdom Metazoa; phylum Chordata; class Actinopteri; order Perciformes; family Serranidae; genus Epinephelus; species Epinephelus fuscoguttatus. Next base: position 32,104,573 of record NC_064773.1, read on the forward strand.
GATAAACATTGACCGTTTTATTGTGGTGAAACACAAGATGAAGAGTCTCCTCGGGGAGCAAGGCAGAAATATCTCTATTTACAGTGTGTCAGTTAGAAAAAATGATCCCTACAGCAATTTGTTTCCCCTTACAGGGTGTTGCCTGAGAAGAAGCCAAGCTGAGGCCATCACTAACCAACAGAGACAGCACTGTAACACATGCAGAATGACACTGATGCAAATCAGGCACATAAAAGGAACTACAACACTGTCTTCTGATCGTTGTTAAGCACGCATGCAGGCAGTTATGACTTTTTCTCATTAATAATTAACTTAAGTGCATTGTCTGAACACTCATAAAGAAACATAAACGACACACACGACTGTTTGCATAAGACTTCAAACCTTACTATCCCATGACAACTTGCTTATTTAAACATGACAAAGAGCAGGGCGCAATGTCTCGAGTGTGTAAGAGAAAAGTTACATTAATAACACTATCATAGGTACATCATAAGCAAAGCTGTATCATGTTTGGGTAGCCTGTTGTTTGAAATGTGTCACTGCTACTACCAGTAAAAAATAACTAATAATTTTCAGTAGCATCAGCACAGGGAGTCTGCAAAGCTGGTACCATGTACCTCTGTCCTGCGAGCAACAACTCATAGTCACCACACAGAGGCTGTGATACATGACTGAGAAGTGCCTGCCCTTTCCTTGAAAGTCTGAGTCATCTTACCACTACTAGACCATCGGGACACCAAATAACACTAAAGATACACCCCATTTATTTATTATAATGTGTAACCTTGGTAGTTTTCAACCTGGATCCTATTGTCACGTTTGTGTCTAAGTCACTCTTGTGAGCAACAATTTTTGAAATTTGGTCTAGTATTGAACGAGAACACTGCAGCTGACAGCGGTGAAACAGACTGCAGTGTACCCGGCAGGGAAATATGTACCTCGTCAATTTCTGTCCTCTAAAGGTGCTTGTTTTTGCTGCCAACATGCTCAGACAGTTATAATGGGTGTCTGACAACATTATGGAGAGGAGCCTGCAGAGTAATTAAACATTTTTTCTGTACCTTACACTTGTTCCATTAAGACAGTCATAATAACAATCTGAGCCTGTCAGTGGCTCTTTTAGTTTCCAACTGCAAGAAGTCACCTATAGTTAGATTTCAGAATGTCAGACCAGTGAAAGGTAAAGAAAAAAGTTTAATTTCTCTGTGGGGTACATAAATTTGTTAGACACTCATAATAACAATCTGAGCCAAAGGAGCAAAAACAAGCACTTTAAATGGATGTAAACTGATGGGGTGCACCCGCCCTGAGTGGTTACATTGCTGCCAGCTGCAGCACTCATTACTGGACCACTTTCAAACACAAAAACATGGGGAAAACGATTCCAGGTTGAAAAATTCAAAAGTTACCCTTTCACAACCCCCCCACCCAAAAAACCTCAGCTGTTTTTACATTAAATTTTTACATTCAATGCAGCTTCCTGTATTTGTCAAGTAGGCTTGGGCAGTATCTATTTTTTGTTTTATTTCTTCATACCTTCCTGGAATATCACCAGGGTATACAGTATGTAACTGTACCTTTGTACAGTGGTGCACACAAAACCATCAGTATCACTGTAATACCATCATACCACCCAAGCCTATCTTTATATTTCTGACACTTGGTGCTGTGGACACATTTAGGGTACTAAGACAAAAGTATTGAGGTTTGAGTCCTAGATCTGTACACCAACAAATTCAAACTCAATTTCATACCAGGAAGTGTGTAGTGTATAATGGATTTATCAGAGCTTTTTACTGAAAACAGTAACAGCAGCCTAAATTTGGTTAAAAAGCTCCATAATGCTCAGACACACTACATTATTGGTAATAATTCTCTGTGGGTTCATCACTACCAGAGACATCTTTCACATGAAACATAGTCATTTGACCCAGTGTAAAAATATTTTTCGATGCAGTTTCAAACACAAGAAGAAATTTCACACAGCATACGACAGCCTGGTTCCTAGCTGTGGGGATATTTTGATCTGGACCACAGTGTTACAGTGACCGATTAACATTACCGTCATCAGTCTCAACTCCCTCCTGCTAGTGGAAACACTCCACACCACCCCTCTTAGATTAGATTAGATTAAATTCAACTGTATTGTCATTGCACAGAGTACAGGTACTGAGCCAACACAATTAAGTTCTGCATCTAACCAGACGCAGTAAAAAGCAGTAAAGTGCAGAGCAATGTACATACGTATGTCTAGTGGTGTAATAAATTATAAATATAGTATGATAAACAGTAAAGGGTGGAGAACACATCTACAATAGTCTTTCAAAGGGGAATGCAGTTTAATAGCTCATAACAGCAAAGCCGTGTGGTTAGTTTTACCATGTGACACAGAAACTTTGCCTGGAGGCATGGTTGCTCTCTAACGGATGGTTTAAAAGGCACAAACGATTCTGTCAAAACAGTTCAGTACAGCCTGCTCCTGGCTCTCAGCATGCAGGTTTTAATCACTGCAGGGCAAAGTGTGCCACAACAGGACCAGATTCCCCTACTGCAGCACACTAATGCAACCCAGACTGAACATGTCATGGGGGTGACAGTTACAATGTAAGGAGAGGAATAAAAATTGGCTACAATCAACTCCATTAAACTTGCTCATTACAATGAAACAAACACTTAAAGAGACGTCAGCTGCCCTGTGATAGCACTGTGTGCCTCTGGGGCTGGTACTTTTGGAAAGCTAAGTTCTGTTTATAGGAGGAGTCCAATAGGAATAGTGTCAGAGCTGTGCCAAAAGGAGAATACTGGCATCACCACACAGACAACCACAATCTTCCGGTTTGAGAAGTCATGCTGACAACCTCAGGCACTTTACTTATTCAGGCTTTACAGAGACAGTGGGGTTTGTTTTGGTGATGAGGCCAAATAGTTAATATATGCACATCAATTAACAGACTCCAAGCCAGGAATTCAACAATTACTGATTCTGATCATATCATAGCTTGCCACCTGTCCCAGACTTGTTTTACTTTTCTTTCCTTAGCTGCATGCTCAGAAACGGACAGGACTGAGTGAGCTTAAAGGACATTTTCAAAGTTCATACATGTTATCCTTACAGTGTAAAGGCGAGGTTATACTTGTGCGTCAGCTCTATGCAGAGCCTACGCCGTTGTGAGCATTTATACTTGTACGGTGTTGTGTCTGTGTCAGCGGTGGGGTTTCTTTGAAGTGCTGATAACCTCAGTTGATTCAAAACACACCCAAAACACAAACACAAAATATTCTTCATATGGTCAGAATGGCTCTTAAACAGTGAAAACAATCTAAATGTGCCAAACACGTTGAGGATTTTGTAAAGTTTGTAAGCTTTGTATAGTGCCTATTTAGCTTATATATAAATATTAAAGTTATGCACTTGTCTAATTGTGACATAGTTTTTAACCACTGGGGAGGGACTTCATAGTTCGGTTTAAGGCAGGGTTAGGCAACCTGCGGCTCTGAAACCACATGTGCAAAATCTCAATTGCGGTGGCTACAGCAGTATTAATATGTTTTGCGGCTCCAGATAAATTTTTAAATTTTTTTTTGGTCAAATATGGCTCTTTTGATAGTGAAGGTTCTTGACCCCTGGACAAAGGAAGGGCATACAAATTTAAATGGTTGCATTTTGTATTTATTTCACTGCAGATTTTTGAAGACAACATGACATACGTTTTCTTTAAAAATCACCAAAATCACACCATTTGTCATAGCCAGAAACTGTAAAAACAGAATCTATTGTTGGATTGTCAAATTTCCGATAGTCCTTGGACACATCATACGTGATGACGCTTCTGTCAGGGAAAAAAAACTTTACCAAATCTGAGCTTAAAATAAGGATATTAAATTAAAATCACTTTATCCTATGTCTTATTTAAAGTTTGACCAAAAATAAATGCTTGCATGAACTAATCAACATGCATGACAAGAATGAAAAACTGTGGCTTTTTTCAGCTCCGGGATTTTGTCAACGTTAATTTTCAAACATAACGGGTAAGTTTTAAAAATCTAATAACTGATTTATTGTAGAAGGAGGGTCATGAATTTTCCTCCAGTCACTCAGGCTGGCTCAAGGAAATCTAGTTGTTGCTTTAGGGAGGGTCAAAATACAAAACAACAAAAAAACGAAGTCACGCCCCAGCTACCCCCTTCCCCTAATAACTTAAATAGGCAACAGTCCATTGTAATAAAGTGTGAAATGACATATTGTTTTGGGGGTTAGCACCAGCAGCTTTGTTGTTAGTCATGTACCGGGTGAAGTAACACTACAGCAGGGCGCCACCGGCTGTGTAGCTAAGCTAACCAGCTAGTGAGTTACCCGGCTATGCTAACCGGCTTGGTTGCCAGGCTGGATTGCTGCTAGCTACGGTCTGTCTGTATGACGTCGGCTAAGGGGTTTTCTTGAGCTCTGCCATATCGTAAAATGTCACGCTCACTGTGTGATAAACCCTGCCACCAAAGTTATTAAAAGACACTGACACTTCCTCTTACGCGAATGTGCTGTTTATAAGTTGTGTTCCTCACAGAAGTATGTCAGGAAGAGGAGTTTATGCGGCCTGCCCTCCGCCGGTAGAGCCCGACATAACCGAAACAGCAGCCCAACGTGAGTAAAGCTGCCTCGGCTCTCCTGTCGTAGCGGCGCCTCTAACAGACCAGCGGTAGTCGGACAGCTGTACAAAGCTTGGGCTCAACTATGTCTCTTATGTCAGCCAATATAAATAATGATTCAGGGCATAGCCTAGTTTATGGCGTTGGTTTAATTGGGATAACTGTTAGTCTGAATACTCACCCTGCCTAAGTGTTATTGGAGATTCTTCTGTAGGATGTTGAGAGAGAAGTATGCCTGAATGGGACAGTTACTCCGTCACAGCGAGCTGCCGTCTGTGGAACTCAGTAGCGGTTGTCCTCAGGAGACAACCGGCCTTTTCTCTCAGCTTATAAAGGTGCTGGCTACCTACTTACACCACAAACCACCATCTTACATTGAAAGGAGGAGAGAACAGGGGCAACTATACAACTCAGTGAGTCGGCGCAAATCGTCTTGCTGTTACATGCAAGGAATGATGGGTATTGTAGTCTCTACCAGTAGTCTCTACAACGTTGTTGTCTATTAGTTTATCATACAAAGAATATTGTTTAAAATGATATAAAAAAAAATAAGAATAAATTTTAAAATGAATCACTTGACTTAACTGTTTTAAATATGTTACTGTCTTTTATGAAAAAGCACCATTTATAACAGCATAAAGTTTATGAATTGTAATTTTTGTTTTTATAAAAGATAATAAATAAATATTATTACTTTTATGGAAAATTACAAACCCGTCTGGTGTTTATTTGAAGACAGGCACCAGCCAATGGGATTTTCACAAGAGATGACTTGTAAGTAGCCTAAGTAGGCTATTGATAACCAATTTATTTACATCTACTGTAGTAGCAGTAGCTAGTCTTGAACCTCCCTAGCAAAGCTAGCTATGGACTCCACATCCAACAATGGTAAAAGTCTCAGAGGAAAACAGAGATAGGCCTATTGATAATGGGTGGAGAGATTCATTTGCTCTTACCAAATGTTGATTAATAGCTCACTGCTGACTAGCCACCCTGTGCTAAAACATAATAATGAATACTCATTTAGACCTATTGATAGGCTATTTTTAAGGCAATAGTCTGTGTTACTTTCATAATAAGACTCAAATATGTTCGGCAACTCTAGATAGATTTTTTTTTTTTTTTTCAATTTTTGGTCAAAAATGGCTCTTTTGACAGTAAAGGTTGCTGACCCCTGTGTTAGGCAATTTATTGTTTTTCAATAGGCTAGCTGTCCTTTCACCTCAAAACACAAACATACAGCTTTAATTTGAAGGAGTACAAAGGAACAAAACACTTAATGGGAACGAGCCTTCTCAAGTTTCGGGGGGGACTCGTGTGTACCCACAGAAGAGAACCCATTTTCATTCAGATATGCTGAGATGAGAGTTCAGGGGACCCCTTTCAAATTGCCCTTGCCAGCTGTTTGCCAAAATTTAGCCTGCACTTTGGAGCGATATTTAGCCCCAGCAAGCTATGCTGACATGGTTGATACCAGGGGTCCGTTTCACAAAGCAGGTTTAGTGAAAACTCAGAGTCTGTTAACCCTGAAATGAGGGAAACTCTGAGTTTTCCGTTTCAAAAAGGGAGGTAGGCTAACTCAGACCAGAGAAAGAGGGGTAAGTTACCGTAGTAACAGACTGTATGAACCTAACCTGGTCGGGACCAGGGCCCGTATTCCTAAAGATTCTGAGAATCCTCTCATAGAGCTCCTAACTTAGCCTAAAAATTCCCAGCAAGGAGTCTTAGCTTACGAGTGATTCCAGAACACTCTCAGAGAACTCTGAGCAAGGAATGGACAGAAGCTCCTATCTCAGTGAGGAGGTGTGGTTGACCCCGTTGCTAGGTATGAGTCATCATTTCCAAAGCTGTGATTGGTTGATCCTAAAAGCTGGATAAAAAACTTACTTTTGGTGATAATTGATAAACTTAATTATGGAATCTAATCTTATGAAGACTGTGTAATTGTAAATAACATATCACATAAAAGAAAATACATGTTAAATGAATAGTAAACTGTACTATAAAATAATCCTACTGAATGCCCACATATTCACATAGTGATGGTTATATTAATTTGCTTTTATTAATTGCATGCTTTTGTACTTTCAACTATCAACATCTCAACTTAATTTGGTATTAACGAGTGTAACACAACACAGCTTTCATCAATGTCCTTGATTGCTGACAGGTGTATAAGAAGTAGGCTTGTCTGGCTTTTACATCTGCTACAAACTAGTGAACAACAATAGAGAAAAAAAGAACAAGAAAACCCAACTGGACCGAGGAACAGTGTTTGCTTTTGGCTCAATTGATCAATGAGCATAAAAATGTTTTGAGGGGTAAATTTAGCCCCAGTGTCACAGTGCAAGCCAAGAAGCAAGCCTGGGACACTATAGCACAACAGATAAATGCCTCCTTTCCGTTGGTTGTGCACACAAGTGAGGATTGCGAGAAGCGGTGGTATGTGTTGCAGTCAAAAGCAAAAGAGGAGATTGCAGCACAAAAACGTGAAGCTTCACGCACAGGTGAGTGATATACCACTTCTTTACACCTGCTGGCAAAGTTAATTTAAATGCCTAATTATTGTGTATATATTGATTTACTGGATTTCCTTTTAGGGGGTGGACCACCTTCTAAGCAGCTGTCCCAGGTTGCAGAAACAGGCATTGACTCCTCAATGTTGCAGGCCATTGAAATGCAACAATGGTAGAACAAATGAGTTTTCATATATCAAGAGGCAGGAAAACAAAATATTAAGCACAGTGTTTATACATTGCATAAACCATTTAGCGTATTGCTTGTGCATGTTCCTTCTACTAAATCAATTAAAACAAAACAATAATTAAACTAAATGTGTTCCCCTTTCTGTAGCATGGAGCGATCAGAGGAACCGGGCCCCTCAACATCACAGGTGTACGACCATCAGACAGTCCAGCCTGCCCGCTGCTGCCGCTCAAACACCATCCCTGCCTGCTGCACCTGCTGCTCCAACACCATCCCTGCAGGACAGAAGATTAGAGTTGACGATGGATGTCTTAACGCAGCAGAAAAGAGTTCTCTGCCTACAGGAGGAGTACTATAGACTGAAAATTCAGTTCCTAAAAAATAAATTGAGTGACAAATAGATATTGTGTCTTTGAGTAATGTGTCATGTATGTAACTATTGTAAGTGATGTTTGGTAAAACTATGTGGTACATTGATTAAATGCATTCACACATTTTCTAATTACATATATTTTCTAATTACATATACTGTAACTTGCCTGAAATGTAAATTTGTAAAGTGGCCTCTGTAAGATAGTCCACTTTGAGCCAAGTTCCCTGTGGAAAGTCAATGTTTACTTCACCACCACCACCATCATCATCGCTCTCCTCGTCACCATCACCCTCAAGAGGTTCTGCAATCTGCCGAGCCTTGCAAATGTTGTGCAGTATTGCACAGGCCACGATGACTTTGCAGACTTTATCAGGGGTCAGCCGCACCTCTCCACGGAGGACATGAAAGCGTCTCTTCATTTGGCCAATGCCATGCCCCACAACTGCCCTTGTTCTCTTATGGGCCCTACAGACATAATTAAACATTATACATTATGTACATTATTTGATGGAAATATCTAGGATAATCCAACATGCAATTTACATTTTATGTCCATGCATAATTCTATATTGTTTGGGTTACCTGTTGTAGTTTAGTTGTGGCCCTTGGTGTGGCTGGAGGTAAGGCGTTAGGAGCCATGGTTTGCATGGGTAGCCACTGTCCCCTAACAAGTGGCAATTGGCTGGCACATATTGTGGGTCGAAAAGCTGTCTGAGACCACTCTCAGAGAGCATTCTGGCATCATGTGTTGAGCCTGGCCATTTAGCAACAATGTCTAAAATTTTGTAGTCAGCACTGAAAACAAGCTGAACATTGATGCTGTGAAATCTTTTCCTGTTCACAAAGATGGCTTCATCTTCTGATGGTGCAATTATTCTGACATGTGTCCCATCAATTACACCCACAACACCAGGGAATCCTGCAATGTCCATAAATGCCTTTGTGGGCTTGCAAAGTGCGGGTATCCAGTGGAAATTTAACAAATTGTGTCACAATGTGAGGTTGTGACAATGCTGTCAATGTTTGATTGATGACCCTGCTGATGGAGGGTTGTGACAGACCCAAGTCATCACTGCTGCATTGTTGCATTTTCCCTGTTGCCAAATACCTCAAGGTTGTGATTACCTTCATTTCAGATGGCATTGTGGCGTTGGGTAGGAGAAGTCAGTGCATCTCTAATGAGATCGACCACAAAAACAATGCCGGCGCGATCCAATCTGTAGCGTTTTAATAATTCACCGTCTTCCAGTGTTTGGAGAATATCTCTCCTGCCTCTTCCCTCTGCCATTTTGTCCTCTGCTTAGGGAACTCCTAAGCTGCTTAAAAGTCCTCTTCCCTGCTCCTAATAGATCTCACCTTAGGAGCACTCTTAGGAGCTAGGATTCTTTTGGAATAGCTTTTATCTTTACTAGGATCTACTCTTAATTTTTAGGAGAAATTCTAAGAAAACACCAAGATTCTAAGAATTTTCTTAGAATTTGGCCACTAGGAGCAACTCTTTGCACTAAGAATCTTTAGGAATATGGGCCCAGGTTTTTCTCAATGAACCTCGAGTTTCTCTCTGTCTCCGCCCTCTTTCAGAGCCACACACTCCATTTGATTTCTTCATTCATTCAGTCAGCAGGCGAGTTTTGGCGTAGCCTAGTTCTGCCGCCTGTCATTTAAAAAAAAATCAGAGTCAGTATATTAGAAGTCCATTAGGCACAGTAGGTGGAGACTTTTTTCGCTAACATGGCATGACCTTTTGATAACGATCCCGTGGATTCAGCATTACTGCGCAGAGAATTAAATATTTGTCGGGAGATGGTTATCAGACCGCGCATAGATGTTCTAGCATTTCCACACAATTATCTTTTTGAGCTGTACCGTTTCACGTCACAGTCCATCATCTAGGCTACATACACAACCTAATCCGTCCTTACATCTGCAACATTACCAATCGTAGTCATGCTCTCACATCCCAGGAGATATTGTGTGTTGCGCTGCGTTTCTTTGCAAATGGAAGTTTTTTGTACAATGTCGGAGATGCTGAGCACTTGAGTAAAGCAACTGTATGCAGGGCGGTCAGAAAAGTGTGCTCGTTTTACGGGCATCTGCCTTCTTTCTGTTGGCTGAGTAGAAGTCTGTGTTAGTTTAAATAGGCTTAATTAGCCTATTTAACAGAACATGATATAGATGAGAGAAGACGTGTGTGAAGACAGCATTACACTATGTTGGGGGTAAAACAACTACACAGTCAAACAGCCCCTTAATATTTACTTTACAATGTAAAACATGATCAAAATGAGGTACCTCCATGAGATTATGCCGAGGTCTTACCTGTTTTTATATTTCATCCTAAACTGCTGCCAAGTGCGCTTCTCCCCTGCGGGATTGCACCTAAATGAAATAAATTAATAGGCTACCATTCAAGCAGTTTTCCCCTGTAATATTATTGTGATTGCAAAGGACTACATTTAAACTTTGCATTGACCCGAGCAGCAATGTTCTCCCACGCCGTCTCCCTCTCTTTTGCAGCTGCAGCGGTGTTGCACTTCTTTTTGAAAACGTGTGCAAACTCTCCGTATGAGCGCATTAAGATTTCTAATTCTAGTGGGGTGAAAAATGCAGCCCTCCTCTTCCCCGTTGCCATGGTGACTGGTCGAATCCATTGATGCTGGCTTTTTATAGTTGTGGTGCACGCGCTTAACGCCAGGTGAAACTACTCCGAGTTGATTAAACTGAGTCAAATCAGCTGTTCTGGAACTGGAAACTTTCCTATCTCAGAGTAGATCAACTCAGAGTTCAGGATTAGACTCAGAGTTTGTTGAACCTGCTTTGTGAAACGGACCCCAGGGGCCTGTATCACGAAGCAGGATTAATGTCTTAGCGAGGTAACTTCAGGGTTAACCCTGGGTTTTCGGTCTCACAAAGCCGGTTCAGTTCTTATCAGGGTATATCACCATGGTAACTTACTCTGAACGGCTATCCTGCTCCAGAGCAGGGTAAGTTCAGGGTTGAATCTGATCCTATAAAAAGCACCACCCACTGGCCAATCAGCTGTTCGGAAAAAAATGACTCCGCTGACAGAAATGCAGCCCAGTCATGACAGGAAGTTTAATTAATTTGATTAATTTTGATTTGAAAGTTTATTTTGAACATTAAAAAAAAAGAAAAGAAAGCAACAACAACAGACAATGAAAAGATTGTTCAAAAAGGAGTGGAAAGAAGTCGAAATTTCATCCCACCCCTTCATAAGAAAGAAACTGATCATTTGCGGACACTTAATAGCACCATTAATTAGTGCCAACATTTCTTCTTGTTGGAGGAAATGATCCCTGTTAAAGATAATGTTAGACGATAATTGTAATACACGCAATCCATCTGCGCAGCATTGATTTCATGGGATTCAAGGGTGTGACCAGTGTCAGATGTACAGGTACAGGTACTGTAGCTACTTGAACCAGTGATGAGTAATTTAACCTACACATCATTTTATTTGCTACCTTGCTTTGGTTTGATTTTTCCCTCTCTCCTCCTCTCTTCTTTCCTGACCCGTTTTTTTCTTCTCTATTATGTGATTTCATTGATGTTTTGACAGGGGAATTTCTTTGATAAGCTTTTAGTGGCTTCTAACCTCTCTGGCACTTTTCTTTTCTTAATCTTGTAAATGTTATACTGTCTGTTTTTAACATTATGTGCAAATAAACTAATCTAAACTAAAACTAAACATTATTCATCCCGTTATGCGTTGCCACGCATGTTTCCTCCTCCTGCAGCTGCCACAGTGTTGGCCTTTTCTGTAATGTTGCTTTTCTCCTCCTCATATTTTAGTAGAATGAATCTCTGATCCTCACGAGAAATACTTCCCCTCACATACAGCGCTCTGTGAGGATACTCTGTGAGGATGCTCTGTGAGGACGATCAGTGACACTGCGCTTCTCTCGTGATTGTGATTGGTCCGCTGCGTGCGCGTTCACGGCTCTTGATAAAGCAACCCTGGGTTGAGTTACTGAGTTGATATCCAGCGTCGTGATACCGATGATCCTGATTGCCATTGTTAGGGTTAGTCAGCCCAGGACAGGTCTGGGTAACCCAGGAAAGGTTGATCTCGCTTCGTGATACAGGCCCCAGGTGGCCTAGTTTCACAAGGTACCACAACATTTGTGCTAGCTTTAAAATGTGCCACTCTTGTTTTCACCAGAAGAGGCCAGTAGGGAGGCCTGCAATTTAGGGTCAGTGGCCATGGACCTTTCTGCCACCCTTTGGGAGTGCCACTGATATAAAGCTGACAGCAATGGCATATACCACATACATTTATTTAACACACAGCTTCTCAATACAAACTACATTAGCAGCCATATGCAAGGAACCATGACAACCAAGTTTCAAATATGTACCCACATGAATTATGAACCCAAATATGCATTTTGTATCTAGGAAAATGCATGAAATCGTTTTAAATTATTTGTAGAAAATATCTGTCAAGGGCGGCACGGTGGTGTGGTGGTTAGCACTGTCGCCTCACAGCAAGAGGGTTGCCGCTTCGATCCCGGGTGTGGGAGCCCTTCTGTGCGGAGTTTGCATGTTCTCCCCGTGTCAGCGTGGGTTCTCTCCGGGCACTCCGGCTTCCTCCCACAGTCCAAAGACATGCAGATTGGGGACCGTAGGTGTGAATGTGAGTGTGAATGGTTGTTTGTCTCTATGTGTCAGCCCTGCAATAGTCTGGCGACCTGTCCAGGGTGTACCCTGCCTCTCGCCCGATGTCAGCTGGGATAGGCTCCAGCCCCCCCGCGACCCTCAAGAGGATGAAGCGGTTAGAAGATGAATGAATGAATGAAAATATCTGCCAAGACATCTATACAGCCTTTCTTTCATCCTTTCATTCCCTCATACTGGTGTGTGGTGTAGGGTAGCTCTACAAACAGTAGATGGAGACATTTGCTTACATTAAAAAATGCTCTCAACAGATGTCACAAACACAAGGCCACAGAGCAGAACAAGTGATCCATTTCTCAGCTGGCAAAAGATAAAACCAGTTGAATTAGTGAAACATTTGACACTGCTGAAGATCTGAATATATCCTATATCTTTAAATGTCAGAAAATGATTCTATTTTCTGTTCAAGCTTTGTGCAAACCATTTTAACTCTGACTACACAGATACACCTTTAACTACATTTTGACCTACTGAAATGCTTTTTGAAAAAGGTCCTGTTGGATAGACCTCAAATTACTGTACCTAATGACTTGTTTCTTTTGCCGTTAAGTTGTATGAAAACCCTGATTAAAAGTAAATTTGTGTTGTCATCATAAAACTAATTTTGACCAATTACAACAGAAATATACATAACTCCAATTCAGTAGCCTATATTTGGCTAATCAACGGGGGATATCCTCAGTATTAAAGTAAATATCATTAACATATTTTGACAAACAAATAATAAGGCTTAATTTTGAACCTTGTGTCAGGTCAAGACCAAAATGTGTTTTGAAAAACTACCGTACCAAAAGCTGGCACTGAATGTCTACTTAGATTTGTAATCTTATTTACTTATTCATGTGATATAAATAATAATGTTGGCAATCTCTGACTATTTTATTCAGACAAGGCTCATGACAGTTGTGTGTGTTTAGACAATATATAACTTTTAAATTATTTAGCTTCTTTTATTTAATAAAAAAGGGGTTTGTAGAAAAAACATGTTTATATAAAGTGAGATCTGGTTCTGTTTGAGAGCTGTCATTGTGACTGATGGCTATTTTCAAAGATGCTTTATCAATACACAGAGGCAATTTCACAAAATGCAGCTGAAGTGTTACTCTTTGCATGCTCCTACACACCATACACATACATATTCAGAGGGGTAGCACAGGTTATAATATATATACATAGATATCTGCAACTGTCGATCTGTATTTACAGTACAACTTCTCATAATGTCAGATTTACAGTAATCATAGATGAAGAACCAACTCTGTCATCTTCAGTTTGTGGTTATAGGATAGGTTCACATTTGTTCAAGTCTCGTTTTAATACAATACTCACATGCCTGTAAGTACACTGAAAACAATACTGGTAGCTGCAACAGTTCCTCCTGTCCATGCTGACTGCAAAGAGATTCTCTTTCAAAGCAATTTAACTGCAAGCAATGAGGGACAAATTGCCAAATTTCAACTTTGTGTTACTTGCTCTCTGTAACAGATAAGCAAGGAAACACAGTATTGAAGCACAAAGAGTCATTTCTTGCATTAAAAAGACACTGTCTTTGAAAAGTACTGACTCAATTTGTCTAACTCAGACTGCTGAAGTCTTAGTCTTGATCTGTAAGTAAAGGTACTGTATCTGCAATAGCCAAAGCCACATCCTTCATAACCACAGATGTGTCTGCCATATGCAGCATGGATTTAAGACTTGCCCAGAAAACCTGCTGCTTCCGTTCATCCTTGGGCCACTCCAGGTATGTCTGCTGCCTCAGTAAACTCCTGAGTCTCAAGAACTTCTTGGGCAGAGAGTCAGTTGGAATGGGCTCCCGTAATATGAAGACTAAAGAGTCCCGCTGGACACTGATGGCTCTGTGCTGGGCAAAAAAGAGCTCGTAGTTGCACCATTCACTCTGGACAAAATGTTTGGAGAGGACGAACAGCGTCTTGTAACTGGACTCCACACAGTTGATGATGTTGTCTATGATCCACTCACCAGGGACGAAGTCACGCTCGTGAACACAGAGTGAACACCCAGCACCTTCCAGAGAGGGCACCAGCTGGCTGTCTACCCAGTCAGAGTCCTGATGACTGTAGGAGATGAACGCATGATAACTAAATGATACATTCTTCAACATGTTAGAGCGCTTCTTGCCTCTCCTCTTCACCCTGATCCACACCCATAACATCTTAGTATACCACACTCCATCACATTTATAGAAAACAAGACCTATCGCAGCACATATGAGGATTATTACAGGAACAGCAACTGCAGCTTGAAGCCACATCTCACATGACAGCTCACTGGTTTTGTACTCTGAGAGTTGCAGAGCTGCAAAAGCTGGTGGGGTGCTGCATGTATAATCGAAGGGCCAATCGAGTAGCATAGATTTGTTAAGAACAGTGACGAACCAGTGGGAGTCACATGAGCAGACAAATGGATTGCCTCCAGCTTTGAGGGTCTGAAGCCTGGGAAGTCCTGCCAAGCCCTCCCTGGATATAGTCGTGATAGCATTCTGGTCTATGTAGAGACTGAGCAGAGCCTTGGCACTGAGATCAGCAGGGATAACCTGGATGCTGTTGGAGCTGAGTTGGAGGTGTGTCAGATTGGGAAACCGAGACAGATCCTCTTTTGTTATGGCTGTTATTCCCGTCTTTGACAAGTCAATCCTCTCAAAGTTTGCTGAGAGGTATTTAAAGACACTGTTGCCCAGGTTGTTGTTTCCCAGGCTGAGCTCAGTCAGCTGAGCAGGCCAAAAGCAGTCCCCGTCCAAGCTGATGGAGTTAAAGCTGAGGTCCAGAGACTCTAATGTCTTCATCTGATGCGTCTTCTCAGAGATAAAGGAAAGACTGCTGAAGCGGTTCTTGCTTAAAGATAGTCTCTTGAGTTTAGGGAAGACGGAGGTGTATGAACAATGAATCCACCAGAAGCCTGAATCCGGCAAGAGGTTATCTGACAGATCCAATGTCTCCAGGGAGGGCAAGGCGGATAACAGGTTGCAGGGTAAAATGTTCATTCCAGTCCCAGAGAACTTTAAGTAGGTCAGATTTGAGATGGCCTCAAAGCTCATGTTGAATGTGGGGTATTTGTATTGATAGTGATTTATCCCATTGAAGGTAATCGAGGATAGGTTGATTGTGTGATTAATGGTGCGAAACTGAAACCCATCCGGTGTATCTTCACTATAAGTGATGTTGACAAATGAGAGATCATAAAGGTAGGAGAGCCACACATTCTTCAGAAACACCTCCATGAATGAGCTGTTCGTCCAAGTGTTTTCTATGGTGAGATTCTTTATAAATGGCATTGTCCTCAGGTTTTTAAAAAGGTTGCCAGTGTCACTGCAGTTGTCTGGAAATAGAGTGATGAATCTCAGTGATGTTGCTTTTGTCACATTCAAGTCCGCGAGGACGTTCTCAAATGTATTCAAATCCCCACAAAAAGGTGCAAAAATTGACACAGTTTCAAGAGACTTCAGTTTTGTGAGAGCACCAGAATCATAGTTTTGCCAGTGAATTCCTGCTCCCAAAGTCAGATGATGTAGAGAAACGTTTGTCAGTGGATCAAAGTCATCATAGTTGATTGACAGAGCAGCTGTACTACCTAACACCAGCACATCCAGATTGATTAGCTTCTGAAAGGATGCTGGAATTCGATAGCTGTTGTACAGGTTGTTAGCCAAATCAAGGATTTTCAGCCATTTCAATGAAATGTCCGGGATGATGGGTAACTCATTGTAAGATATGTTGAGAACTTTGAGTGCTGGTGTGTGACTGAACACAGCAGGAGAAATTTCTCGCAAGCCACAGTTAGTTACCGTCAGATAGCAGAGTTGGGACAGTCCAGAAAACGGAGCTCCGTTCAGTCTTTGGATGGAGTTATAAGAAAGATCCAGATACTGTGTGTCATTGGGAAGATTTGAGGGAACACTTCTTAGATTCTGATGGGAGAAGTCTCTCATTCCTCGCCTTGAGGTGATGCACAGTTTAAATCCACTTTCATCTTCTTTGACAGCTACACAGTCAGGTTTGATTAGGGACACGATGGCAATGGTCCCAATCAGAAAAGTCACACTTGTGCTGAAACAGAAAAACAATGGAAAAAAATAAGTCTAAAAAGCTGAGCATTGAGCAAACATTTTAGAAGCAGAACTACCAGTGGTGCAGTGGTAATTGATGAGGTCAGTATACTACTAGGTAGATGGGCAGGTTACCGAGGAGAAGGTGGGTATACTCTCTTTATATTTAGAAGGCTTTCTGGCTAATAGTTGCGTGTACTCTATACGGCCAGAAAAAGAGGTAGGTATACCTCCGTACAGGGATGGGCAGTATTTCTATTACTTGTATTTAAAATACGTATTTCAATTGCATTTGAGTATTTTGTAATTTGTATTTGATAAGGCCGATAAAAAGCAAATGTAATTTGTGACAAAATACTTTTGAGTGGAGTAATTTTGTATTTAAAATATTCAAAATACTTTCTCCACGAATCAAAAAACAAAAATAATAGGCTACACATTCTTATAGCTTTTTAATATTTATATTTATATGTTTTGTTAACTTGGGCCATTCAATGTGCCCTTCAATGACCTATGGTCTGTACTGGACTGTGCATAACATAGGAAATTGTATGTTGTTGTGGGTGATGCTTGGGATGAGTATGCTACAAATGAATTGCCTCACGTGGGATCAATAAAGTTGTCTG
Organism: Epinephelus fuscoguttatus; assembly: GCF_011397635.1. Lineage (NCBI taxonomy): Eukaryota > Metazoa > Chordata > Actinopteri > Perciformes > Serranidae > Epinephelus > Epinephelus fuscoguttatus. The sequence goes on from NC_064773.1 coordinate 32,121,686, forward strand.
AAGTTAAATCTGAATCAATAAATAATATTTTAGGGTAGCCTACATGTCCCTAGCTTTTTTTCCCTCTTTTTTTATTTGAAAAAAGTTGAACACAGGGCTCCAAAGGCTCCAAGTTAGACAGCAAAGAAGTGAACTAGCTACAGTAGCTACAGCATCTTGCTGCTGTTTAGCTAGACTGTTAGTGGACAGTTCACAGCACAGCTAGACTAGACTTGCCAGGCATGCTGCTCACATGGATGGACCCACACTACCAGTAGACTACCTGTTCACTTTTGTATTCATTAACCATTTATTCTTATTCATTTTTCTGTGCAGAGCTTGATGTTTTTATTCATATGACTTTCATAGTACACATAGGCCTAATGCTATTCATATGTTATTATCACAGTGTCTGAATATTTTATTTGTTGATACAAAAAAAGTTTATGGGCTGTTAAGTCAGATTAATAAATATGCATAATCAAGTTGTTGTCTTTTAATGGCTTTGCTTCATTACACTTAGTTCTGTGACTGTTCTGCCGATTTTTTAGTGGGGTTCATCAGATCATCAAGGCTTTGTGTATATCCTATAGCCCAAACCTGCATTCTCTGCTATACCAAATTGTGAGAAAACAAGCGCAAATTTGCTACTATCACATGGACGAATCATGGGCATTTTTTCTGGTATAGTTAATCATGGTCTCTAGTTGCAGAATGTAAATTTTGAGCATTTTTAGTTGAGGACTTTTTGAGTTATTCACAAAAAGCTTTGTGGACCCACCGACCAGCCAACAACCAACTGACCGACAGAGTGACCTATAGAGCTGCGGGTCGCTGCTAAAAAGAAAACGAAAAAAAGTATTTTCTGTATTTGAAAATACAAAATACATGTATTTTATTTTGATACATTTTCTGACACCAATATTTTGTATTTTATTTTGATACATTTATTTGAAGTGTATTTTGTATTTTGTATCAACATACATTTTGATATATTTTTTCCCATCTCTGCCTCCATATACCAGCATATACCCTCCACTACACCACTGAGTACTACAAAATGAAAACAAAAATGTAAGGGAGAATAATAAGTACATTACCTTTGGGTGGACATAGCTTTCGAAGCAGTTGTTTCCAACAGAGTGTGAGGAGCTAAGATCTGAGCCATACTCTGTGTGCTCTGACTTTTATTCTGTGTATTCTGAAAGGCAACCTATCAAATCTCTGTTCCTGTTTCTTCTTCCTGTAAATTCCTCTTTTCTCTGTTTTTTCCCTTTTCACATGACAGCAAATGATGTTTGATTGAGGATTTAGCCCAAAGTACATTAAGATAGTATATGATAAAAATAAATTACAATGGTATAAATAACTAGCCAGTAGCCTTTTTTTTTGTATCTCAGTATGTGGATGTTTTTGGACTGGAGACAATAACTGACAGACCCCTGTCCATTTTGTAAGAAACATACAAAGCCCAACAGTCACATATTTTTTCAGTCTCATTTGTGTCCACCCCTGACAAAAAATATAAGAAAACAGCGATGAGAATTCACAATTTATAAGCTCATTCATCACTTTTATAAAACATCATTTAAAGTGTTCCATAAGAATTTGATACACGATGGCGCTAAGATTAAGTTCACACTTTTAAAGTCTAATGTCTCTCAAGTCATATTGTATTATAAGGACATGATCATAATACTGTGCAAGGTCAGTATTCAAAAGAGCTCATAATTACTTAGCCTAAAGGCCTTAAAGGAACAGTATGTAAGATTTAGGGAGATTTAGTGGCATCTAGAGGCAAGTATTACAGATTGCTACATGCTGAAACCTCCCTGGTTAGAATTCTTTTAGTGTTCATTCCTCAGGAGGTTTTTAGTGGGAGTCAAATTATCCGCAGAGGTCTCGCCCTCTCCCAAAACAAACAGAGCAGCTGATTTAGACTGGTAAAAACACTGAGTGAAGCAGTTTCATAAAATGAATCAGTGTTTCTCTGACCCTGTTTTGCATGTCAGAGATGGGTTGTTAGCCTAACGACTGCTAGTATGTGCTCACCTTTTTTCTCTGATAACTTAAAGTCAAGACAGGGAGAGGCAAATTATCCACAGAGCTCTCTTTGTCTCCAAGGAAACAGACCCAGTGATTTAAACTGGTATAACACAGAGAGAAAAAAAGTAATTGGAAAGTAGGGCTACTGTAGAAACATGGTGGTACAACATGGTGATCTCCGTAGATAAGACCCCGCTCCCTATGTAGTTATAAACAGCCCATTTTAAGGTAATAAAAACACAACAATTCTTAATTTCAGGTAATCATCCACTAAAGAAAGCCTACTTATTATATCATATTCCATTTCTGCCAATACATCCCCCTAAATCCTACACACTTGAGTTTTAAAACTGTAGTTGGTAACCTTAATAAAAGTATCTTTCTGTCAGAATTGCTGAAACTGTTACTATATCTTGACAGTAGTACATAAGACAGGTAATCTGTGAAAAAGTCATATTCCTCTGCCACCTCATAGTGATTCTAATGGCATTCATTAGAACCTACCACAGCTGAAGGAAAACAACAGCGGTGTGAACTGGCTGGTCTGAGCTTGACTCAAGCCAGCTGATGGTGTCACCTGAAACTCCACTGGTCAAATTGACGGCAGCCAGTTTTAGAACATAAAGCATGTCACCTGTTTCAGCAGCCAATTGGCTTGTAGTGAAGTTCGCTGGTCAAGTCAAAATGAATACCAATGGCATGTTCAATGGCTGCAGCACGTGCTCCGTCCCCACCGAGCTCTCTCTTTCCAACCTCACAGTGTGCCGGTGTCAGACAGTGGGTAGCTGCTCAATCAAATTAAACTGTCAAAAATACACAGAAGAAAACTAGTGAAAACAACACATCTAAAAATAGATACAACCCAACACTGTAAAGTCTCACAAGTAAATTTATTACCCAAATCAAAGTGGCATGAAATGATCTGCTGTGGTATGACGTCACAAGGTAAACGGACTATGTGTAACTCTCTGTGTCAATCAAATCAACTGACAAACAACACAATGGAGTGTTTTTGCTGTGCATGGAAGTTCAGTGTGGTGATCAGAAATTTATCTGCAAGAAAAAAGAAAAGCTTTCGTAACTATTCTTAAGTTTCATTTCACTTTTTGTGTTTGCAGCTTCAATACAGGACTTTACTTACTTCTGTCCTCCCCCAGTCTTTCAACATCGCCCTTGTAGTTACATATGGGATTAGTTTGAAATCAACATATAGCCAACTTGTAGCCATTATTTCTCAAGCACCATTGCCTCAGATAGGAAGTGATGTAATTTTCATTTGCAACAACACGACATAATAGAAATTAGAATCAAGGTAACAGGTTGTATAAAAATGTACAACCTTTTTTTTTCTTCAACTAATAAATTATTTCTGCACACTTACAAACTGTCATTTCTCCAGCAGTTTTTGACAGGTTTAAGCGGCGATACACGAGCACACACTTACTGATCATCAATTAAAAAACTCAACATCTCTCTATTTATGCTCTCAAAAACTAACCTGAGATGACTAGGATTTGTACCCAGGTTCTTTGTGAATTGACTTATCCATCTCACTGTTAAGAAGCAGGGAAAATAATTTAATTAAACCCCGAGTATGCCTGTTCACTTACGTTTTAACAGGTCTGACGCTACTATGCACCCCGGCTGTATCTAGGCTAACGGCTAACATGCTAACTATTATTTTTATGTCACTAGTCACTTGAAACAAATTTAGGACAATAGGAGACAGGTTGAAATAAACCGAAATTTCCCTTTAAATATGCATAACTTTCAGCAATGTAAATGGGTAAGCTATATATAAAAAATAATCTCCCACTCAGTTGTTATATATGTTGAAATTACCTACACAGACCAAAACAGTTTCTTGTACCAAGCTGTAAACATAATTATTTCTGTGGTAACATTGGGCATTTTAACATGGGGGTCTATGGAGACTGACTCGCTCTTGGAGCCAGCCTCAAGTGGCCTTTAGAGGAACTGCAGTTTTTGGCATTTCTGCACTGACTCCTTTTTTTTCAGCCTTGGAGGTTGCCAGTTGCTCACAACAACTGTGGATTGTCCTGAGTAATCAGGTCATAATTTCTGGAAAGAGTTTTTCAAATGTATTTCTTTGGCGCTTTAAGCACCAAAAAGCCAAGTGCCATCTAGGTCCATTATATTGGAGAGAAGGCAGATGTCTCTATGGCCGATATCTCCAACACTCAGCAACTCACACCAAAACAATCTAGACTGATAAACAGCACTACAGGTAAGATGAAAAATATGTAGTTTTGATTTCAGTGTAAACTGTCCCTTTAAACAAACTCCCAGCTGACAGAGATCAGAGGAAATTACAGGAAACTTTCAATCACTATTTTGTTCACCACAGCAACAACTGGAGGAACTGTTGCAGAATATTTGGTAAAGTGATCAAGGGGCCACATGTACTTGTCTGTTAGGACAGGCCCTTCAACTGACACTTTCCCAGGATCAGGTCACTAGGTACGGTCCTAAGCATCCTGTGCAGTGTGAGGAGCAGCTGCAGCTCTTCGTTTGTAGTCTACAGCTATGCTGAAAAAATTAAAAAGCAGAAGTAATTTCATTGTCATATAATGCTGTCGTAGAAAGAGGAAGAGCAGCAAGTTGATAGAAACAATAAAAATGACTGACTGGCATACAGCTTCCTTAATAAAATACAGTAAGAAGGATAGTAAATGGTAAATGGACTGCACTTGTATAGTGCCTTTGTAGTCTTCTTGGCCACTGAAAGCGCTTTGTACACTCCGAGTCACATTCACCCATTCACACACACATTCACACACCGGTGGCTGAGGCTGCCATACAGGGTGCCACAGGGGCTACTCAGTAACCATTTACACGCACTCACACACTGATGAAACAGCCACCAGGTGCAATTCAGGTTCAGTATCTTGCCCAGGAATGCTTTGACATGAGGATTGGAGGAGCCAGGGATCGAACCCCTGATCTTCCAATTGGTGCATTATTTACACACACACACACACATATATATATATATCTATATCTATCTATCTATCTATCTATCTATCTATATATATATATATATATATATATATATATATATGTATATTTACTCAACTGTTGTCTGCAAGGTATTTTTTCTTGGAAAACATTCCATTTTAGCCCCCTACCAGACAAGCTATGTTGACATAGCTTTAAAAATGAGTGCACCACAGCCTCTTATAGACAGTAATGTTGGTCTCCAGTTATTTTCGCCAGGGGGACCAGTGGGGGTTGGGCAGCAACTGTCTCAGGATGGCCATGGCCCCTCCTGCTATGAGGACTAATAATGACAATGGTGACTGCTATAAGCAAGATAAATGCTGCTATTGAGGTTGTTTTAAATCAACATTTCTTTTCAATATCGCCCAGCAACAAAGTTTGATTTTGCTTCACTCCATTCTTGCTAGTATGGCAATACACATCAGTGTGGACTTAAATGACATTAGATTTAGGTGGACACATTGGTCTCTAGTGATTGGGAAAATGTGATATGGGTAAATGTGGATGCAATGTTAGACTGAAGATGGAAATGGAGTATAACATACTGACAATGCTGTCTAATATTAGGCTACTAAAATCCCCTACAGATGATGTATTTCACTCTAAAGGCAGCATTTAACGGTCGGCAATGTTGCCCCTTGTTGCCTCCGTTTTTGTTTTTGGTTTTTTTGGTCAATCCAGCATACTGAATTGGCATCAGCAAATCCCGTTGGTGAACGAAATGACTCTGATTGGCAGCTAAAGGGCAACTTTGGTATTATTCAATCTGGACTCCATTTTCTCATGCTTCTGTGTCCAAGTAACAAAGGGCAACAACAGTTTTTTAATTGGTCCAGTTTTTAGTGAGACTGATGCAGCTGGCAGCAGTGAATCAGGCTGCAATTACCACTTGCAGCAATTGTGCATTGTCAGTTTAGTTCTACTAAATGTGCTTGTTTTTGCCACTGACAGGTTCAGACTGATATTCTGAGTGTGTCTGACAACATAATGAAAAGATTCACCACAGAGATAGTCCTTATTTGTTAAAGAGTGAAGTCCTTTGTGTTTAACCAGAAACAACCTTAAAATGGCTGCTGCTAAAGCCACCAGACTCCATTTAAATCAACAGTAATTTTATTATCATAACACAGACTTTATTCAAAGTCCACAAAAGAAACGTTTTCCCTCGTCTTTCCACTGTTCCCACTATCACTGATTCTGGTTTGGTTGAATTAAACCCCTAAATCATCCTGTTAGATGTGGAAAATATGCTGGCAAGTCTGGTGGGTTTGGAGATGGCAATGCTGGGGTTGTTTTGGGGCAAACAAAGGTCTATCTCTGTAGGGATACGTTCCATAATGTTGTTAGACACTTATAATAACAATCTGTGCCTGTTTGTGGCAAAAAAGAGTACTTTTAGTGGAAATTCATTGGGGGTGCGCAATTGCCCCAAGTAATTATATTGCAGCCCGTTTTAGTGCTGCCAACTGCAGCCCTCTCATTCAATAGTGGACCAATTTCAAAAACTTTTATTCCTACTTGTCACTTAGACACACCATCTAGGAAAACAGGGTCTTGGTTTAAAAATACCAAAGTTACCCTTTAAGCTCAGTGCAAGAGAAGAGAAACAGAAGTGAGGAACGTAAACAAAGAGCTAAAGTTAAGAGGGAGTGTGACCAAAACAAAGTTGTTACATAATGAAAGATTATTTTTCTCTAGCAGAAAGCTTTCCTGATGCTTTGTGTTATTGTTCACTGGTGCATGATAAATATGCTCTGTTCTTTCAACATTGGATTGTGTTGTTAATGTGCTAACTAGCCTCAAGGTGGTCTTCTGGTTTCCCTTTTTTGGATGAGGATTATGTCTCTGTACCTCTTGTGGAAGCGCAGGATATACGTGCTGGTTGACCATCGGCCGCAGTCTTTATGGTGTGTTCACGTGCAACTTTTGGGGTGAGACACACCGACATCAGGCACAGCAGCAGGGGGCCTTTGTCGCCACTAGTTCTGTGATGTTGGTATGGTGTATCTGTGCCTTAGGACACTCTGAATCACATCAAGGATGTTTCTTAAACAAACTTCCTCCCTAAAGGATCCTGGACTTCCTGACTTTTGATTACTACATTCTCCCTCAAGGGCCCTACACTCAGCAAGCAGCTCGTGGCACCCTGGAATCTTGTACCCATGGAGCCCTTTCAATCAACTCCTCAAGGATCAAAAATAACCTGGAATCCACTCAAGGTCTCCTTGGCCCTCTGAACATCCCTTCAGCACACCGGTGATCCTAAACAGCCAGTGGCATGGTGGTCGGTTACATCATAGAAATCACAGACCATCTGGTACCTTTTTCAGAAATTCTAAATTTGTCATTGTCCAGCTACAACCAGTCTCCTTTGCTGTCACAGAATCCCTACAGCTGAAATGAGCTCTTCTTAATGTCAGATCATTAATGTACACGTCCTTCTTGGTTAATGATTTGATAACCGAGAAGAATTTGCATTTAATGTTTTTAGTTGAGACCTTGCTAAACAGCACTACTGGTGTAGAAATACTGATTGAAGCGTGTCCTCCAAGCTATAAATTTCATCAGTCAGTCAGACAAATCAGGAAAGGAGGGGGGATTGCAGCTATCTTTTCTACACAGTTTTTGTGTAATGACATTGACCTTTTACATCTTTTGAATACCTTGCACTCGAGGTCAAAGCAGTGTTATCAGTGCTCATCATTACATTATATCGGCCACCAAAATATTCATCAGTATTGCTCCAGGAATTCTCATCGCTGATCTCACTAAGTATCACTAGATATGATAGATAAATCTTGAATGGAAACCTGAACATTCACATCAACAAAACGAACTCCACAGCTACTGAGTTTCTGAATCTACTTGACAGCTTTGAACTTAACATGTAAATAAAGCCACTCATCAACATGGCAACACTCTAGGTATCTGAGCTACCAATATCTGACCATCACTGTGTGTTTTTTGGTCCCACACTAATCTTCAAGTCAAGTCCTCAAGTCCCACATTAACAAGGTGACGAAAATATCATTTTCCACCTCAGAAACATAGCTATTACTCAGTTACCTTCTTCTGGGTTTGCTGGAACTTCCTTGGAATTCTTTCAAAGAATCCAGGAAAACCCTTTCTCCCAGTTTGAAAACTGCTTCCCCAGTTTCATTATTTTCAAGCTCATTACTTTTATTCCGTAAGCACATTTTCTCAGCTGCCCTTGGGTAAACCCTGCAAGATATGAAACGAGCAAGAAGGAACTAGAACCAAACCCTCTGCTGCTGAGGTCTTACTCAAATTACAAAACTTTGGAGACTTTTTTTGGGTTTTAATGATGATTCACAGTTAGTCATCAGTTATGACTGTAAAAATGTATGGAGTCTCAAAATGTCAGCTATCCCTTTTCTCAGTGGAGCATAAACTTTATTTTTTTAATAACAGTGCATCAAATGATAATGTGATAATGTGAAAGGTATTTACAGTGATGAACCAACAGGGATCCATCACATGAATCTATAGCTCCACTCAGCTTTACACAGCCTCATTGTGATTTTCAGTTCATTGTTTAGTTGTCTGGCGCACAACCTTACAGTTCTGGTTCCCTCTCATCACTCTCATAGTGATGTTTTCGGCCACAGCAGGCAGCTGTTTACAGAGAAAAAGCTGTAAAAATTCAGTGTACACTACATGCTCAGCAGCTAACAGCAGACAGACAGTTATGCTGCATTTCCACTGCACTGTGCTGTACAGCTCTACTCACCTCTACTTGCTCTATTTTGATTTCTATTAGTTGTGGACAGCACATGGGAATTATTTTGGTGTCCTATTGGTCGAGGTTCCAAGCAGCTGAGCAGATACTAGAAGGTGATGTTAAAACCAAGCAGCAATCTGCAAGGCGGAAAGACAAAGCCAATGCGGAAGTGCCAAAACTGCAGTTCAGTCCATGTTGAAATGCAAAACTTTACAATAGAAATAAACAGCCTGGTACAAAAAAATATTTGGATTTCTTTAGTTAAATTCCCCCTTGATGACAACTGTACAGGCGTTGCATTTTTATATAATTCACCCATTTAAACGTTATTAAGGCTTAAAGTTATGTCCAACTAAGGGCATGACAAGGTGGGTACCATCTGTTGAAAAGTCGCTACCACAGTGACAGCGCTGGTTAGGTAACGTAACCATGGCACGATCCCAGAATTGCAGAATAAACCTAAAGGTGTAGCATTTGGTTGCCTTAAAAAATCTTGTTCAATGTTTAGTTTTACTAAAAGACCCTCTACGTAGATGGATGTTCAGTTTTTTTGGTAAATACATTTTGTTCGAATGTTTTTTTTCATCTGTTTTTTGCTAATGTAAATTAGCATTTACATTACCACAGTTAACCATAAATGTAAATGAACCGTCCTAAGCAAGCTAGCAGCTAGCATTAGGGTTATTTCCACCCTCTCATCCAAATAAGGTCAATTCTGGCTCCAAAACCCAAGATGGCAATGGCCAAAATGTTAAACTTGAGTCTTAGTTATGTGAGTCCACGAACCAATGGGTGATGTCCTGGTTGCTATGTCCATTATTTTTTATAATCTATGTTTACAATACTGCAGACCACTGAGAGAGCAATCACTAAAACGACAAAGGACATCTTTTACAAACCCACCATTTTAAATAGCCAAGCTCCCGTCAATAGTGATAGCAATTTTTTTATTCACTTGCCCTACATTTTTCAAAAATGCCAGTCCACAAAATTATGCCATACACTACGTACACTCAGCAGAAATATTGATGAAAATCCTTTGTTTGGTTGTCGATGAAAGGATTCAGCATTGGAGACGATGTCACGGCGGTTTCATGCGGTGCTGTTATGGTGATCAGCTGACAATCCCACTTACACTTACTATTCATTCATTCATTCATTCATTCATTCATTCATTCATTCATTCATTCTTTTCTTTAAAGTGCTGTGTCATTTTTGGCCCACATGGGTTAAAAGACACTGTTATATTTTTATGACCATCTTCCAGCCCTGCATGTACACAACAAAACAACAATATAAAATATATGAATTATATTGTATTATATTATATTATAAATATAGAAATACAAATTGCATAGAGGAAATGTTTAAAACTATTAACTATAACTACTACAAATGACCTGTCACTGTTTTTTCAGCGGCCTTTTAAGTATAAATATGGCTGTTTTGAAGCAACCCATTGCTGTTTTTTCTAGTGGCTTTTTAGGCACCAAACATGGGTGTTTTGTAGTGGCCTTTTGCTGTTTTTGCAGCAGGGATAGTGCCACAAAAAGCAATTGTTTTCAAAGAGATTGTGTCTGGAAAACTGGATAATTTCAGTCAAAATGTTTTTTTTCCTAATTATAACCAAGTGTTTTTCGTGTCTAGACCTAACCATGTTAAACACAGTGTTGATGAAGTGTAAAGTTTCAACATATCTGCTACATAATACCGCACATATGTAACATATCTGTGGTTTGCAGACACATGCAATGCCAAAATTTTTCTTGCAAGTGGGTTGCTTGCACTTAAAAACGTGGACATGCTGCTCCTCCAGTCCCCTTCAACAGTGTATTGAAGCACCAATGCTGTGATGTATTTATTTGCTTACTGAGCCCAGTAGTAGATCCTGAGAAACTGCTTCATTCATTCATCTTAACTAGGTTCTCTACTGCTCTCTGATGACATAAAATATCAGGCTGCATTTATTGTATCCTCTCTATGGATTATGTCTTTTGGGTGGGTGTGGGTTCTTACTGTCTTTGAGTGAGTGGGTGTTTGTAAATACACGTTGATTTCAATACATGTACTGTATTAATAAAATTGCCTTACTTATTTTTCTTTTATTTTGCTGCTTTGAAGTTGATATATTGACACAAAACCACAACAGTTGCTTGTTACAACAGAGAAGGAGTGAAGTCAGACTAGTGTCAGACATGGTACGTTCCTGTAGCTTCTCAGAAACCTTTAATCAGTGCAACGGTATCCAGTTAATAAACCAGCTTTACATATGAAAACAAAACAAATTGCGTGTCGCTCACTAAGTAATCTTGACAAATTGTGTCCTCTGTCTTCCTCTTTGTTTATTCTCTGTAAATAAACCACTCCTGAGCTGACTCATATTTCCAGAGAGGCAGCAATCAAACAGATTAGCCAATAGAGAATGGTATTTAATTTCACTGTGCATCACACATCTTTCATTGAGGAAGCATGATTAAACAGACACAAGATGTTTACCATGACGTCATCGTGCATTAACATAGCTGGTGTGTTGTTCCTGTAGAGACCAACCCAGAGCACCCAGAGTCCAAACATTAACAGGGTACAGTGCTGTGGTGTCGTGCACCAAAACATACGCTGTGATCAAATGAATGTTCTTACACACTCAAACAGCACCACTGAAATCACAGAGGAGGCCGAGACAAAGACAGCGATGGAGGAGAGAACACCTGCTCCCTTCTCTGTTTGCTCTGCTTTCACTTGTTAGTCCTGTGCTGTGAGGGATGATGGATGTTTACAGTGTAGTGACTGCAGGGATCCAGGCAACATACATTCACACTGTGGGTATGTGGCATAGAAATTCCTCTGTGCAAATTCCCGCTGGAAATGTTTGCATAGTTTGAGCAGAATTTTTCAGAAAATGTTACTTGGTTCCACATTATTATGTCCACTAAAACTAGCACAGTTTAATCACACAGTTCTGTGGAATTTGTAATGTAATTCTAATGTGCACTTTGTGTTAAAAGGTGGTTTAGAGAGGTATTGAGTCCAATTTAATGTAATTTTGGAAGTTTGTGCAGCTGTAGAATTTTGTAGGCCAGCACTCTAATATGTCTTTACGCAAACACAGGAAAGTGTGGGGGATTTCCAATGTCACTTCCTTACAATAAGATTATGAAATCATTTCAGCCAACAATATTTGACACAAATGCAGTCAAATGCAGTCAAAATGCACTCATTTTCATAATGTGAATGAAAAACTCTCTTTCTAGCATTTACTGTGACAACACTGAGGCGACTTCTCCCTCCTAGCCCACCAACACATTCTCACTCCCAACTTGTCAAACACTGACACTTTGTCAGACATGTCAAACTATGACCAGGGGTGAACTGGGACAAAGAGTTGGCTTTAGCATTTTGGCTCAGACCAGCCCACCACAATCAATCACAAAAAATTAAGTCATAATATATTAGCCTGTATGATAAAAAGGTGTAGGTTTCAGCATTTAAGAGGACAGAGAGGGGTTTGGGGCTCTTTTTTGAACATTAATCACTATATTTCTTACATTCTAGTGAATTTTATGCAATATTATGACAGACAACTGATAAAATGACCTGGCAATGCTGATTCGCGTAACCATGGTCCCTCTCTCCTGTCTGCCTGCCCTCTAAGAGAGAGGAGCAGGAGAGACTGGATTACTGCCATGAAAAGTGTGAGTTTAAAGTTTTTCCTACCTGCAATTTCTCCACACCTCCCTTGTGTTTTGTATCATCCATTTCAGCACGCTGTTTTGTAACGATGCTGTTTAATGATGGCAGTGAGCTCAAAGGGGGGCTAAAACTATGATTGGGCCAGCCCAGTGTCAATTAAGAAAATATATCAATGAACCAGACTACCTGTATTATTGGTAGTCAGATAAAATAAAAAATAAAAAATGAATAAACAGTTGACATTTGAGTCAGCCCAAAAGGCATGGCTCCCCACCAGGAAACTGCCCAGTATGCTAGATGGTCATTCAACCTCTGACTATGATGCTCTAGGTACCACTTCAACATCCATTTTTTTAAACCTTTATTTAACCAGAAAAACCTCTTGAGATTAAAAATCTCTTTTCCAAGAGTGTCCTGGCTGAGAAAGGCAGCAACATAATATCACAAATCACAATTTGCCTCACAGGGCTTTACAGCATACGACATCCCTCTGTCCTTATGACCCTCGCAGCGGATAAGGAAAAACTCCCCCCAAAAAAACCTTTAACGGGGAAAAAAAATGGTAGAAACCTCAGGAAGAGCAACTGAGGAGGGATCCCTCTTCCAGGACGGACAGACATGCAATAGTTGTCGTACAGAACAGATTAGCATAATAAATTAATAGTAATCTGTATGACACAATGAGACAGAAAGAGAGAGAGACAGAGACAGAGAGAGATGCAGGACAGACGGTAATGACAGTAGCTTACAACAACATTAATGAAAGTAATAATATTATAATTAATAATAACATATATTAATATCTGATAGTATACATGTGTGACAATAATCATAAGTGTATAATAACAGTAGAAGTATGACTAATGACTAATGATAACAGCAGCAGCAGGAGGCATCTGGCAGGACCATGACAGCAGCACAACCACACATGTCACACTATCCAGGCACCATTGCAATACGAGTTAACCTGAGAGACAGTGGAGCACAAAGGCTCCGGAGAAGAAGCCGAGTTAGTGACATCCAGAATGGCCGAGTTAGCAAGATGCAGTAATAGGATACGAGAGAGAGAGAGAGAGAGAGAGAGAGAGAGACAAGGAGAGAAGGTGCCCGGTGTATTATAGGGGGTCCTCTGGCAGACTAGGCCTAAGTCAGCCTAACTAGGGGCTGGTACAAGGCAAGCCTGAGCCAGCCCTAACTATAAGCTTTATCAATGAGGAAAGTCTTAAGTCTAGTCTTAAATGTGGAGATGGTGTCTGCCTCCCGGACCGTAACAGGAAGATGATTCCACAGGAGAGGAGCCTGATAGCTGAAGGCTCTGGCTCCTGATCTACTTTTGGAGACTTTAGGGACCACGAGTAACCCTGCGTTCTCAGAGCGCAGTGTTCTGGTGGGATAATATGGCACTATGAGCTCTCTAAGATATGACGGAGCTTGACCATTTAGAGTTTTATAAGTTAACAGTTGGATTTTAAATTCAATTCTGGATTTTACAGGGAACCAGTGCAGAGAAGCTAAAACAGGAGATAACAAAGACCAGCTAAAATACACCCTGACATTGGCAGATGATTGCATACAAAAAACCTGCAATATGGATACTCAGTGACTGTGTGTCAATTTATGTCCGTTACACGCAGTGTCTTTTCAAAATAGCCTTTATTTTTGCAGGAAATATACAATTTCTAAACTTTGTTTTTTTAAGTTTACTTTAGGCAACAATCAGGTACGTGGTTATTTTTAGAAAAAACATCACGGTTTGGCCTAAAATAATGTAAAATATTAATGTAATATAACATCACATGACATATATGAATACATCATGGGACATAATATGCTACACACTCTAGTACACTACAATGTTATCAAAATAGGTTAATTGATTTTCAGTTACACAGGGGACACCAACAGCGGGCTCCTAAAGCCTCGAGTTGGTTTGACCCATCCACCCTACAGACTTTCTCACTCTTTATACGACAGCAGTTCAATCAGGAGAGACAAAAGAATGAAGTAAAGGTGATATTTAACACAACATATGAGTGTACAGATTAACAGTTGATTTGTGCTAATTAAGATTTAAGAGTCTTTGGCGCTTGGACACCAGAGGAAGATATTTTGTGATCTAGGGACATCCGAGTAGCAGCAAGATAAATCTCCTCATGGAGCTGCTGACTGAAGCTGCTGACTGCTGAGACATATGAGGCTGATGAATCTGTAAAGTCTAGGTGGTGATGGGGATGAGGGGGCCACACGACGGCAGCAAGAAAGAACTACGGCAGAGAAAGAACCATATTTAAAATGAGGAGCAGTAAGATGATAGGCTGAAAGAGAAGGTGTGTCGCTGTGCTATTGGTTGATTGTGGATCAGCTGAAAACAGCTGATGACTCAATTGACCTACCCAGACAACGACACCTGGAGATAATGAGTGAGCATGAGTGGTGAATGGCAGGGTGAGAAAGAAAACATAAAGCCTGAGCATGAAAAGTATTATCTTCCTGACTGAACCTTCACTAGAGCTTCATTTTCTTAGAGCGTGAAAAATGCAGTCGCCCTGTGTGTCTCAAACAAGCCCTCAAGAACAGTGCTGGGCAGTGAAGCCAGTTTTACACAGTGGCTAACAGTGGAATTACACCGTCTGGGTCAATCACATGATGCCATGGGACCCGAAAAGTCTTTTTTGGTACACATACATTGTGATAGTTGTCTGTAACTGAGTGGATACACTTTTTTGAGTGTCACAACCCCCACGAAATGACTCGCTTTACTATCAGGCCCTGGAAGAGCCCTGGGATTTAATCATTTTATCACTATTCAAGTAAGCGGAGGGCTACACCGGAAGTTTGCCATTTGGTCTCTGGAAGTTAGCCACTTGGCTGCGCTCGGCTACTGTAAGTATCTAAGCACTTGCTCTGTGGGTAATTTCATACAGTGGAAAAAGAGCTTTTTTGGCTTGATCACCAAGCCAACTTGAGCACTGAGCAACTTGAGCCAACATGTTGAGCCAACATGTTCAGGTGGGTTAAATGTATCTAATGTTGCTAATGAGCAACTTTCATACCAATGAGCAGGGCCCCGCCTCCAACGCTGTTTTCAGTTCTCTTTATACATCTATTTTGGACCCATGCTTCTAAGCCTTGAGGATGGCATTCTGGCTGTTGCCATCTTGTATTTTTGGTGCCAAAAGTGACCAAATTTGGTGTGGCGATGCCTCATAGAATACCACCTTAACATGGGGGTCTATGGAGATCAATTTGCTCCTGGAGTCAGCCTCAAGTGGCCATTAGAGGAACTGCATTTTTTTTGCACTTCCAAGTGGCATCATTTTTCAGCCCCGGAGGTTTCCATCAGTGGTGGCTGCTGGTCTTTCAAACAGGGGAAGCTCACTTTAAGTTTACATTATAAAATCTGTCATATTGTAGCGAGGCAGTAAATTATAAAAGGAACATTTCATTGAAGCCATTTTTCAACCACACTCGTGCCATAGAACCACAGCAAAACACACCTCAAAGATTTTCAGATGTGTTAAAGGTTGAAAATGAGCTATATCACTCATGGAAATAAGGAACTCCGGACGGCACTCTGTAAGAGGACTCCACTCACAAATATCCGCATGGGACTGAGCTCGAAATGTGATGATGCTGGTGTGTATGTCCAAAGTGCTGTCAATCACAAAGGGGTTCAGCCTTTTAGACAATTCCTCCAATCATCATGCATACACCGAGCGTCCTGTCCCGCCTACCGCTCCATTAGGTCCCAGGGAAGCTGAGCCTCCCTGGAAGTGACCATTTATTCAATGACCGTCTTGCTTTGCTGCATGACAAAAGCCTGCTCAGCACTGTCTCATAGGAATGCTTAGAGGCTCCGTGTCCACCGTGCTGACACGAGAACGTATGACAGGGAGGTTGCGTTTGAAAACTGGTGATAAACAGCTGACGTTTGAACATCATAGCCATAAATGTTAAATGCATCCTAGCGCACATTTAATGCAATGTAAATTCTTATTTTAATGTTAATATTACAGCCCTGAGTCAGGGAACTGAACAACAACTGTACAAACTCATGACAGTTTCTCTAACTTTTAGGCCACTGCTGCCCACTGTTTTGTCCTATAGCAAAAAAAACCCCTTCAGTTTTCTCTGCACAGCCTAACTCTGATCAGCTGATTACTCATACTGACAACAAACAGCACGTGGCCATCACTATAACAATCATCCATTACAGTACTGATTACAGTAGAAGCAACCAAACACAAAAAATGTCCTCACTGTATATATACTGTACCTCATCTTGTGACTGTTTGTTTTTAGATTGCATTGTGACAAAATGCCCCAGAAATCTTTGGGTTGTAAAGAACGAAACCATACAGCTGACTACTAAGGTGAATATACATAAAGGAGGAAGTAAGGAAAGGGGAAATGACTAATAAATACATTTCACGGGGAAATAGGCAGAGAGGTGTCTGGTGTATTAGCAAGAAGAGGGCAAGCACTCAGCATGCCGAGCTAATCACAGCGTTCTGCACTTCTCTCTTCCGATACAGGAACAAATGAAGAGAGCAATGACTAATGATTAAGCTTTTATATTGCGGCTCAATAAATATGCAATCGTATTATAGTTTTTTAAGTCTTCACTCTTGTGGAGCAATACACTTGTGGAAATTAGAGCTCCACAGGGGGTGGACATTTTCTCACAAGAACAATTTGACTATTTAATGGAATTCAGTTTTAGAAACTTAAGGGAGTGTTCTTAACTTATCAGAGGATAAGGTGGAAAGTGCACAATCCTACCTCCACCATAAATTAGTTAGGCACCAATCACACAGAAAGCATTTTTTTTTTTTGACATGGCGTCCCAGAACATCAACAGCCAACACGCCCGGGGTACCTTGCATGTCGTATCTGGATGTGGAAACTCCGTGACCAAACACTGATAAGTGACGAGTTTGGAATGAGAATATGTTTCCATGACAGTGGGGACAAGGGTTAGGGTAAGTTGGGAAACATTGTTCTGGGCTAATAAAAATCATTTATATTAAAAAAAAAAAGAGTCAGATTTTAACATTTTATCCAACGTTGTCACCTGCTCAAACATTTCTTTTTACAAAAATATTTTATTTTCATAAATTAATAAAAAATGGACTTTGGCTTCTTAGGGCCAAAACACACCGGTGCTGAATGCCACATGTCAAAGAATACGCCCCCATTATTTTCAATGTATAACCCCTCACTGGCAGTAGCTGGATGTGCATCAGCACTCCTGGATGCTCCACGTGGCCACTTTACATTTCTATCCTATTACCAGCCTCGCCGCCCCTGAAATGAAATGAATTTTTCCTCCACTGGCTCTCTGCTTGTACATACCACCTTCCGTAGCAGCTCTTCTTCTCTGCTCCTATGGCAGCTCAACTCCTCTCCTCACCATGGATGCATAAAGTGAACTCTGTTGCTGCTGATGTGTCATGTGTGACAAAGACTGGATGACAAGAGACTCATGGTTGACGTCAAGAAATATCCTGATCTAAATGATCCACAGTCATGTGTTTATGAAGACAGTGGTCAAAAAGGTATTACCTAGTGAGTCATAGCTCTAGAGATTGGCTCTTCAGGTGAGAAATCAAGTTTAATGCTAATGCTAATGCCGAGGTGGAAGATATACAGATCTTTCAGTAAGAATTGTAATAACTTTGTGTGGTCGCTTGTTGAAAACCTGCAGTGCGACACGTCTAGTGTGTGCTATGGGCGGCACTTGACGCATGCCACATGACATACCACACGGCCGTAGCCCCAGTGTGTTTTTTAGCTTTAGTTTTCATTTTAGTGGCCCATATCAGCTCATTGTGGTTATCATAGGCTACGTGTAGACTATAGGTTTATGTAGGCTATTGAGTTTGTGTTAAAAAATGGTAAATAACAACAACTTGAGACTTAATAAAAAAGTTAAAAAGCTGAACTGTGCACATTCGGAATATGCTCTGGGGTTGAAATGTAGGCCTACATGAAGTTCATGCAGTAAGTCAATAATGCACTGTCCCAACCATTCCCATCTTCCAGCCGACCATACTCTCCCCTATTTCACAATTTTGAATGGTAGTTCATAGCACATTCATAGATATATGCCATAGTGATGGAACATGTTACCTAATGCAAAATAGCTCTTTTATATGTTTTAAGATTTTCCAGGTGCTCTGTGATACTGTTATTTGCTGTGGATCTAGTCTTCTTTCATCCTGAAGGGGGGTCCCTAAAGAACTACGTCCTCTTTTAAAGAGCGGCTCACATTCGGAGGTTTACTGGCTGCTAACAGTATACCCACCTATCAGCCAAGAATGCGTTGGAATATATAGGAGGGTACAGCTACTTCCTCCCCTGTCACCTACCCATCTACCTAGTAGCATGGCCTCCTAATACCCACCAAATCATATTTGTCCTTTGTGGGGACATGACATTGAGGCCTTTATCTTAAACACCACGCATGCAGTATATTTGACTGTGAGAAGGACCTCTCAGGCTTTCTGGAGATGTAACACACATGGCGGTGTGACCAACAGGACATATATTTTGTCTTTTCAAAAAGGAAGGAACTGTAGCAAATATATTTTATGGCAGAAAGGGAGATAAGTGATTAAATCTGTAGATATATTTCTGTTCTTCAATACAAGGGACATGTTATAAAACATTGATAAATAACATTTCTGAGAAAAAAGTTTCCTACAATTACTAATATATGAAAAATAAAAAATAAAAATCAAAGTAAAATGAAATAAAACAAAAATCTAAATATCCAGTTTTGTTTCCTTCTGGGTCTCAGGAGCATAGACACAGCACACTCACCTCACTAATCCAGTTGTCATTTCAGTTTCAGTGTGACAATGGCGCCCCGTAGTGGACAGTACCCGCCGCTGGGTGATCGGTAATCTCCGACTTGAACCGTACTTATACGAAAGAGGCCGAGTTGAAGCGGTCCTGTCCGGAACATCCGGCTCTAGCTTCTCAACATAAACAGCAATGGCGGAGGCAGCAGCAGCGTCTACGGCGGCTTCACCAGTAACAGGAGGTTGGACCAAACACGTAACCTGCAGGTAAGACAAGACACAAGACTATTGAAATATCGAAGATGGTAATATCGCCTATCGTTTGACGCTAAAATAGCGGTGATACGCTGGCTGACGACCGACTGACAACAACGTCTTCCGAGGGTCGGCTCAGCTGTTGGCTTGCTAACGTTAGCTGTTACTAGCTAGACTCCTGTGTTGTTATGTTGACTGTGTTATGGTCATATCACACTGGTGTGGTAGGCTGGCGGCTAGCTTGCTAGCTACATTGTCAACGAGTAACTCGGCTTGCACTAATGCCACACTATAATGTCGGACTACGCTGAACAACTGTCATAGAAGAGAGTGATAAATGCCTTCACTAGCTGTAACGTTACACTTCGACTCTAGCCAATGTTAAAACCAAAGAGTTGGTTGGTGAGTTTAAATTAACTATAGACACCAACAGCAGTCAGAGAACCAGCTGGGAGCTACAGTCGGACTACATTAGCTAACGTTAGAAGTATAATTGTTGTTGTGGACGTGTTAAGATTAGCTTGATGCGTTATTATTATGAAAGTGAAAGAGGACCATCACACACAGTTGTCTTATTTGGATGTAGCTTTCCAAACAGACATGCGGATTTGAAAGTGAACACATGTTTTCCGTTGAAACTCTAGTATGTCAGGAAATTATCCATTAACCAGACAACTCTGTTTCTGTTTTGTGTTTTCAGATATTTCCTGCACGGTCTTTGCAAAGAAGGAGACAACTGTCGGTACTCCCATGATCTAACCAACAGCAAACCTGCAGCCATGATTTGCAAGTTCTTTCAGAAAGGAAACTGTGTGTTTGGGGACCGTTGCAGGTAAAGACACAACTGAAATCTGGGTTATTATATATTCAGATGCTAAAAAATAAGTCAAATGTGGATGTAGCTGAAAAGGCTTGGGTGTTTGTTCTCAGCTTGCGTGTTCAAAGTCAGCTGCCCCAGCCTAATAAAGCGCTCCCAGTTGTCTGGTCATTATAACTTCCTTTCTAAAACTGGCCTTGCTCTCGGCCAGATGACAGCACAGCAACTTTGCTGGCAGGGCTTCTCAGAAGTGTTGCAGCCTGCTCCTCAAGTGGATCTGACACCCGAGACTGCTGCTTCCTAATGTCAACATGTTGTTGGTCTGTGTTTGTGGCAACTCCAAGGAACTAGAATCACTCATCTGAGGTGTTTGAGCATTGCTCTGCTGGATGAAATTGTGTATGAAGGAATATGCATTTTAATTTTTGTCTTGAGTGTTTGTGGAGCTAATGCCTGCCAGTGTAAGCTTCACTCTGGCTGTCTCATCATAGGTCTTTTCTTTAATGAAAGGGGTCCTGGCTGATTTTATCTGAACATTGAAATATCCATTTAGTATTTTTAAAGATGTAGATAAGACTGGTATGCATCTGAATGTGATTAATGGAAGTGGGTTTTTTTATTGTAAAGGACCACATCACTGGGTTGCAACCAAGGGGCAGAAAAATAAAGCCAACACTGAGGTGCCATAAACGGCAGTTCTTTGAATGGCCACTTGAGGCTGACTCCAGAGTCCAGCCAATCCCAGTAGAACCTTATGTTAAAATGCCCAACTTTACAGCAGAAATAAAAATGTTTACAGCCTGGTACAAAAAAAATGTTAGGGCCTTTTATAGCTTATTTCAACATTTGTGACTACTGTACAGGGAGTGAAGCTTTATATCCATTTTTAACTCCATTCACATTTTTCAAAGCTTAAAATTATTATAAGGGTGGGAAAGCTCGATCCTTCACAGCTCCATCCTCTTGGCTAAACGTGGTCACTTGTGCCTACATGACAACGGCTGAAATGCCACAAACCACTGAGTAACATCCCAGTAGCTACATCGATTATTTTTAAGTCTATGGCTGCAGCTAACAGTTATTGTCATTATTAATTCATCTGCAGATGTTGTCATCAGTAATTTGTTTTTAAAATGTCTAAAAATAGTAAGTAATGCATCACAATTTTCAAGATACCAAGTTCAAATATACTGATGTACAAATAAACCCAAAGAACTTAAGTTAACTATCAGAGGAGGGTATGAAAACCACCAAATATTCACATTTGAGAGGTTGGAACCAGTGAACTTTTGGTCCTTTTGCTTAAAAATTTGACCTATCGATATAATCAGTCATCAAAATGAGTGCCTAATAATAATGCGTTGAACGGCTAATCAATACTTGACCAGTCCTTTCAGCTCTACATTTTCAAGGCATGTTGTAGTCTATTTTATGAAAATTTTATGAAAATGAAATTGCAGAGACCTGGAACTTAACTATCCATTTAGTATATCCACAGGATATCCCATTAAAATAAATGTTAAACATGACGTTGTCATACACTTCATCTTCTATATGCTGTGTGTATTTGGGTGCAGATTATTAAAATTCAGTTTGGAGCTTAGCCATGTGATTTCCCATAATCACATCAGTTATGCATTTAAAAAAATATAAATCCATCATAATGTTGCCTCAGGTTGTCAGAGTGATTGATTTTATCAACTAGGTCTGGCCAGTATATCAATATTTAATAGATATGGTGATATAACACTAGGTATCGTTGTTTATTTTGGATATTGTAATATGTTTATGTATTACCAGACTGTTCTAGCTGCTCTATTATTTGCCTTTACAATAATATAGTCACAAAATCAATATTGAGGTATTTAGTCAAAAATATTGTGATATTTCTCAGCCTATCAATAGTTAAAAATGGTTCAGGAGACATTTTGTTTCTAAACACATCTTAGCTCTCCCATGGATGCATGCTGATTTTCACACTGGATGGCGCTTTGAAGATGGCGAGCAGGATTTATTTGTTGTAAATGTGCTCACACATGCAGTGGTATGGTCCTTTGAGGAGCGGATTAAGCTCCCAGTCTGTTGCCAGGCATGAATGTACCCAGACAGCAGCAGCCAGCTCGTATAGACAGTGTCTGCTCCATGTCTGGCTTCAGGAGCATCCCCATAGTTACCGAGGCACAAGGATGACCAGCCCAGCAGCAGCAGCAGGGGCACATCAGTTGCTCACATGCTTGATAATTATTCTTCAACAGTCTGCTTATGCTTATTGCCTGTAGGAAGCCTTTGGTTGGGCGTGTATGGCTCTGAGCTGCCGTTGTTGATGTTTTGTTGTGTTGATAAGTCACATTCCTCCATCCTTGTGATGGAGCTGCAGTGAGGAGGGTGTCCTCATTATTTCTGTGATCCCATGGGGCCGTGCACCCTGTATTAAGAGTCCGGAGAAAGGCTCTCACTGTGGGGGTTTATTATGGTTGAATTCCCTGGGCTCTGTCTATTGTGATGGGCTCTGTCTCGCTCTCTCACTCTGCCTCTGTGTCTCTCTCCCCCCCTCTCTCTCTCCTGCAGCCCCCAGGGCCAGACAGAGTGCACTGCAGCCTGCATGGCAATTGCATAACGCTCTCTGTTTCCCTCCTGCTCTCTTTCCCTGAGCTGCCCCCCCTCCTCCTGTGCTGTTGCTGGGTTCCCCAGGTTCATTCTGCTGCAGCACCCTCCTCTCTCATTTATTTATGCATAGCTGTAGCAGCTCTCCTCCCCCTCCCCTCCCCTCCCCACTCATCCAGCGCTCCAGTAGCTCTCTGGGAACAGACTGGTTAACAGTGTGTACTGATGGAGCTCACTATCATAGAGGAGGCTGGGGAAGAGATAGGTCAGGTGTTCCTTTTTATATGGCTGTGTGCACGGGCTGTCATGGCCTGTTAATTGTGCTGTATTGTAGCTGTGGAGTTGACTTGTTTGCTATGAGGCCACTCTGACAGACAGTTTATGTACGCAGCTGAGGGTCTATCATTGGGCTGCACCACATCATACTATAATTGTGATGTAGATTCATATCTCTATGCCATCAAATTCCTGCATGACAATGGTTCTGCTGTTTTGATATTAGCAGGAGATGAGTTGCATTTAAGTACTTGTTAGTTCTCCTCTGCTGGATATACAAGTGGTATAAGTCTGTGACAAACACCACATGACAAACTGTAATCAAAGAGGTCAAAAAAACAAATCTCCCTTGTGTGATGGAAATGAAAGACTACCATAAAGTCTCAAACAGTATCCAGAGCTTTTCGTCAACAGCAGACATAATTTTGCCTTTTTCCTGATTAATGCAAACTCAAAACTTCCTTAATGTTTGCTAGATATTTATCCAATGCTTGTTGATGACTGTCAGGAGCACACACTTTTATTTTTGCTGAGATTACAGAGGTAGTATTTTAGAATGACAGATGAACTGCTTTTAGTCAGAGCATCAGATGGAGAAAGCCTCTGTGCAATAGAGATCTTGCTCCATCCAGAACCCTACTGGACCCCTAATCCTTCCCATCCCCCACCCCCAACCTGCTGCTAATGCTGGCACTATACTCCAAATAGAATCACATTTGCTGTCCTCCTAACATGCAACATGGCAGGCTTCAGACCAAAATGCAGCTTGACATTTTACGCCATTGCTGTAGTATGTATAAGTCATAGCTTGTCACCAAAGCTTGTTAGCTCCCACACTTGTTCACTGACCCTAGTGCAAGTGGTCAACTACTACTTCAAGTTCTGCATTGCCATATTTTGCACATTTAAAGAAACACTATAGTTGGAAATTAAGATCTTGGATTGCAAATTCATTCAAGAGTGCTCAGTGAAATTGTGTTAGTGTTGCACGGTATACCCGTACTAAAATAGTACCGCGGTACTAGAGTATTCCAAACGGTACTATAGTGCATTTGGAAAATACCGGTACTTTGAAATTGATTAAATTCATTAATTTAGTTAATTTATTTTACTCAATTATGCACACAAATGCCTTTCTTGTTCCTATTGGAGCACAGATTGCACAAGTGGTGTGTATGACAACACCTGTATCAACATCCGCAGCTGGCGCACGTGAAAAAAGACAAGAGAAAGTCTGAATCGCAAAGGGGACAACACGAGACAACACCAACTTGGTGAAACATTTGAGCAACCAAACTGTGACATCCGTACCGAGGTACTTACCAAACCATGATTTTTTTGGTACCGTTACACCCCTACTATTCATTGTTCTAAAGGTTTGTATAACCAAAAGGAGTTTTCCTTCAGAAGAAGTACCAAAAAGTATCTAAATTCATATTGGTATTGGTACCGAAACAAAGATTTTGGTATCGTGACAACACTAAATTGTATAAAGAGAATTAAAAAAAATGCACATAGCCTAAAAGTGTGTATGTGTGTGTGTGTGTGTCCACTCGTGTCAGTGTCACGAGTGTTAGTTCTCTGTGGGTGAAACCAACGTTAAACTATGATGAGGCAAATTAAATGTAATATTAATCTAATAAAACTAATTCATCATCCTTAGATCAACATCTATTGGCACAACCCTACAGGTTACTCACAGCGTTAACCTAATTGATAATGTAACCAGTAATGCCTTGGCTTATAAGGAAAGGAGAAATGTAAAGTGGGACTTTTACTTCTGTGTCAAATCAACACCGTACCTATGGCGTAAGCTCTGCGTTGACACAGATAAGAGCCGTTAAATTGTGAAGATATTAAAGCCCCCACAAAATACCATTTTAAGTCTTGAGTGTGATTTATCCTGGCTTCATATGATTAAAGGAAATCTTTGCTAGTCACTAGGCTAATTTATACACAATTTATACAATGTCATAGGCTTGTGCTAAAAACATTAGCATGTTGTATTTGTGGAGAAAACGTATTTAGTATAAGACAGTTATTTTGTTGGTGAACTTTGTGAGATGTAATGGAGCTGAATTTTGTACTTGTGTTTGAAATTGTCTCTATCAAGCCATGTTTAATGTGTTTTGAATTAACTTTAAAACACTTCATAGAAATCCCACCGCTGTCTCGTGTTTTGGAGGTGTAACTGCAGAGTGACACAGACACACCACCACACAAGTGTGAATGCTCACAACGGCGTAGGCCACGTGTGTAAGCTACAGTTTAGGCTCTACATAGAGCTGATGCACAAGCCTTAAGGGGCCGTGCAAATGCTGCGTTTTTTGCGGCCTCCAATTCATTGTTTTCAATGTAGACGCACAGGAGGTGCACTCAAATGCCAGAGCAACGCCATCGCGGCACACTTTAGTGCAGAGCTGCCAGAGCTTTACATCTGTCCCACAGATGATATGCCCTCACACTTATAAACAGCACCTGGTAGAAGATCAGTTCTGCACTCAGAATTTCAGGTCAACAGGCTATGGTACTGTGCTTGCTGAGGTTGCTTAGCAACCTTAGACGCAACTTGCTGCCGTGCTGTTGAAAGCTGGCACAAAAGGCACAAAAGTAGCACCCAGCGCCCAACCTCGCACTTTCCAGCCGGTTAAAGACACAGCGTGTGTATGGCCCCTATGACTTGACAATAGATTTGTTCGTGCATGTGCTGAGCAAATCCATGTATTTTGCTAATTTGTGTGTCCAGGGTGTTCGCTCAGCTAAATACTTTTTGACAGTTGCACACTCTAGTTTTCACTCTCATATGTGGGCAAAATACTAACACTGTAAAGCCCAGCAGAAAATGTGTGTAGTGTGGCACTTAAATAACATGATAACTTAAGGGGGTTTTGTAGAAAAAGCATGACTACATCTGAAAGTTAAGTATAGAAGTTAGGGTTGACTTAGAATAATCAAATACTTGGCAGTTTGCTATGAGGAGCTTGATTCGATGGACAGGTTCACAGCTGAATCATTGCAGTTTCGGGACAATGTGTTTATGAATCAAAGGATTATTTAATTCGGGCTATAAGAGGATGCTGAATGTCAGATTTTATAAGCTATTTTGGTATAAATTTCTTAATTATTTAATAAGGCACTTGCATAAGAATGTGGCACTATTTTTTCAAGTTATGAAATGTTCTCTGTCAAAATTGGGAGGAGGAAGCACTGTGGGGGTTTATTACAGAAGCTACAGATTATATTCAGCCACAGAATAAGCCTGAAAAGCTGAAAATCAGAACAGAATTACAGAGAGTTGTTGCATAGTGATGACGCATCGTCCCCTCTAGTTGCATTGGTGTGAACCGGCAGGTTTTTAGAATGTTGCAGAATGGCGCATTGCAAATAGTTGCCTGTTTCAACTCGTCTCATTGTGAATCGTTGGTCTGAACTTAGTTTAAAATCTCATACTGGAGTGGCATGATGCCCTTGTTTTTTGGTTATGTGTAAATATGCAAAGGAGGCATAAAAAAGGGACTTTGCAGCAGCTCTACAGGGTATATCTCTCTCCCTCACTATGTGTCATGTTCTGTCTGTCGATCTCTTCCGCCCCCCTTTAGTACTGTGGGTGGCGTTGCTGCCACACCTACATAATCACCTACACACACACCCAACACACAACAAACAGTGGTGGACGGAATATGTTCTATTATAAAATATGTTCTTATGCCAAGTGAGCAAGACAAATTTCTTAATTGGTAGTTTCAGCTCTTTTGTCTGGTGGGAAAAAAATATATAAATTAATGTGAGAATATGGATCAATGAGGGCAAAAAACATGATATGACTGTCATTCAATCTAAGGCAATACTTGAAGGATCAGATTTGACTATGTAAATTCTTGGGGATGGTGTACATACTGAAACTCTGGTGACTCTGGTATTGTCAAACCATAAATCCCGTGGTAGCTCTCCTGTATTGTAATATCTCTGTGTGTATCAGACCATTGTGGGTAATGTTGCAAATCAATGAGCAGGACTCTTGTCACTATATGTCACTATTGGATTTTAATCTGATATTTGCATTTCATCCCTTTGGTTAATTTGCCATACGACACTTACTGATTGAGTCTAGATAACTGACTATACCATGATGTATGTTTAGATATACTGTAAAATACATACACCCTGATAGAGGATTTCATCAGTGTCATCCATCGATAACACGTGTGTTACTATGGCATTTTATCCTCAACATGGAACATGTAATAGCCCATATCCTGTTTTTAGCCCATCTATGTGTGAGGGTCTCAGCAAACAACCTTATCACAAGCGGGGAAAAACAAGAGATGTTAATCCTAACTAAATATAGCCTTTAGACAAGCTCTGCTCTGTGATTTACACATTAAAATATTCAGACTCTCCCCCCACAAAGCCTCCATCTTTCTTATTTCTTCTTTCTCCATTGTTTCAAGGTTATTAGAATGAAGCATTTGATCACAACAATTTTCAGTCATTTTTTTCTGTAGTTCTTTAAATCACAGAAGTTGCTGTTGACAAAGCACATTATGACAGAAGCCCCTGGCTAATCTGTACACATGTGGATAAGCATTCTGTTTTTGTATTATTGAAGTGCGGTATATGCCGATTTAACATCCTCTGTTGTGTTTTTGTCTCTACAACATGATGAAACACACTCTGTATCCATAATATTTTGACCATGGCCACTGAAGGACACTTTTTGTGCGCTCAAGTTGTCTGTCATGTTGTGAAACTGAAACTGTCTTCTGTAATCCCCTACGCAGCCCAATACTGTGGAGGGTAACTACAACTAAAAACAGCTCAGCAGGGGACATGTCAGCATGCATTATTTTTACATGCTTATTATTGACAGGGGACGAAGGACAACCAAAATCTTATTTTCAGATAGAAGCACTAGAGTTGGACAGTTTGGACATGGTGTCCTTTCTTCAAAGGAGTGTGCCAGTTTGTGAAACGTGAACAGACTGAAGACAAAGCTCATTATCTTGGAATTGTCTTTGTCTTCTGTCTCTGTAAACTTTTGTCTCACTGCACAAACATTATACCGTGGCGTGCAGTGGCTGATCCATGGCGTTTGTCTGACTGTTTTTAGTTTTACACTGAGGGCTGAAAATTAGAATACATTTTTACTCAAACAGAACAGTTCAGAGAGGCCGAACATTTTGGAACAGATAGGTTTGACTTTTAGTCGTCATTCAGCCATTAGCCTACTTTCAAGAACCTGTGTTTGTCCCCATTCATATTGCTGCAATGTCAATAGGTTATGCATCAATTATGTCAAAGGAATTTGCAAACAAAACTGACGTTACGTTTTAGATGCAGAGGTCAGTCAGCAGTGATAAATCAGGTGCAGTGACTCTTTTTAGTGCCTTAAGGCTATAAAGACCTAACTGAATAAAACTCACTCCACTGGTCCAGTAAGCTGAAAATTCACTTCTCATTCAGTATGTTTACATGCACAGCTTAATCGAGCTATGCTCAAAATTCGATTTTGATGTCTAATCGGACTTCTGTCCTTGTCTCAGTTTACATGCAACTGAGAAAATTGAATTACTGATGGGAACGTGTCCTCCTCCTCAACACTAGGTGGCGATATGCGTCATTTCAGCGGGTTAATACGGCCCCCTTTCCAGTTGACCTATTACATCACTTAATAATAAACAACTGGAGTCAGGTGGCAGACCGTTATTTTTGAACAACAGCAAGATGGATAATCGTACAGCTTTGTTCATCTTGTACGTAATGTACGCGTTACTGATTGTGCAGATAAGGTGCACGCTATCCCTCATGGTCATGGTGATTTCGAGAGGCAGACAAGAACACCGTATACTGTTGGAGGGCTACAACAATAGCATGTCTTGTTGGGGTCATACGCCAGTGCAGGGGGTGTGGAGCATGCGCACATGCATTGTCTAGTTTAACTCCGATTAAGGCGTATACATGCAGGAGAAAATCGAATTCCAGTCGCATTATCTGGGTGTCTTAATCGGAGTTGGAGAACTCCGATATTAGTCGGAGTAATGCGTTTACATGCACATGTACTTGTCCAGTTATAGTCGGATTAAGGCAATAATTCGTTTTTTTCAAGCGATTGAGTGTGACTGATTGTATCAGACCATAGTATTGTATTGGAGCATGAGGCGTTGAGTTGGCATGGGCGATAGATCAAATATGATCGATGTATCGCGACTTGTTCCTCGTGAGATATATAAAATGACTATGTCGGGAACAGAAAGTATAAATGGTCACATGATTTTTTTAAGCAACCAGCAAGAGACTTAGTTCAGCATTTTGGCTCTCTTGCTCTCTTCTGTAGCTCTCTCCGTTTCACAGATACACATGAAAAGACTCACAGACATGATTCGTAACACACACTCCTCCGTCCATCCAGACCACTGTCTCCTGAGTGACTGTGAGCAGGCGAGGTGTGTTTGTCATCTGCAGGGCTCCAGACCACAATTACTTAGTTGCATTTTGCAACCATGGAGCACCACTGCAACTTGCAAGTATTATTAATAAATTGACTGGAGAGCTGTTAGTTTGTTTCCAGCTTACAGTGAATAAATCCTAACGTTTAACGGTGCCGCAGCATCAGTTTAACTCCTTAGGATTTACGATAGCGTGAGCAGAGGAAGCGTGAATCTGTATACCTGCTGGGCTCTAGACCACTAATATTTAGTCACATTTTGCAATGAGGTACCTTGAAGTACCAGTGCTACTACGAGATACTATGAATATATGAAGTGGAGAACTGTTGGTTTGTTTTCAGCTCACAGTAAAAACATTGTCATGTTTAAAGGTGCAGCAGCAACAGTTTAACTTTGTGCTAACTACTAAAAATAGCTGTTGACCAGAAGCTTCAAAGGGTGCTTCAAAATAAAAGCACCAGTGGTTTCACTTTGATCTATTTTATTATAACAATATTGAACAATCGATGTGTTTTCACCATTAAATCAGACCAAATATGCCAGGTTGAAAAGGTGTGTTTTCAGACAGGATTTGAAAGAGGAAAGGGAGTCAATATTGCGACTGTCACAGGGGAAGAGAGTTCCTGAGGAAGGGGGCAGAGCAGCTGAAGGCTCTAGAACCCATGGCAGTCAAGCAGGCAGATGGTGATGTGAGCTGGATGGCAGAGTTTCGCTGGCTGTCATATTGCCTGCCACCCATGCTGCCACCACAAAGAGAATAGAAGTGGATGAACAGACAGAAACGCTCCTCGATCTCCTTCTTAGACCAAGCTCTGATCAAACTGTGAAACTAGTTTCTGTTACTGTTGTTAGAAACATATTTAAGCTTACTGTTTAACTGTAAAATGAGATTATTTGTTACCAGCTGGCCGCCATTGTGTCAAATGGACGAGTTTGCATTACATAACTCACCAGCAGCTTTACAGCACTGTTGTCATCTTTTTTTCTGAAATGAAACCATTCTTCTGTTTTTTTTTTTTCCTGCTCTACCACGACTCCTTCTTGTTGCTGTTTCCAGGATAGACGTATGAGTTTGACGTCATTGTTTTGCAATGCACAACTGCTCTGAGGCATACAGTTCCAGTGGATCAGACAATTTGGAACTGGTTCTCGATGTCCATCCCTTTTGTTGATGGTAGAAGTTTGTTTCATACACTCTTGTAAGTAGATGTTAAATAGGGTGAGCAATCTTAAAAGCCCTGGTTGCATATATTTAGTGACTATATGTTATAATTTATGATTGTTAATTATCAGCTTTGTTTTGGCTGTCTGTATTTCACCTTTCATTTCACCAGTCATTTCTCCGGTTCTAACTTTCCTGCATGAGTGCTGTGGGGTAGTAGATTATTAGTACTGTAACAGTCCTGGTCCTGTGTGCTTCCTCAGGTATGAACACTGTAAACCAGCAAAGAACGAGGAGTTGCCAACACCTCAGACGCTGCCGCTGCCCTCTGCCTCGCTGGCCGGCTCGTCAGACCCAGAACCCAGTGGGCCGACACCTGGTTCAGGGGCACAAGACTGGGTCAACGCTGCTGAGTTTGTTCCAGGACAGCCATACTGTGGACGGGGTGAGTGACCAGACCTGATTACATCAAGTTTGATATTGATACGTAACACTTGTGTAAAAACACAGCAAGCCTCAACAAGCCACACATTGCTTCTGGTACAATGATGAATTTATCTAACTATAAAGCAAGGAATCTCTGTCTGTATGTGCTGTAATATGCATGTGAGAGTGTCTTTTACATATCTTGGGAACTGTTCATCCAACCTATTTTGTACTTGCTATGTGTATTACTGGGGACCCAAGGGCTTGCAGTGGTGCGATTTGGACATGTGACATCAACAAAACAGTGCTTTGTGGGTCTGTGCGGAGGCGGGGCTTTAGGGCTCTGCAGAGTCAAGCATGTTTTCATCTTTGTAAACAATGACTCTCTATCGTTCTCTACTATACATTCACACACCAGATAAAGAAAGAGACCAGAGATTTTACATGTGGCAAAGTCGAACAATTCAAGCATTAGCGATGTCACTTTCAGAATGTACACTTTTGTTCCTGGACCCAAGGAAGCGCAGCGCTCTGCACAGGTGAGAAGCAGTGTGCTGGCCGCTGGTTATTGACTGCAGCTTAGATGCTGGCTGTACTAAGGCTGGGCTGTATGGACAAAAATTCATATCACTGTGTTTTTAGGCCAGTGATACACGATATACAGTATGTAGCTCGGTAATTTCTATGAAATGGGCGAAGCCGAAAAAAATTGAATTCCAATCGCATTATCTGGGCGAAATGGGCTAAGCCGAAAACAGCCCTTGACGGCGTTCTTCCAATAGATCCATTCTAGCACACAGCTGATTCAGCCGCCGCCATGGATGTCCTATCTATTGTTCTTGGAATTTCCACAGCAGTCACAGACATTAAGGAGTCTCTTGAAAATATCCGTAAGGAGGTCTGTAACACCAGTGCAACAGTCACTGCAATGCAAGCAGATTTGGTGTGCGTGAAATCTAAGACTTCGAAGATTGAAACGGAGCTTACTACTCTTAACAAGTCTTTCACAACTTTATCAAGCCGCACTGATTTAATCCAGGCTGAGGTGCGCAAACAAAGGGATACCATCGACTTCTTACCTGAGGGAGCGGAGGGGGGTGACGCCATCGCTTTTCTCCAGCGTCATCTATCAGTTTGGCTGCCCAGTCTCTCATCCCGTGGGATTATTGAGATTGAAAGAGCACATCGGATTTATGGTGTTGCAAAATCGGATGGCAAGAACTTCAACAGAACACTGATCTTCAAACTTCTCCGCTACTCTGACAGGAAAGCTATCATGGATGCTTACAGAACTGCTGGATCTTCTCTCTCATATGAGGGCCATAAAATACTCTTATTGCCGACTACTCTCCATCCACCTCCAGGCTAAGAAAAGCTTTCGCCCAAGTGATGTCCGATCTTCGTAAGAAGGGCATCCAACACTTCCTCATCTATCCAGTGAAGCTGAGGGTGTCCCATAACAGCAAGCAGTTCTTGTTTGAAACTCCGGATGATGCTGAGAACTTCTTGGCTGAGCTGCAGTGAGTTGAACTACAGTCTGAATCCTCCCTACATCAGGTGAACCTCCCCCCCCCCCCCCTACACTTACAGACATTCACAGACGCTCACACAGACAGACGCTGGTTATGGATATGCGTGTATACGTGCGTGCACTTCCAGTGGGACCAATGCATACACACAAGCTTACATTCCCTCACCTTTTCACTCTCAACTTGGGATCCCTACATTGCTACAATGCTCAGAAACGGTGACTTGATATGTTTGATCCCAGTGCTTAACTTGATTTATGAATGGATAACATCATGGTGACAGTTACCTGGACTGAGGCCGCACCTTTCGTGCTTTTTGGACAATTTATAGCCTAGTCTCCACCTGCATACTGTCGCTCAGAAATACTTAATTTGAATATAGAGGCTATTTTCTTTTTTCTTGAACTATTTTCTCTTTGGTTTCGGTCATTATAGAGACGGACTTGGTTACAAGTAGCCTACTTTTTGATTTCCCTTTTTTAATTTATTTAGTCCAAACGAGCCTATTATGAGGCAGATTTACTCCTATTATTGCCCCTCTACTTCATTGTGTTTGGTCGTTTGATAAATGATTGCAATGTATTACAAAATAAATAAATGCGGTCCAATTGAACACTTTGCAGGCCACATATTTTTTTGGCTGACTTATTGTGTGTTAATATAAAGCAGAAAATTAAACACTGTAAACAATTTATTTACCTTTAGTAGTTTGTAAATCGGTCCTCCTTGCTGTGTCAGTATCCCAAGGAGCTCTTATATGCTCTTATTTACTGGTGCCTTCACAGGGGCTTCTCAGAGCTGTTCCCTGGCATACCGGTTTTGTATTGTTTGTTTTCCACAGTAAATTAGCTATTTATGGGTACATAGCCTATACTGCACACTTTTATTCACTTTTTTTATTTTTCATTTTAGTTTATGCTTTACTTTTACTCAATTTTGCTTTATTTGCCTTGTGTTTTGTTTTTTTGTGTATGCTATATCCAAATATGGTATATGATCTACATAATCTTTCATCCTCCTTTTACATCTTCACTTTATGGTTAACTTCAATTTTATGAGTCTGAATGTAAGAGGTTTGAACTCACCAGTGAAAAGATTGAAATGCCTTGAATTTTTAAAACTCAAGCATGTGGATTTGGCTTTTTTGCAAGAGACTCTTTTGAAACAGGTAGATATAAGTAGATTTAATAATAAAATGTATAAAGTTATATCATATTCCTGTGCCCCTAATAAATCAAAGGGTGTATTAATTGTTGTCAAAAGAAAACTTAACATAAAAATAGGTATCTCTGGTGGAGAGGGAAGGTTTTGCTATGCAACCTTAATCCTCAACGGAACAAAGTTCTGTGTGTCCTCAGTTTATGCACCTAATGTGTTTAATCTTACATTCCTTGATGGTGTGAAGGTGTGAATTGTTGGATTCTGCTGACTCAGAACACCTTAAATCCAACTATTAAGGATTCCACCTTTTACTCATCTCGCCATCATTCATTCTCTAGAATAGACTATATATTAATCTCTTTAACTTTTTTAAAATGCATCTCACATGCGTCCATCCTATCAGTGCTTATCTCTGATCATTCACCTGTCCTCATTTCTTTTGAAACTACGCCTGGACACTCTCGGTTCAAAAGGTGGCATTTCAATACTTCTCTGTTGCAGAACGCTGATTTCCTGAACAAAATCACCAACGAACTGAGAGAGTTTTTAGCAGTTAATTTACAGCCAGGGATTAACCCTCACACCCTGTGGAAAGTTACTAAGTGTTGTGTAAGAGGTATATGGACTTCTTTCTCCTCTCATTTGAGTAGAGAATGTAAAAGTAAATTTCTGTTTCTAGAGAATGAAATATCGAGACTTGAATCTCTTCAGAAATCTTCCTTTTCTGAGAATAGACAGAGAGATTTATCTATAGTAAAATCAGAGTTTATATCTCTAGCAACTTCTAAAGTGGAGTTCTTACATCTCAGAACTCGTCAAGAGATTTATGAAAATGCTGAGAAACCAAGTAATTTTTTGGCATTGAGACTTAGGCAATTTGAACAACTAGCATCCATAGATATGATCAGAAATGCTAATGGAGAATTATGTACACTTCCTTCACAAATTAATGAAACTTTTTCTTCCTATTACTCTAAATTATATACATCTGAGTCTCACAAAGATAATTCGGCAATATTGTCATTTCTAAACTCCTTGAATCTACCCACTCTTTCAGCAGAGCAGATTTTTAAGCTTGAGGACCCTATTACCCTAACTGAAATGAAAGATGCTCTGGACTTAATGCCAAAAGCAAAATCACCAGACTTAGATGGCATTCCACCAGAGCTTCTTGTGGCTTTATGGGACCTGGTTGGTCCAGTCATCTTGGACTCTTTTAATCTTTCACTTGTGGTTGGAGGCTTCCATCGGGATCAAAAAACTGCACTTATTTCTCTTCTTTTAAAAAAAGGTAAAGAACCGTTGGAATGTTCTAGCTATAGGCCCATAGAAATCTTAAATTGTGATGTCAAACTATATGCAAAAGTTTTATCAAGATGACTGGACACTTGTATCTCGCCCTTGGTTCATCCAGACCAAGCTGGCTTCATAAAAGGCCACTTGGCTTCTGATGGCAGTCGCCCTGAGGCTGTGATTGGTGTAGATAGCTGTTGTCCCCGCCTCTTTACACATCTTCGGCAGCATCTGTGCGAGTGAGTTTATTCCCAGCGGAGCTTTAGCGTACCAGATATTGTCTGTGTGAGCTGCTGTCATCCTGGGCTTCAGATAAAGGGCATTTGCATCTGGTGGAAGTTTGTTTAAATACTTTTCCAGGGATGCAGCGCAACTGCTGACCTAACTGACACTAACCGTCACTTTTGATTTGATTGTTGATTGCAATCAGCTGTGAGGCGGAGTGATACATACACAGTGAAATAACCGTGATGTTGTACTCCAATATCGTCACGGTTTTACTGTCTCTCGACCAATCAGATTGCAGGGCCGGAGCTAACTGTGGTATAATTCTCTATTGACCATGTGAAACAGCATACATTTTTTTCTTTGTTCTACCGTATGGAACAGCATACAATTTTGCTTTGTTCATTTGTTTTGGTTGTTTCTGTTTGTTTGTTTGTTTGTTTGTTTTCATGTTTTTTTTATTTTTGGTTCTTTATTTACATTGCGCTATGTACAGATGATTTTCAAAATCAAATAAATAATTATTAAACATCAAAAAAAAGAAAAAGAAATGGGCTACATGTGCATTTGCAATGCTGGATGTTAACTTTTTGCACATAGCACTGGAGCTAGAGAGGTTTAAAGATCTGCAGCACAGGCCACAAAGCCATAGCATGAGTATAACAGTATCAAGTAAGCCCAAATCCATTTTAGTTTGAAACAGAAAAAAAACTTTAAAAATCTTTGTGGTGTTGTTAAAAGAGCTATATGTAAGAAATCTAAAGCAAATAGTCATAAAATCATCCTAATATGTCACAGAGACTAAGGAATAATGTTCATATAACATACTGATCTCACCGACAACAATAGCACAGCCAGAATATTCGCATTTAAAAACATTTTTACAGTCCGCAAATCATGTTTATGTTTTGAATTTGTGTTTTGGCCTGTTGCACCACCCACTGCCGTCTACCAGTCACACAGTCAGAGTCTCAGCATCAGTTACAGTTAGGACTGAGCTACAGCAGCACGGCAAGCAACGTTAGCAGTGTCCCGGTACATAACATTAGCAGCTGGCTCCTCCTCAGCTGTATTCCAGCAGCAGCGTTAGCAGTGTCCCGGTACATAGCATTAGCAGTCGGCTCCTCCTCAGCTGTATCCCGGCAGCAGGGGAAAACTGAAGATCAAGGATGCGGCGACACGGCCCTGCCACGGCAACCGCCCGTGGGCAAACAAATCAGTCTCCAGCGTGCCGCTGTCCAGCAACCTCGAATCTGTAGGGGAAGGGGGGCGGACACGACTCGTGGCAGTATTTTGAATTTGAGTGCAGTAACTGTTTTGGCCACATTCTTACATACAGCGCCTTTAAAAGCTAAAAAACGTTAGTGCTGGAAAATGATTTTATTTCTTTAGTCTACTAATCTTATTTATGCACACAGCATCAACAGAGAGGCTGAGGGAGTGAAGGAGCGAGAGACACTTTGTCCTTGTCATATATGTCTTGTATATAACAAGTCTGTGTTGTCGCTGCATTTTTAAAAACACATCTGTTGCCTGCATCCAGTCACTGTTTAAATGTCACACAGTAGACTACAACTACCAAGAAGAATGGAAATGCGCTATGATCCACCTCACACACAAGTTAGCAAACAAACACTGACCTGACACAATCAAGCAGCTCTGTCTCCCACACATACAGCACAGTGCTGTACTGCACGTGTGCTACTGCAGTCATTTCATTTATCTCACAGACTGATTTAGTTTAGTGTGTGAAACATATAGACCGATGTCACACTGTAGACTAATGAACAGACAGATTAAACAGAGCTGCAGCACTGTGTTTCTCTAAGGGTGCTTTCACACCTGTAGGTTTCATTTGGTCCGCACCAGAGGGAAAAAATGCTCCTTTGTTGCATTTTAGTTTTGGTTCGGTTTCTGTTCACACTGACTTTTTTATAAACAAACCAAGAGGAGTAAACATGAAATTCTACAGACTGATGGGTAACTCAGTGACTGGACAGTTTGGGTGTTTCCCATCCTGTATCATCAGGACCCATGTGGGGAAATCAAATTCGATTGACTGACAGAAGTTAATGCAGCAGCACTTTAATGCTTCTTAAGTGTTTATATTTATGTTGTTTGGTTTCGCAAAGAGCTTGTGGAGAAATAACTTATTGTATGCATTATTAGTAGGCTATTATTAGACTGCAAATCAATGGCATGTTATGAATAATGACTAACAGAGAGACAGGATGAAAAGAAGGCGTCTTATACAGTGATGGTTTGGGGCTTAAAATTGTGGGATGATCAGTATCACACACTTTTAATGGAGTTAATGAACAGATGAAGTACATGGAGTCAGATACAATGGTGACAGCTTTTTAATCAGGGAAAATACCCTCACTGACATGCATATGTGTTACCATGGCTACATGTATTCATTAGCATTAAAAGGTTATGGGATATAAGTGGCATTTATTAGGATCAATCATGAGATCGCAGACAGATTTCATCATCAGCAGATGGATTTATTGATAGTTTAACTGTTGCTAAAATCACGTATCTGCTATCATAAAATGCTGTGGTTGGTTCATTTTCTCTCATACCACAAACAAACTGCACCAGAGCCCATTCTGAAGTAGACTGAGACCCACCTTTTCAAGCGGTCTTGGTTCAGTTGCTTGGTCCATGCCAGGGTTCGACTGACAGCTTTCATACCAGCCCAAACAAACCGTACTAACCATGCAGACAGACCTGAGTTAGTTTTAACCGAACCAAACAGGTTAGGTGTAAAAGCACCTGAAGTGTTTCTGGATAACTTGTGTATGAGTCAGTGAGTGGGGCGGAGTTGTGCAGAGATTGTGAGAGAGGAGAAAGGCACAGTGGCATGAGCGGCATTCTGTAATGCAACAAAGTAGTTGCATTTACATCTGTTAAGGGTGGAGCTTTCAATTTTAATATAATGCTGGACAGACATGCTTTGAACTGAACTAGTTTTAATCATTTTTGCACAGATTGTACTTGTTTTTGACACAGTTCTGTGTAGTTTTTTATCTGTTTGAGTGCCACAAAGCCATGCGTAGAGAAAAAGAGACCAGCCGTGTAAAAATAGTGAAGAGCAGGGTGATGTTTCCGTGGTTGATATGGTGGCTTTAGTTGATTAGAATCAGTCTGCTGCTGCAGATGTGTTGCACCATGTCTGTGCCACATTGATTTTAGCTGTTTGAGACACATGGGCCAAACAATGAGACCAAGACCTCCTAGAACTCCATAGTACTAAGGACAGGGAGTCCCCAGAACAGTTTGGTCTGAAAACACCTTATGTGTAATTTCTGTTCTTTTGGTCTGTACCAGTCAACGGAACAGGAGGCATGAATGACACAAAAAATGCCATGTGGCTTCCACTGTGAATAGGGTTCATCCAAGGTCATGTTGTGTGAAATTTGGAGCAGCTCAACTTTAGTTCAGGGGGTTAGGTTGCATTTTGAGGCATGTCTGAACAGATAAAGGGAAAGTGTCGTCAGATGATCTTATCTTCATTTGCGAGGGAAGACAATTGGTAAGCATTAAACGTTTTAGTGTTCTCATGCATGTGGCCCAAAATAAATATAAAAATCTTTCTCTGTGCAGCTGAGCCAGTGAAGGTGGAGAGCTCCGTCCCTCTCATCGAGGAGTTTGACAGTGAGGCATCGCAGGACAACAAAGAGTTGAGGAAGCAGCTCTGTCCATATGCAGCCGTTGGAGAGTGCCGCTACGGAATCAACTGTGCCTATCTCCACGGCGATGTGTGTGACATGTGTGGCCTCCAGGTGCTCCACCCCACTGACAACGCTCAGCGCTCTGAGCACACAAAGGTAACCTGGAATACCCTGAAATCATAAGGAATGGATTATAAAGCCATTTTATCCAGTGACATTGACTGTTTGCAACAGCTCAAAATGAGATGCTAATACCTAAATGTTTTGTACCCTAATCTTAGCTAATTAGAGAATGATGAAAAGAGATGAAAGATTGGATAATGAATTCACAATACTTCAAAGGAATACTTTGCTGATTTTCAACCAGCTTTGTGTCAAAACAATGTCGGTAGTATGTGTAAATGAACTGTGATAAACTTCCCTCCGTCTAAGCAGTCCCTCAATATTGCTAAACAATTTTTTTTCCCTTCCCCCATTGAAGGTTGATCAGGCACCAAAACATGACACAGCAGTTTATTTAAGCAATAAGTCTCAAGAAGATTTTTGCTTTTATCAAACAAACCAATACTTAAGACGTATACCTGGCAACATTCAGAAAATAAATAAACAACAAAATGCAATAATTTATTGATAAAAAAGTGACTCTTCCACCAAGCAACTTCAGTGACATTTATCAGAATGGTTGCCAAGCAGAACAGGCACAGTGGAAAGCTCCGGCTGCTGTGCAAATCCGTGGCAACATGGAGCCAAAAATGTTCACTCCCGTGGGCTCTAATGTGCCTAATATTAGGAGAAAGGCAAAAACAAAAAGAGAGGTCTCAAGATGCTGCAGTGATATTATAACTACATTAGGAATGTCCAGATTGATGGCCAGCTGATTACTGTTGACTTATACTCAGTAAAGATATGTAATGTAGCCTCTGTTAGCTCTTGGTTCCAGCCACTGGCTGCTAACAGCTAACATGGGTACGTTGTTTCAATGTAGGATTATGAGAAAAAAAAAATGGGGTGCGTTCTCTGACACGTCGATACCAAGTTTACTGTGTCCTTTTTGTCCCCAGTGGTGTCCCAGGGAAGACCTTAGTTTGTCCCAGAGACCTTTCTGTTGTCCCTGGTACAACAGGACACAGTTAGTTTTGAGCCCTCTTGTGACATAATTAAAAACTATCGGCTGCTGCCATTGGTGAATGTCATCTTGTTTGGCTAATGGCAGTCAACAAGCCAAATAACTTCCGATACCAACGCGGGGCTGATAAAGCGGTGGTGAATTCACTCTTGCACGTAAGATTGAGCCACTCTTATCTTAATACAGCTCTGTAAAGTCCAGTCTATAAGAAATACTTTACATTCGACATGTTTTGAACTCCTCCGCGTTCTCCCAGCTGCTTTCTGCTGATCTGTTAGCTCAAGGAGCACAGTTGAATAGAACCCTGATTAAACAGAAGAGGCCTCAGTGTGTTGGTTTAACTCTTTCCTCTCCTAGGCATGCATCGAGGCCCACGAGAAAGACATGGAGATTTCATTTGCCATCCAACGCAGCAAGGACATGATGTGCGGCGTGTGTATGGAGGTGGTGTTTGAGAAGGCCAACCCAAGCGAGCGCCGCTTTGGCATCCTCTCTAACTGCAGCCACTGCTACTGTCTAAAGTGCATTCGCAAGTGGAGGAGTGCCAAGCAGTTTGAGAGCAAAATCATCAAGTGAGTCACTTACACATGGCAAAGTAGGGCTCCATCACTCTGAGGCTAAATGATTTTGAATTTGAATCTCTCGTCGATTTTCTCAGAAGACTGTCAAATATTCACTAAACAATTAAGTAGCTTTTATTGAGATATAGTCTGTAGAACATCAAAACAGATGACCAGAAAAGTTGTAAAATCTATGTGACAAACTGTGTAAAAATCCAGAGGTATTTGATTTCCAGGTAGTGAACCGAACAGAGCGCCCATGCAACTGAGAACCTTTGGACAGCACATTTTTTGTGTGATTTTGCTGATATTTCAGTTTAAACCGTATTTCACATTTTATTCCTCTTTATAAAGCCAGTTCCCTAAATTGTCAGTGCAGGAAGTTACAGAGATGAATTTAGTTAAAGCTCATTTCTTCTGTGTGCTGGAGGGCAGACATCTGCCTGTTTATTCTGATAGGAAATGAAGACAAGTGAAATACTTTCAGGCATCCCATCTTGACAGAAATACAACAGTGCTGCATGCAATATTAGCACATAATGTTGTATAGACAAGAGAAGCAGGTTCACTAAGTCAAGATCAGGTCATCCTCTTTATGTCCTTTTTTTAAATCCATTGTTAAATGTGTAATTCACCTTTATTGCAATTGAATACTTTCAATTCCAAAGCAGCCTAAAGTTCTCAGTGAGGAATTTATTTTGTATTTTAAGCTCCTTTATTAAGAGCTCAAATAAAAAATCAATAACATTCAGAGGTTGTGAAATGTTTTCAGAATGAATTTCCAACTCTGGGATTGTAAGGCTGAGTTTTGAAAGCTTTTTAGGACGTTTGTAGCTGTAGGAACTGGGAACGTCTAAATAAAATCAATGAACACAACATTGATAGGTTAGGATCAGTTGAACATACAGTATGTAGTTTTCTGCCTCGAGGGGTCTCTTAATCAAAACGGTAACAAATAAAACAAGCGATGCTTTCAGAGCAGTCAGTTTCTCACAGTTAGGATTCTTTCAGTGTTCATTGTTAAGGAAGTTTTTACCAGGAACCGAATAATCCACAGAGATCTCCTCCTCTGAAAAACAAACCTACCAGGTGATTAAAAGTGGTAACAACACTGACCAAAGCGGCTTTACGTTAAAAATCAGTGTTTCTCTGATGGTGTTTGGCAACTTTTGCTCAGCTTGTTTCTCTGACAATTCAAGATCCAGACATCTGATGACTAGAATCCTTCATCTAGCTGAAATATGTAGTCAAAAATGATCTAAAGATGATCCAAAGATCTAAAAATCATCATAAAATCGTAAAAAATGTGACTTAAAAGTGGATGAGAAGCTATTTAAGACAGCACAACCCTGATGCATATGCTAAGAGAATATGAGGCCATTCAGTACGTTTACATGACATCGTAGAAAAGCGATTTATTGTGTGAAATCAACTAAGGCCCTGGTCGCAAAAAGCATTTTAGCAGCTGGAAGCGGCTTTTTGTAATTGTTTTTAATGAGAATAAAGCTTTTTGCTTGCTGTTTTTGCCTTGCCACACACCTTACATTGCTGCACTTTTTTTTTTTGCTGGAGCGCTCTGAACTCCTTGAGTTTAAAAAAAAAAAAAAAAAAAATCTAAACTCTTTTTCCACCTTGTCCAATTGGATGATTTGAGTGGCAGGACTTCTTTTGTATTCACAACAAGTTTACAGTTGGTAAACAATGGAGGAGAAACTGGTGGTACTCAGTTACTTAGTAGGACCAATGGACCCCCTATAGTTAGTATTCATTTTGTTATGCTAGGCGTGACAACAGACAGCAGGTT
The DNA here is from genome assembly GCF_011397635.1 of Epinephelus fuscoguttatus. Lineage (NCBI taxonomy): Eukaryota > Metazoa > Chordata > Actinopteri > Perciformes > Serranidae > Epinephelus > Epinephelus fuscoguttatus. The sequence goes on from NC_064773.1 coordinate 32,164,331, forward strand.
GTCAAACTGGAAATGGCCATCATGGAGGCGAAGCTGCTGAACCAACTGGTGGCACGCCCTGTGATCCACCCTCTTTCTTTTTTTTATGATGTCATGTACCCACAGATCTCCGCTTCCCTGTGCCCAACAAACTACTTGCTGACAGCCTCTCACCCTCAACCAGAGCTACAGCAAACACCCTCTGCCTGTCCATTTTAGTAACCAGCTGCTAATTACTATCAAATAAAATAAATAAGCGGTAGATTGACTACACAGGAAGGTTAGGCTATGGAGATGAGGGGTTGGTTACCTGACAACAATAAAAGGGCACAGCAAGCGTGTTTTTACTAGTGGCAATTAAGTGCAATTTAAACAAAAAAAAAAAGTAGAGGTGTTTTGGGACCTGAAAAACGCTTTGTGTGTGTGATTGGGGCCCATGTTAGTGTGACTGAAATCGTACAAAATCAGATTTCTCAAAGTCGGATTGGGGGTCAAAACTAGCTGAGGCACTCTGCGCATGCTTCAAAGTTTCCGCCCTGGGAAATGCGTGACAGAAGAAGAAGCTGGTAACAGCATGGCGAAATCTACATACAGAGGCATACATTTTTGGATGAATAAAAGGTACAGAGCTGTAAAGTTGTCCACCGTGGTACCAGTTTGCCTCTAGCTAACCACAGCTAACCGTAGCCCATACTTTCCCTTGACATCTTAATTTATGGGAATGCTTTGTTGTAAAGAAAATATGGGCAGATAGATGGAGTTTTGTTAACAGGTTGTGTTCTTATTGTAATGTTCTGGTCAGGTTGCCACACTGGCCCAATGCCAGTCACCACACAGCTGATGTTTCAATTTCAATCAATCAATTTTATTTATACAGCCCAATATCACAAATCACAATTTGCCTCACAGGGCTTTACAGCATACGACATCCCTCTGTCCTTATGACCCTCGCAGCGGATAAGGAAAAACTCCCCAAAAAAACCCCTTTAACGGGGAAAAAAAACGGTAGAAACCTCAGGAAGAGCAACTGAGGAGGGATCCCTCTTCCAGGACGGACAGACGTGCAATAGATGTCGTACAGAACAGATCAGCATAACAAATTAACAGTAATCCACATGACACAATGAGACAGAGAGAGAGAGAGAGAGAGATGCAGGTAATGACAGTAGCTTACAACAACATTATTGAAAGTAATAATATTATAGTTATAGTTCTGGCTACTGTGGTACAATATGTTGAAAGTATGTATTAATATCTGGCAGTATACATGTGTGACAATAGTCGTGTATAATAACAGTAGAAGAATGACTAATGATAGCAGCAGCAGGAGGCATCTGGCAGGACCACGGCAGCAGCACAACCACACACGTCACGCTGTCCAGGCACCGCTGCGATATGAGTTAATCTGAGAGACAGTGGAGCACAAAGGTTTAACAGTACTTGTACCAGACTCTCAATGTTCCAGGACTCTTTCCACCACTTGTTTTCTTCTCCTCGCAGGTCTTGCCCAGAGTGTCGAATCACATCTAACTTTGTCATCCCAAGCGAGTACTGGGTGGAGGATAAGGACGACAAGCAGAAACTCATCCAGAAATACAAGGATGGCATGGGGTACACAAAGGATACACATCCACACACTCACTACACAAAGTGCTGCACTGAAGCCTTGTTTCTACCAACTGCTTTGTATCTACTACAGGAAACAAACAAACCAGAGAAACAGGGACACAATGCATACAGTTTTTCTCCTTCTTTAGTTTTCACTAAAGCTGAAGCTGAGTTTCCTTGTCTTTTCTTTAAAGGTATTTAATGAAGCAGCTTCTTCTTGTAATTTTCTGGTCTTTTGAAATTGTTAAATATCAGCAATGCAAAGTCCATTATTTTCCCTTCAGGATGGAGCAGACAGATTTTGAATAGAAAGCTGTTGCGGGTGGATGTGATGAGTGGGTTGGTGAATCTGCAGGAGTGGGTGGCGATGGTGGGAAGCTCTACAGGGAGCGGGCTGATGCATGATGTAAACAAACACACATGTAACCTTAACACAGTAGGCAGTATCGAGGTCAGCACAATGATTGAAGTCATGTTTGAATATCGTACGATAAGTTGATAACAACATTATTATGACAGGTTTACTTGGAATCACTGAGACAATCTCACTTTCTGTTCGTATTCTCTGGCTTCTTCTTGTTCTCTCCAGGAGTAAACCGTGTCGATACTTTGACGAGGGTCGTGGAACATGTCCTTTTGGCTCAAATTGCTTCTATAAGCACGCTTTCCCCGATGGTCGGCTGGAGGAGGCTCAACCACAGCGAAGACAGACTGGGTCCAACAGCAGGAATCGGGTAACAGCTCGCACTAACACCCTGTCATTGCACCAGCAAGTACTCCTAAACATACATAAGATAGTCACAGTTTGTATGATAGCCAAAGTTTTCTTTACTGGTACATGTAAGGATTGTTAATGCTGTCAGAAGCCTCTGCTTTTACTCTGCCAGTAAAAGTAACCACAGCTCCTCAGCTGTAGCACCCTCTGCTGGATGTGGAAAGTATGATATGTGATAACATGCACAGTGATCAGGAAAATAAAAACTCGTCTGAGGTGTAATGATGAACAGAAACCCTGCCATTAATAGTGCCATACTGAAAATGTAGTGCATTTATGGAGCTTGGAGAGTAAACAGAGTAAGTTATGTGTTGGAAAGCTCTGATGTTGCAGCCCCAAAATGGCCACCAACAGTTAACATGTGCAAAGGCAGTAGTGTGACAGGATGGTTGTACAGAATTACAGAATAAGATTTTAGTTGAAATTAGTAAAATGAACATTATTTACATTATTCAGGGATTTCTATCTGTTACTCAGTGCAGGTTCCATTGTTAAATGTGAATAATAAATGAAACGGAAAATACAGTTTTGCAAACGATGTCAAATGGTGAACAGATATGTGAGGCATGAAGGAAGTTTCACAGTTAAGACCTGTTTTTATTGACTATCCTCTTCTCTTATCAAATGAGTATTGTTTGAATGCAGTCATTCATGTCTGTTATGCTATTTTTTAGGGCTGCCCCTGACCAAGAATTTTCCTAGTTGACCAATAGTTGTCATTTAGGGCCATTAGTCGACTAGTCGCCTGCATGTTTACGATATTAATGTAATTATTAAATTATTAAATTATATTTTGAATGAGGGAACACAATGGTTTGAGTTGAAGGTCTGAGAGGGAATAGTATCAGTATCATTGTTAACACTGTGCTACATTACAGAGAAATACAAAACCATACCAATGAACTTTCATTAATATAGGTCCATATTTTATCTACAAGTGCGCGTCACACACTGAGCGAGCCGCCTGTTAATGATGCTGTCAGCAAAGCAGTAATGATTGTGCTAAGTGGCTAATGGGCATGTAGCTACTCCATGTTTCAGATGATACTTCATGTTTGTACTGGACGAATGTTTGCCTGCAGAGTTCACATATCACTTTAGGTTCGTCCTCCACCTTCTCAGAATGATCCCACACTTTGGATTTCCTGCCATGCATGGTCACCTCCTGTGTCTGTCCTTTCAAATTAAATTCCCACATGGTCCAGTCATATAGGATTTGATTTATTTTGACGAGGTGCAGCTCCTAATAGAGTTTCAGTTTTGTTTTCTTTTTTTGTGACTAAATGACCAATTAAATCTTACCGACTAACAACCTTTCTGTCGACTAACAGTTGGTCAGCTATTAGGGGGCAGCCCTACTCTATATAATTTAATTGGGAAGTAGACAACTTTTCAGATAAAGCTGTCTGCTTATCAACTCCTTGATGATGGCAGAATAAAGTACTGTCCACCACTGCTCATTTCAGAAATGCCACCACAAGAAAATGTGTTTTTTGTTTCTATTATCAAACAGAAAATGGATCACAGATGTTTGTTGTCTGGCTGCCAGTGTTAGCTAATGTGCTAACAATAGTGAGCCTTAATTTTCCCCGGATTGTACCTGGGTCCAAACAGGAACCTATCTAAACACACATTATATTACATAAACATGTTTTCTTGCAGTGTCCTGTCTAAAATGAGCAGTGGTGAAAGTTACAATATTCTGTTATGATCAAGGAGTTGATAAGCAGTCCGTGTTAGCTAGCTTGCGCTAGTTGAAAGGTTGTCTGTTTCCGCATTAAATGATATTATATGGGAACAGTATTTATGGTTTCCAGAGTATGTTCTTGTTGGGAAAATAAAACCCTCTCCTCTTTCCTCCCAGAACTCGAGGCGAACACCACTGTGGGACATCTTTGACGAGCGGGAAAGCACCGACTCCTTTGACAACGAGGACGAGGAGATGGTGACGTTTGAGCTGAGCGAGATGCTCCTCATGCTGCTCGCCGCAGGAACCGACGACGAGGTGACAGATTCAGAGGATGAATGGGACTTGTTTCACGAGGAGCTGGACGATTTCTATGAGATTTACCTATAGCAGCCCCACCCACTATCCCCACCCGCCCTCATGTATATTAGACACTAGAATGGACTGTCTTGTGCGAGTGATGGACAGTAGCTTTTCCCCCACCCCCCTGTATTGTGGCAGTGCCTTTAAGCAGGCCATTAATAAAATAAATGAACTTATAAAAGATTAAAAAAAAAAAGAAAAGAAAAAAAATTCAGCAAGTCAGTGCGCTCGTGCTAAACATTTTCTAGACATCTATCCTTGTGGGTCTATCTTGTGCGGTTCATGTTAAAAGGAAAAATAATAAAATGACAAAAAGAGCTCAATATAAGATTTAACAAAATTATAACTTCAAATATTGCTAATAAACATTGTCAAGTTTATTTGTGGGTGTGGGTTTGACTTGTTTATCATCTACCCAGGTGTTAATACATACTTCTGAGACTCTGAGGATGCACTCGAATTTACTCCGCACCATTTACTGTAATCGTGATGGGCATGTTGTAAGATTTTACATACCTTTTTTTTTCCTTTAAGCTGCTGATAGCCAGTATATTGTGCTGATGTTTAATACATTTACCATAATCATCTCCATGTTGTACTGAAAAATATTTACTGTCCCCTTTATTCAGGGTCAGAAAGTCTTTCATGAGGCATTTAGAACATAAACTGTCCATCAGAGCCCAAACAGTCAAACTGTTGTGAGGTTTTACCACCAGCCCTGATCCTGAGTAGCCGTGTTTGTAACTTGGACATTTCATAGACTGAGCAGGTTTACAAAGGCTGATCTGCAGCTGTGGGATTTAAAGTGAAATTTCTAGAGCACACTGATCTGCGATTTCACTGTCACAGAAAAATTTCCAGTGTCGGAATAAAATCACGACAGTTTTCCCTTTGGTGTTGCGTGCTCCTGTGATCTGGCTAGTTTGGTGTAAAGTGGTCATAAGAGGTAGTATGAGCTGTCTTTTTCTCGTCCTGATGTTCCGATAAAATCAAACGAGTTAAATAATATGCAAGTTTTTAGCCTTGGCTCATGCAAATACTGAAGTTGAATGATGTGAACGTTGTCAACAAACAATGTACTCCAACGTGAGATGTTAAATTGTAGTTGGAATGAAAACTGGGTTGACATGTCTAACAACATTAGAATTTCACGTTGAGTGGACGTTAACTTTGTGAAGTATACATTGGATTTTGTTCTCCGTACCTTACATCATGTTGTTACTGTAGGTCAAGATGACTTTGGCACGAGAAGTTTGGAAGACGATGGATTTTTGTAACTTAAAACCGACAAAATATCAACATCATCTGTCGTCAGTATTTTACGCCAAATTGACGTTGGGATTAGACCTCCCGATACTGAATTTTCGTCACTGGACATCACAACCTAAATTTAAATATCAACATCGAATGACGGTGGTGGCCAGTTTGGAGGGGTCAGTGTTTAATTTGGCGTGTATCTGATCTATCAACTAGCACTTACTTTAGTGAGAAATCTCTCATTCCTCTCATTCTTACGGTCTCGTCTCGCTAAAATAGTGCTGCTAACCATCGGAGGCTGGTAGCAATTTGAGGCAACAGAATCCAAAATGTCAAGTTTGTCCACTGATACAGTTTATCTTTATGCATTATATTGATGCCGAATTCACAAGTGTACTGTCGACATTTGACGCCTTTTGTCTTGTGTTTGTAGAATCATGTGTTTTTGCACACACTAAGAAATTAATATTTAATATTTTTTAAAGGGAGTTTGATCATCCTCCAGTAGCAGGATGGAAAACAATCTCAAAAGGACTCCAGTTGTAGTTGTGTAAATAGTGACCCTGCAAGATCCCAAGTCCTCTAGCATATGGTGTGCATAGTTTGAGGCCACAGAGTGCTGCTCAGTGCTCCCGCTGGTGGCTGGAAGCTATACTACAGCTATACTACTGAACAAAAGCCACCAGTGGCAGCACCGAGCTTACTGCTGCTGAGTGTGCTGCAGTCAAGAGTCTCATTCACTGCTCAGTGAAGTGTCTGGGTTACAAAGACAATGATCTAGGACCCTGATGCATTGTATGACAGGTCCTGGATCAAGGCTAGGGGTAAAAAACTAAGTGGCTACGGGCTAAATGACCCCTACCTTCCTCTTTTATCACACACAGACACACACACACCTGTGCATCTGTAGTGAATCTGGGAAACATACTGCCTTTGAATGAAGAATGAATTTACTGTGCAATTAAGGTGAAATGTCATGTCAGGTTTTCCAGACACTTTTGTTTTTCTGTGATCCAACTACAAAGCTCTAACTTCTCTTTGGTCCAATTTGCTCCCGCATCAGTAAACAGCTATGTCACTCAGACAAAATACAAAGAACTTTGTTTCAAATCTTCTCCCTACACCATCCTGAATCTCAGCATCCAGGAACACCTGTGGTACCAAAAGACAACTCCTTTGTCAGAACCCGGCTAAAGAGTCAACACTTTAAGCTCTTCAGCAGACTTGCAGTGCAGAGAATTGTGGAGCTGAGACACTTTTAGTTTCCCCACAGCACCAGTGTGAAGTGTAGATTCACTGCTCTGTGTTGGCTTCACTGAGTAACGCTTTGCTGCTGAGATGTTCATCCACAGACTCCATAGCCGGTCTCAACCTGTTAAACTCCATCGGAATGCATATGTTTATACTGAAATGTGTGTTTTCTATGTTCCACAGCCATCCATCTTAACTTGAAATTAAAGTTTATTATCAATCTCTGTGCTGTGTGGAGTCTGACTCTTTGTCTGTTGTCTTGTCTTGTCTGAATTACGGAGAAGCTCTGAGAAAGCCACTGCACACTACCTGCTCAGCACTGAACAGCAAGTAGACACAGTTAGAGACTAGCTGGTGAACATAGTGGAGCATTTAGCAGCTAAAGATGCATATATTAAAAGCAGGAGTTGGTGGAGACCAAAAACAGAGCTGAAAGAGAGTATATTGGACTGTTTGCCAGGCTGTTCACCCTAAAAACTTTATAAAGTGTTTTGTCAGTGTGGTGTTTTCACCTCTGATCTGCTGCTTCAGAGTAAACTGATTTGAGCTTTTTAATTTCAAGTGTTTTTAGGGAAATGCACCACCAAAGTGCAATATCAAGTGACATAATCTGGACCTTGAGGTTGGTCCTCTACTTTAATTTCCATTTAAGTTCTGTACTCGCATGTTTAGCCAAGTCGACAGAGGAAAATATTTCCATTGAACGATTCTGCAAACCACATGTGCGTCAACAGTTATACATTTTACGCGTGTCATATCGTTTCTAAACTGATGTAGTATATCAGCTGACTGTCATCTGGTGACAAGCTGCAGGCCACTGTTTGAGACCAACAGACAACAAAAGCTGTTGTTTTACAGGAGCCCATTGTGTTTCCAGCTGCTATTTAGCCACCAAACATGGATGGTTTTTGGCTACTCATCACTTTTTTTTCACCATTAATAGTCAGGATTGTGCCACCAAAAGCAACTATATTTAGCTAAAACATGATCTTTTCCAGCTATAACCAAATGCGTTTTTGTGCCTAACCCTAACCACACGTTAACCTGTTTTGCATATTCCTAAATGACTGTGCTTCCAAATGACTACCTTAGTACTCTAGTGTAAGCAAACAGCAGAGGTGGGACTAATAAGTCATTAGTTTGCAAGTCTCAGGACTTGCCACTCAACTCCCAAGGCAAGAGAAGCATGTCCTGAGTCAAGTCAAGTCCCCAGTCCTAAACAATTTATAATGTGCTTGTCACTGAATGTAAAGCTATTTAACAGGTAATACTAAATTTACAAAAATCCTGAATGCTTTTTGAAATTTGTATTTTTTTATTCAAACAAGTTTGTTTGAAGTTGTAATTTACAACCTGCATATTTCGCTTACTGCCATTTGTTTTTTGTTGACTGCCGCACAGTGTGTGTCCTTGCACAGGTGTCGTCCCCCTCATATAAAGAATACATTTGTTGACACTCACTGCTCCGTCCAGCACTCACTGTACTTCCTCATTACCGGTGACACAGATGGACAATAAAAAGTGTAGTGGAGTGTTGTTCCTGTGGGCTCCAGCAACACTAAACCCCTGCGCTTGCCTTAGAAGGACTAGATGCACAAACCCCTATTTTCAAATATCCCATGGAGAGAGACTCTCACTGCAGCCTGTTTTATTTGGTTCTGAAAATGTCTGCGTGCAGCTTCGTTCTGTGGAGGATAAATGAGGTGCAGACTTCCCTCAGTGTCACCAGTGATGAGGAAATACAGTGAATACTGGACGGAGCAGTGAGTGACAACCCTGCCCACAGAGTTAGAGTACTGTTTGCAGTGGAAACGCTAAACAGATGTAGGGTCTTGGTACCATGTCTGAAGGGTTACTGTTGGTTCCAAAGGTGTCATACTAAAAGTGTTTGGTGGAAACGGGAAAAAAATGCATACCAAACTAATCTGAACTGTAGCAGACTGCTTGGGCTACAGTGGGAGGAATGGGGTGTATAGGGACCCAGATGCTCATTTATGCCCCAGGGCCCCAAACAGATTGATGCAGCCCCTGTATCGACTTAAAACCAACATTAAGGAGTAATAACACTGTGTATCCAGTGGACTTTACTGTATAAGATGTCTACACAGAAATACCAATGTTTAAAAAAAAAAAAAAAAGTCCAAACGTGTTAAGTGAATAGGCTACATAAATCATTTTTTGTAAACTGAATACCTTTTAAAAATATTATTTTCCTAATTCTCTATTTTTCTTTTTAGTCCATTTGTATATAATATGTTATGTTTGTTATCATTCTACCTGTGCATATGTTTAACTCGACATGCATCAGTGTTGAAACATGTCAACTATCACCGTGCTTCAGGATCATGTTCAGTACAAAATATTGAAAACAACATAAATTGCTTTAAGGAATCATAGCTAGTGTGAAGTATGTATTTTAAAAGAAAATCTGTAGATAAAATGACGTAATGAAAAGCATTATAATATGTGCAAATAACTGTTGTAAACAAAAGCAGGTGTAGTCCATTCCATCAGAGTCCATGCCTCTCTTTGCGCGCGCCTCTTTCTCTCCACCTTTAAAAGCATCAGTGAGGAAGAAAGAGGGGAGAAAGGGAGGCGACCGCACAAATACAATGATCTCAGAAACTGGGAACGACAATCCGAAGGCAGAGTATCTCCGATCCGAAGCGAGCTATAGCCCAGACTCCCCCGTCTCCTCCTCTCCGGAAGCCGGGCACCTCAGCAGGAGGCGGGACACCCAGACCACCAGCGGCAGCATCATCCCGGAGGAGAGCGGCAGCATCCAGCCCCTGGTCTCCTCGGCCGCGGCCGCCGCCTGCATCATGACATCGGGGGAGTTCATGCAGACCGCTCCCCTGCTGGCGCACAAATCCAAGAGGAGCCTGCTGTATAAGGCGCTCTGCTTCCTCCTCCTCGTCTTCCAGGGCGGCATTCTGGACTTCTACCTCATCATCTTCAACGACCTGTACTGGTGCTCATGGATAGCCACGGACCTGGTGGTGATCTCGGGCTGGGGGATTTTCTTCATGAAGAACGCGCGGAGCAAGAGAGAGCGGGCCTGCGGCTTCCACCAGAAGAGCTCCATCTTCGGCTGCAACCTCGGGGAGTTCACCTACGCCTACCTGGCCTGGCTCATCTATGTCATCGCCTGCACGCCGAAGGTGGTGCTCATCCTGGAGACGTCCATCCTGGATCTGATCGCGCTCAAGGTCCCATGCGGAGTGACCGGCTTCAAGATCATCATGCTGCTGTCCGCGCCGCTGCTCTTCTGCCTCATCAACTCCATCATCGAGGATCTGAATGGAGCGACGCGGCACCACTCCCAGAGCTGCTTCATGAGCACTTGCCTGGACCTGCTGGACAGCTTCACGCTCGTGGAGATGCTGCTGAGGAGCGAGATCCCCACCGTGTACCTCAAGTACACTGTCATCACGGTGTACTTCGTGGCCCTGGCCGTGCCGGTGATCTGGCTCTACGAGCTGACGGCGTCCGAGCTGCGCTGCCGGTGGCTGTGGGCCCGCTTCTCCACGGGCCTGGTGGTCAACGCGCCCCTGCTTGTGGTCAGGTGTTTCCAGGTTTACGTCTACAAGATGCCGGTGTCGGTGTTCATGTTTAAAAACATCTTCTTCTTGGCGTGTAAGTTCCTGGAGCTGGTGGAGCAGTGCGTGGCGGTGCGTGGAGTCCGGAGGCTGGCCGGAGGCAGCAACCCGGCCCAGTTCTCCCACTGCGTGTCCGAGAACGACATGTGTCCGCACGGATATGTCAACACCCTGGCCGTCACACAGTCCTAGAGCCCGGGCTGACTGAGGGCCAGGGGCCGCCTGTCCGTCTGTCTGTCTGTCTGATGGCGGGTAAAGTGGACGAGTCGTGTTGCGTTCCAGACACAGCTGGAAATGGGAAAATCCAAATTACGAACACAGCTCCTGCTTCCAGATAGACAGCAAAGCCACACAAAGGTATTTAGGCAACATGTATCAACATACACGAGAGTAGGGAAAAGTGATTTACTCTGTACAGTTATATGACAAAGTAAATTGCAGACACAGGCTGCAGTGTAACCACATGGGGCATCTTCCCACCCTCAATTTACTCCCACCAAAAGTGTTTGCCAGCCTCAGATTATTATTATAAGTGTCTGACAACATTACTGAAAGGACCCCACATACATAGAGCTTTTTGTTAAAGAGTAAGATCCTTTTAGTTTGACCAGAAACAGACTTGAAATCACCATGGCTAAACCCACCAGACTCCATTTATTAAAACAGTAATTTAAGAGCATATAAAGCCAGCATATTTTCATATCTAACTGAGTGAATTAGGGGTTTATTTCAACCAAACCAGAGTTGATGATTGTTGGAACAGCAGAGAGATGAACAAAGACAGCTTTTGAGAGTTTTATTTCACTTCTGCTGACTTTGAATGAAGTGTGTTTCATGATGATAAAATTAACATTTATTTAAATGGAGTCTGGTGGGTCTGGCAATAGCAATTTCAGGGCTGTTTCTGGCTTAACAAAAAGCCAAGGTCCAGACCAAGGTTAATGTTTTTGTTATTGTATACATTTGGTCCCTTGGTTTTGCATTCACATTGCAATTCTGTGAGCGGACTAAAGAACTTTACATGACATAGTTACGTTCATCTTCGTGGGTTGCGTCACCTTATATTTGACATTGATTGGTTTATAAATGGGCGGGGGTCTGATGTCAGTGTGTTGTCAAGTAGGTGGGTAGAAATCCCCTCAATGTTTACGAACATTACCGCATGAAAATGGACGAACCGATTCTAATAATCGTCATGCTACTCATACTATTTTGGCATTGCTATCAGCTGCAGCGCCAACCTAGAAGACAATACTTGCGGCTCATACAAAAACGAAATATAAATCTACACCTTGTGCCAAGATGTCATCGTCACCGGCAGGAAAGGAGGAGGAGGAGACAGCTGGCAATATTAGCTAACTTAAAATCCTGCCAACTCAGGAGCGACCAGCGTCGAGGTGAGTGACCATTGCCGGCTCATTTTTGATGGTGGACTTGACTTCTCTCCTGCGGAAATGAACAACCGGCGCACCAGAATGAATTTCCTGTCAATGGTCCTAAAGTCCGAACCATCCAAAAAAATGTGTTCACACTAGTATCGGACCGGACCATGGTTCTGTTTGGTCGGGACTGAGACCATCTCTTTTGGCCGGACCAAATTTCGTCCGTTTGGTCCAGACCATGGTCGGGGGGTAGTTTTGACACCTGCGGACCAAACTGGAAAGTCCAGAAGTCCGCACCAAAAGACCTAGGTGTGAAAAGGCCCTACTCTTTAACAAAAAGTTCTGTCTCGATAGAGAACCATTCCATAATGTTATCAGATACTTCAAATAACAATCTGAGCCTGTCAGTGGCAAAAACAAAGCACTTTAAATGGATGTAAGTTGATGGTGCTCAGTTGCTCGCTGGGATTACATTGCAGTCTTTTTCAGTCTTGCTCAGTACTGGACTAATTAAAAAAATGTTGTTCTGTTCAGTCGCGTATACATAAAAACATGGGAAAATAGCATTGTAGTTAAAAAAATACCCAAGTTACCCTTTAAATGGTCACTTTACTGAAATTGTAGAGTTGCAGCAATCTACCGGTGTCAAGGTATACTGTGATATAAAAGTTTCGCGTACATTTGCTTATCTACGACATTGAGAAAAAAAGCAACTTGACGTTAATTCTCCCCTTTATTTTCAAAGAGGAGACTTTTTACACATGCTACCATTTACAAAATGGTTTCAAGTTTCAGTTATAGTGATAAAACGTTTGTTCAACCAACAGTAACCCTTCTGTTTTCATTCCTTTAAGGGTCATTCTGACTGATATTATCAATTCTGTAATGTTGTGATACCATGAAACTGCAATATTTTATCATTCTGTGAAAATCTCATACCGCTGCAACACTACCAAAATGTGACATACATATTTTCTTAGAGACCCTGGTTGGTAATCCAACAATGTATAATGATGGTGACTAGAAAGTGTTTCTACTACTCACCATATCGGAAAATGACGTTTTGTCTTCTCACAAACAGTGTTCCTGTTACTCTGAATAATCCACAGAACACACTGTCAGCAATTTTAATTGGAACTGACAAAGGAATAGTTCCTATAAAAGCTGTCTCTGTGTTCTTTGGATGATCCACAGTAACAGGGAGATCATTTGTAGAGAGGGATATGTTGCGTTAGATCTTTTAAAATCTTGTTAACAAAACTGAATTCACTTCCACTGTATGGTGTTGAAGAAAGAGATGTGAAAGAAAATAGACACAGTCCAATGGCAATACCTGCAGGGTTAGACTCCAGCAGAAGTCAGAGGGTTCTCCCAAATTTCGGACTGTTAGACAACTGTTATAATTAGCTAACTGGGGGCCCTTTGGTGTCTGTCGCCCTAAGGCAGCTGCTTTGGATTGCAAGTGCCAACTCCTTAACTGATTAACAACCGATAGCGCAACTGTACTTTTTTATATGTCTTGTCAAGTTGCAAAAGGGTCCCTCCCTCTTCCGCAGCTTTTTAAAAAAGAAGCATTTGCTTGGCCTAAAATTGTCTATGTTATCTATATATCGATATTAACTTTAAACCTGGGCACAGATCTTAAGCTGTTCGAAATGCTGCCAAGTACCAGTAACCTGCGACATGGCAACGAGGAAGACACGGGTTGTAGGCTTCTATTGAGAAGGTATTTGCAGCCTTACATTAGATTTTGACACAGGGCCCCATGACTGGATAAAAATACAAGACCCACCTTAGGGCCCTTTCCATTTAGCAGTGCATACTGCCAAACAAATAACCAGAAAGTCATTGTGACACACACAACCTGAGGCCTTCAGCGCCCAATAATCCAGCCATGTCCAGCTGTGTCCAACCTTTAACCACAATGGGGTTATGATGCATATGACATCATGTGATGCAAAAAAAAAAAAAAAAAGAGTCCGTAGATTCATTATTAACGACTAACAACATTCATTTCTCAGCAGTTTGATTTCGTTGACAGGGTATGTTGCTACGTCCAAGTGACGTCAGATAACTGCATCTCTGAAACCTCGGAGCTGACGAATCTTTTTGAGGTTTTCTCTCGGACGGCCGAGGACATTTTACATTACAGGAGGATGGATTTTCCAATTTTTGTACATGTCTGGAATGCATCATCTGTACCAGCCTTACAAAGCTCCCCTTTCAGACCAGTTTACAGGTGCTACAGTCAAACCCAACACCTGCAATAGCCTACTAACAAACACAGATCAAACTATAGTGCATTGGACCTTGTCGACTTGTGTGTGTTCAGTCTGTGAGTTTCACCTTGAACGGAGAGACAACAGCTGGACTTTGTGTCGTGTTGGGACGTAAAGTGCAATTTGAAGAATCCTCTGCTTTGACTCACCCCCTGCACACCAGTGTTTTCTATTGATAACGGTGTTGTCTGCAGATCTGTGCTGCTTCTAAATGCTGTTTCCGGTACTAACAGTAGAGTAGACACTTGTGTGTAAGTTAATGCCATGTATAAAGATCCAACAGTGCCATGACTAACAGGTTTTCTACAGCCCTTTTCAAACGGACCACCTGCCAACAGAAGTTTCTGTTGGTGTCGCTGGCTGTGCCGCTGTTTTACTACTTCTCACACTTCTTGGATCACGAGTCCTTAAAGATCACTGGCTACTGGTCACTCTGACATCCATCAGTATTCTGGGTCACCGAAGAGCCCAGCTCTTAATCTCTCACCGAGAACACCTATTTATTCATTCATGGACCTCAGTATTTCTTCATTGCTAAAAGGTCGCACCCAGTATACAAGAAAGCTCAGCAGACTCTGAAAAAGTCATTCTCAACACAACTGTGAGTCTGGGACTACAGATATATGCATTACTGACTTAGTACTTTGTAATCTATGGACTCCCAATTCTGTCAAGAAAGTCAGTTTGAGGGGAAAAAGAAATTAGTGATGTAAAATAATGTGCTTACATGTATGTAGAGATGGTCGTTGTGGTTCCTGGAATCTCTCTTTTTTATGTCCCTTACCTCCAAGGTCACAGATTACAGAGAGGGAAAAACAAAGTGGTAAAAAGTAATCTGGCAGGTGACCTCCCAAATCTGAACCAATGGCAGTCATCAACGATCTGATCAGTTTAATGTAATGATACTCACTTCCATTTTATTGGTGTTAAAGGAACAATCTGACATTTAGGGAATTTCTTTGGAACAAGCTGGCCCAACAAATCAAACTTTATTACTGACTTGTTGTGTCCTGTCAACACTTAAAGGTGCAGCACACATGCCGGGCACTGTTGCTGTTGCGCTCTTGTGTCTATTCTGTGCCAACTTTAAAGAGCACAGAGGCAGGTTGCATCTGGAGTTGCTAAGCAACCATAACAAGCACCTGCCTACTTACATGAAATCCTGAGTGCAGACCTGATCTTCTTCCAGGTGCTATTTTTTAAGTGTGTAGGCCTAAAGTATTGTCGGTTAGACAGATGTAAAGCCCTGGCGCCCCTGCACTAAAATGATAAACCTCTTCTCCATATTTATCACAGGTTGATATTTACGGAAGAAGGGAAAGATATATGTTGGCTGTGATTGGTTGTTCCTTGTCACCTATCATGCAGTGCTCTTTTTATCTCAAGGTGCAGGCGCTGCGCCCTAAAAAAAATAGGCACTCGGGAACGTGTGCGCGACTGATATACACCACTGATTGTGGAACTCAAAATACTAACTGTACTGGTATTAAAGGGATAGTGCACCCAAAAATGAAAATTCAGCCACTATCTACTCACCCATATGCCGAGGAAGGCTCAGGTGAAGTTTCAGAGATCCAAGGGGAGAGGGGGTAGCAGCACAACTCCACCTAATGGAGACTTGCGGCGCCCCAGATTCAAACATCCAAAAACACATAATTGAAATCACAAAATATCCCCATACTGCTCGTCCGTAGTGATCCAAGTGTCCTGAAGCCCCGACATAAAAGTTGTTTGGAAAAACGTCATTTGAACTCTGTTTTTAGCCTCATTGTAGCCTGCAGCTCTAACTGCCTCTCTGTGGACCATGCTCACCTGTGTGAGCTTGTGCAAGGCCGTGAGACATGGGCACTGCGTTCAAGTGTGTTCACGTGCTTTCGCTGGTCTCGAAAAGTGAAACACGTGAACACACATGAACGCAGTGCCCATGTCTCACGGCAGACGAGCAGTATGGAGATATTTTGTGGTTTCAATTATGTGTTTTTGGACGTTTGAATCTGGGGCGTCAAAAGTCTCCATTAGGTGGAGTTGTGCTGCTACCCCCTCTCCCCTTGGATCTCCGCAAGTGTTGTGGGGACTCTGAAACTTCACCAGAGTCTAACCTCGGCATATGGGTGAGTAGATAATGGCTGAATTTTCATTTTTAGGTTGCACTATCCCTCTAATCTATGCACGTCAGATAATCATTAACTGTAAAATAAGAGAGTAAGGCAGATTTATACTTGTGCGTCACAATGTATAAATGTCATAGGCGTGTGCTAATAATGTTAGCATGTTGTATTTGTGGGGAAAATGTGTCCAGCAAAAGATAAGTGCTTTGTCTCTGAAACCTGCGAGTTATAGTGAAGCTGATAAGTATGAGTCCTACATAGGGATACTGATAAGTATATCAGTATGCAATACCTTAACACTTATATTGGCATAGTTTTCAGCTAGCCTATATACTATACAACAGCATAACAGCATTGTGGCTTTTGGTTTCAGTATGCCATCCAAAGATTTTCTAGGGCCCCCACTGTTATTAACAAACGCTTGGTGTGGTGCTCACTGTCCTCATGACAGAGCTGCTAGCTTGAAGCTCTGTTGTAACTCTTGGCCTGGCTAACAAGCCTCCGGTCTTTATTCTTAACCTGTTTGTACTGGATGCATAGAGATGACACCAACATCGACCTTTCAATCGGACTCTGTGTAAGACAGTCAAATAATCAAACTGAAAAAGTTGAACTGGAAACAAATGAAAAGCGATGCACATGCCATATCTAACAGTTTGTGTTTAAAATCCACCCTTTTCAGAGTGTATGTAGAAGTTTACATACTGATGAGTTGAAATGGGAGACAATCTGCATCCTGCTGGGAACAACCCAGGATTCCAGACTCCCTCTCAGTGGGTCAGTGCATTATTTACAGCAGTACTGTACATTTATTAACCTAACAGCTTTGTTTGAGTAACAGCAGGTACAGTATGTCATGGCATGTTCACTGTCCTCCATGATGAGCTCTTCCATAAGCTTGTAGTAATGTTGTATCTAAAGAACATGGCTGATCAAAGTATATTAGATACGTATGTGAAGATGTATAGTGCAGACATTGTGCAATATGAGTCAGATGGGTCTGAACTGATTTTAGTGCCTATTATTTTGGAGCTGAATGAATTCAATCACAGTGAGGGGATGTGTGCAATGTACCAGTATTGATTGCCTCTCTGAGAGTGATCATTGTATGCAGGTCAGAGGTTGTGCCTTGTAGGAGGACAGCTGAGGGGTCAAGACTGATGAAGAGGAGGAAAGGAAAGTCCGCCATAAAGGATGATACTGGGTTTTGTGAAGTTTTAGCTCCTTTACTACAAGTCACGAGTACTTTACATTTTGCTGATTTTTACCAACACGAATAAAGACCCGCATTGAAATCAGTTTAAAATGAATGCAATCTCAGTCTATTTTGAAGGTACACTGTCAGATCTATAGCTCTCATTCGGACTGTAAATATTCTGAGATCTGAATTCATTGTTGTACTGTTGACAAAATCAGGGACTTATTTATTTACCTTTAAGGCTCCTGACACCCCAGAAATTGCTAACAAATAATCCTGTATTTGTTGCATCTTGTGCAGCTGAACTGACTGTTCGAAAAATCTGTCCACTTTTTCAGAAAACTCTGACCTGCAGCAATCAGCCATTACAACTACGGCGGGGTTTCGGTACTCAATATCTTTAGGATATTGACCAAAATAACCCGGTAGCAAGTAGCACTGAAGTCAAAGAATACCCGCATTCGATCCTTTGGGGAAGTGATCAGCAAACCTTCTGTTGCTGCTGTATCTGGAGCTGCTCTCTGGTGAACAGTTTATCTGTCTGGTTAACACAAGCTCTCACAGACTCTCACAACTGTACCCAGCATGAAGCTCACATTCCTGCAGCAGCAGCTAGAACCCGTGCAGTCTGTGGTGTGGTGAAGTCAAGTGCTATGTATTTGACAGAGCTGGCAGTTCAGCATGCCTACTACATGCCCAGAATGTGCTGACACACCACTCCATTCACAATATGGGTACCGAATGAAGTGCTCTATGGCTTTTAGGGTACTGGTATTGTATTTTTTTAAACAATACCCAGACCTAATTATGGCACATGCCAGGCGGGTGTCACAATGTGTTGCTTCTTATGTCCACCTGCCACCTGCAGGTCAGCTTTGGTGTTAGCATTGCGGGGAAATGTTCAGTCAATTCAGTTGTAGACAATGCAATGGATTATTTATTCTAAACAATACAAATAAATAATGATGATTATTTATTTAAAACAATGAAATATAGATAATAATGAAATATTTTCACCAAATCCTGTCAAGGTCAGTGTTGCTTTTTCAGAGCTTTCAACCACATGTCACAGCCTTCCTCAACTTGTGTCACTCAGGAACTTTGGTCACATGTTAACAGGTGGTTGTGTACGGCTGGAGATGGTAACCTCTGTCTCTGGTGTCACATGTGAATGTCCTTGATCTTTATCCAGTTTTCCAACACATTCTCACTCCCAACACAGTGGCCCTACACATCAAATATGACGTGCCAGGGACCCTCAAGCGTCACTTTTGGATGCTCAGGGACAGCCTGTCAGTTCACGCTCATTACATGCATTGTGTTTTTTAAAAATAAAGGTCTGATTTCACTGAAAATGTATAGATTCACCTTTTTAAATGCATACAGGCTCTTAAAAGCACTCCGGCTTCTTCCCACAGTCCAAAGACATGTGGCTCTAAATTGGCTGTAAGTGTGAATGTTAGCATAAATGGTTGTCTGTCTCTACGTGTCAGCCCTGCGATAGTCTGGCAACCTGTCCAGGGTGTACTCTGCCTCTCGCCCACTGTCAGCAGGGACAGTGGGCGAGAGGCCACTAAACAGGATAGGATAGGATATCCCAACAGGATAGGCGCTTATGGAAAATGAATGGATGAGACCATTTTACCAGAACTGCATTGCTAGGGCAACAGCTTGGGTCCATGTTTGCTTCCTGTCAATTGATGTCATTCACATACACTGCAAAACATGCCAACAGGAAATAGGAGGACCCATTTAGAAAAGGTTCCATACTCATGTCACATGACGACAGAGGTATCTCCACGAAGAAGACTGCTGATGTAGACTGTGAGATGTGGTTGAAAGTGAGTAAGTGGATCGAGATTTTTGTTTTGTTTTGTTTTTACAAAATCCAAAATGAACCTTCACTCTCAGACATTCTGACTGTTGAATTAATAATTATGTCAGATTTATGGATTGTTGTTGATTTAGTCTGCAGACAGCTGCTATGATGGTGACCCTGATGTTTGACCTCTCTGTGGAGGATTACAGATCAGAGAGCTGCTGCTGTACACACACTACGATATGTTGACTGCTTCAGTGCTTCTCTCGGCATTGTTTCTCATGTTGCACTGAGAATGGCTTCTGTTCGTTTATTGCTTGTCATATATTGCCAAAGTATTTCAAATGTTATATTTTATACTATTTTGTATTATTTCCTTGTGCCAGTAATCTGCTTAACTTTTGCATATGTATCCTGCGCTGTTGGAAAGGCTCTTTAACAATCTTGATTTGAATTTGCACATGAAGCTTACCACACAGTTTAATCACAAGCGGGACCATGTATTCACTTTAAACTGAAGTATAGTGGGCCTTTAATGTGCATGTACAAGCACAGTGCATAACCACACTGAAACTACCAAAGGCTTTCATGAACATGGATATTCAAAGGAGTCAATCGTGCCACACGGATTCAAATGGTTTCTCTTCTTTAGCCTACGTGCAATGAAAAACACAATGTGTGCAATCTTAAAACTCTCCTGTCTTATATTATATGGGCTTTCTTTTTCTTTGAACTTGTTTACAGGGAAAGAACATTGCTGTTGTTTACAGATAGGATTCTACCTGTACTGTAAAGTTGTGTGGTGTAAATCTGTGCTGATATAATCCAATCTATGTACTGTAGATGTAAGACAGAGTATTATGTGGTCGAAACCTGAAATAAATCTGAGGAAAGTACCATACAAAGTGGTTTGTATATGATATTTATTATGGATTATTTAATAACAAAAGAAAATGATAAGTGCTCTAAACACAACAAAGGTGAGTGCCATTCGTGACATTATTTCACAAAGACCTTCACTGTCAAAAAATTTTAATCCTATCAAGGATAGAAAGACAACACATCACATTAAAATAAAATTATGTCAATGTCAATATTTGAATGTAGGAAAAAAAATCATCAATGTAGAGCCTCAACAGTAAACCTCAGATTTTGTTGTCAGTCTTTCAAAACACTATTCAGGGGCGTGATTTACAGGGGGGACAATGTCCCCACCACTTTTTACAAAACTATTATGTTAGACAAAAAGTATGGATGTTGGAATGGTGTTTGTATGTGACAGTATCGGGAGTATGGAAATAAAAATAAGTTAATTATACTAAGAAGAATTTTGAAAATGTGTATAAATCTTTATACCAACAGTATCTATTACACTGGAGTTAGGAGTGTCTGCTTAAAACATTATAAGAGGAGATACATTTTAAAATCTTGAGCTCCACAGGGTTTAATGGAATTGTTTTTTGACATATAAGCAGTGGTACTCAAATGGTGGAAATCCTGTGCTGTGGGATATTGTGATAACCACACATTATTACTGCAATATTCATCTGGGCCTATATCATAAGTTATGAATTAATTTTTAATTTTGATCTTTAATCAGTATGTTGTGCGCACCCATTTCCTAATAAAGAGGCAAACTCTACCTAAAAAAATGTAATTTGATTTAATTTAAAAAACCTTTCACAGGGAACATATTTGTCACCGTTCCTGCGAGGGAATTATAAGTGTGTTACATATCACATTATCTAACATTATTTTCCATTTAAATTGATGTGTTATTGGTGCTTTGATGTTATTTTAAAAAGTTTAAAATTAATTCTTAAATAATTTTGTTAATAAATATTTCATGAGTAATAGTTGGTTGTCAATTGTTATTTGGTATTACTATTATTACATTACATTTATGTTGTGATAAGAGTGACAACATGTTATTGAGTCTTTTGTGCACAGATATAAATACAGGTGTGCCTTGATATTTTGGCTTTGGTATGCCCTGGACACAAAAAGTTTGAAAAACACTGCTTAAGAGAGCTGTTTGACCTTATCAGAAGAATAAGGACGCACAGAATCAATTCAGAACTCAGACAGCTCACTTTCAACAGGTCAGATAGTAATAGTCAGGTGGATGATGATGAAGAGGAGGAGGATGTGGACCGCAAACAGAATGTGGAGGACAGCTCCGCCTTCTGATTGCAGATACGGTGCCAAATGACAGACAAGGAGGGAGTGGTGACAGCCAGATAGGTAACCAGTGGAGAGGTAGTCTCACTCACTGCGCCAACTCTCACTTTAAGATTGGAGAAAAAAACTCCCTGGCTTTTTTTATTTCTTTCAACCAATCACAATCGTTCTTGGCGGTGCCACAGCAACGGTGCGCTTGCAAAAATATTGCCGGGGGGAAACAGGTTGTGGTGTAACACACCCACAAAAATATCACCTACAGGACGCGAACCATGGCAGAAAAATGGCTACATCCCCGCAAAATCAAACACCACAAAAGTTAGTAAAGGACGTGTTGAAAACTGCTACACAACCAGAGGTGGTAGGGCGGGACTTCAGCGGGTGGCTCGTTCCGCCCAATGAGAGGCTGATCTATGCAGCGAACTTCCGCCCACTCAGACTAGTGGAGAGGCAAAGGAGGAAATGCATTTTTTTTTTCACTTTGTCACGTGTTACGAATTTTTGCATAACAAATAGAACAATAAAATGCAGTAGAATCAGTGTGCAAGGTTTCTGTACGTAACAGTTTTTTTCAGATGAGATACACACCTTTGTGTGTCAGTTTGTATAAAACTGACAAATAAACCTACGCATTCATTGCAGCTACTGTGTCTACTTTTTTGTTCTACGGCACGATCACATTGATTTGTCTGAATCTGTTTTGATCAAACAACATATTCTGAAACTCATCAACATTGGATATGTTACATACAGGCCCCACACTTTACTGGTCACAGAAACATGTCTTTGTTTGGAGCACTTAAACCTTCCTACATTCAGGTGATGCCGGTTAAAGTCGTTGAGGGTTTAGTGCATATTTATAAGTGTAGATTTTGGACTGGTCATGGTCAGACCGTGACCTTCAGCAGACACTGGGGTGGTTTGTAGCCAAGTGTGACGCAGTCAGAATGAGAGTCAGTACCTCCAATTCTGAAGCCATGGCTGTCTGCTGGAAAATGGTGGATTACCACCTCTGGATTGGGAGTGAGTTCTTGTCCTAACCAAAGGAGTTCATGTATCTCAGGGTCTTGTTCACAAGTAAGGGTAAAATGGAGTGGGAGATGGACAGGCGGATTGGTGCATTGTCGACAGTGATGCAGGCTCTGTACCAAACTGTTGTGGCGAAGAGGGAGCTGAGCCAGAAAGCAAAGCTCTTGATTAACCAGTCTATTTACCTCCCAACCCTCACCCATGGTGATATGCTTTGGGTAGTGACTGATAAGAAGATATCACGCGCACAAGCAGCCAAAATGAGTTTCCTCTGTAGGGTGTCTGGGCTCAGCCTTAGAGATAGAGTGAAGAGCTCAGATATCCAGAGGAGCCTAGGGTAGAGCCGCTTCTCCTTCACATTGAAAGGGGCCAGTTGAGGTGGTTCAGGCAGCTGATCAGGATGCCTCCTTTCATTAGAGGTTTTCTGGGCACGTCCAACTGGTAGGACACCCCAGGGCAGACCCAGAATATGCTAGATGGATTAAATATATCATCTGGCCTGGGAATGCCTTGGGATCTCAAAGGAGGAGCTGGAAAATTATGCTGGGGAGAGGGATGTCTGGAGTACCTTGCACAGCCTGCTGCCCCCACGACCCAGCCCTGGGTAAGCGGACAAAAATAGATGGATGAATGGATGGATAGACTTTGGACTGAGAGTATCAGTACCCTTCAGGATCTAAGTCTGAGTATGCATTATGAAACAGCTCCTCCTGCAGCCTTCGCAGAGCCACCAGTGGATCCTCTTTGAAAGGGGGTTCCTGCTGGGAGGACATTTTGGAGATGTAGCCTTGATCAGATCCACTGCTTGGACCCTTTCCACTGGGTTCCAGAACCTCGTCCTCCTCCATCTCCACGGGCTGAGAGTGGCTGATTTCAGATGGAGGGAGATATTCACTCTGCATGCTGGTACAAGAGAATTCTTGAGGTGTTGAGTCCAGTGAGTTGTTTTGGGCCAAGCTTCTCTGGTACGAATGAGCAGAGAGTTGGCTGATAGGTAGCAGGGAATCCTCCTCCTCCTCGGTGGGAATTTGACCCACAGGTTCTTCCTTGAGGGAGAGCCAGTTCTGTCTTGGTGGTTGCAGGCTGTTCAAAACAGGTTCAGCTATGTAGACAGATGGACTGGGGCTGTGAGGATAAAGGTGATCTGGCCACACTTCACTCAGATTTGACGGATACTGATGTTCAAACTCAGGGTACACTGCTGGAGTAAGTTCTACCACTGATGACAGCTCGCGTTCTGGGTTCAGTTCAGGTGTAAGGACATGAACACTGTCGCAATTTTCATGGATTTCTACCTCATGGATGTATACAGGAGACCCCTTCCTAATTAAAGGAACACACTCTAGGACTGGAGGGATCTGCAGCTGGTCAATGAGTGGGTTAGCCTCAGTCTTGACCTCCTCCTCACTCTCCACACACTCCTTCTCAAACCAATCAGGATTTTCCACCTGGTAGGTCTGGAAGGTTTCAATGGCATTCTTTAAGGCTTTACCTGAGGGACACTCAAAATAATCATCTCCGCCAATGCCTTTGATATGGTTGACCTGACCTGGTTGATACTTCTCCATGTCTAGGATGCGGAAGTACAGCTCTTCAAAATGCTTCATCAGCTTGTATTTGACTGTGATGTCAAAAACTGATGGCACATCTTGATCGCTACTTATGTCATCAAAGTAAGCCACCACGTACTTGCCCTGCATGCCTGGTTGGTACATATCAGGTAAGAAGAGTTTGAGAAAGGGAGTGAGCATATCGTCAGTAGGGGAGAGAACATCTTCCCTCAGTGTCACCCGGCCTTGACCGCACATGGCCTTCCACTTTGCCTGTACTCCTTGCGAGCACAGCACCAGGATTTTGTCTGAAGGATTTTTAAGCTGTTGTCTTTGCCACTCAAGCCAGCAAATGCGCCCCACCATTCCGACCGAGGTGGTGTCTAACAGGTCCACCAGCACCTTGGTGCCACACTTGGCCTGGAGAAAGGCGCAGAGCTTTAGCACTACATCCCTGTAGAGGTGGTGGTCTTGGGAGTAGATGACCAGCACTTTGGGAGATTGGTTAAGCTGCTGCTCCTGCGGTGTCTTCTGTCTGACAGGTGCTCCAAGATCAACAGGTTTGCCTGAAAGTGCATGAAAGGACATATAAATGGCAACAGCTAAATGTACATACATACAAACCAACAACCAAATAATAAACTTACAATGGCCCACACAGGACTCAAATCCAGTCTCCTGGGTGAAAGATCCATGCCTAGCACTTTTACCCAGTCTCATGGACTTTAATGCTCTTTATAATACGTCACTTGACCTTTGTCAGAAAGCTCTGAAGGAAAACTTCTCCCATGTGCAATGAAAGCAGCTTTTGGCCCTTACAAACACCAAACGATTAAACAGGAATATAATTTACATGAAGATATACACAGTGGATGTACTACTGGGTTCATGAATAGGTTACCAAGGACAAGGTGGGTTCAAGTTGGTATACTGTAAATGGCCAGAAAAAGAGGTGGGTATACCTTGTGTACCTGCGTATACTACACCACTGGATAAACATAAATGGCTTAAACATGTATTTTGTGTACCAAACAACAAATTGTCAATAAAATGTTGCTGTATTAAGAAATAAACACATGCATTTGCTCTTTTCATAGCAACAATATAACCAATATTTCCCGGTTTTATAGAGCTGGACCTGAAAATGTATTGTATATGTGACTAACCTCGCTTTCGGCAGAAGATGTACATAGTAACTGCCATCACAACACACATTAATGCCACTCCCAGGGCGACAAAAATGTACAGGTACACAGGGTCATCAGGGGCATCTGTTGGCACCGCTGTGGAAATCAGAACACAATTAACTGATTAGCATTTCCTATTAAGTGATGTTTTAGTCAAGCTAGTGACAAGGCTCTATGGATGGCAAAGTCAGTCGGTTGGTCGTCTGTCAGTATGGCCACAGGATTGATTGCTATGACAATTTGTACATTTATGGTCATCAGGGCTGAATCTCAATGATTTTGTTGATCCCCTAACTTTTCCTCCTTAGTGCCACTCAGTAACAGTTTTCACTTCTCTGCTGAAACAGTTCCGACCAAGCATCCGGTATCCACGTCTGTCTGATCTGGTGTAAGTTTAGCCCACAGTGGATGTCCGTCTCGGCCCATATTTAGCCCGAATGTCGTCCAATATGTAAAGTACATAACAAAATTAAATGAAAAAATTTGATGAAAACTGATGTTTGTGACCACAATAACCAAACTACAGATATTCCCAACTTGATAAATGCTCATTGCTTAGAGCTCATGCTGGTTAAACAGCGGACTTTTTGGGATCAGTTCTGCCTTGAAGCACATAGAAAGATCTGATCTTATTCAAAGTGTCAGCCTGTGATTTTGAACATATTATTTGAATATAGTCTAAGCCTATAACTAATGTTTTGAAAAGTATAAATTCACATAATTCTCTAACAGCTAACTGAGTTGGTTCCCACGTGATTGGGTCAGGTTTATGTTTTTCAATAACTGATCAAATTTCCATCAAAATGAGTGAAGTAATTCTAGCATAAATCAAAAAAGTACAGTTTATATAATTAAATCAAATCAAACTGAAATAAATACACTGCGAGAATTTGAGTAAATAAAGGTCATAGAATCGATCTAATTTACTTTTTTAAAGTGGATATAATTACTGTTAATAAATAGCAAAATAAATAAAAAAATATGTATTTCAAGTTGTTGAATTTACTTAAATTAGGTTTATGTAATAACTGTTTATAATCTTAATGTATTTTAAAGATGGTGAATTTACTTTATTAAAATGTATGTAAATTCTGTTCTGTAAATTCTCTATATTTCAAACAAGTTGAATTTACTTAAACCAAGTTTATGTAACTATTGTTAATAAATTCTTCATATTTCAAACATGTTGAATTTACTTAAATTAAGTTTATGTAATTACGGTTTGTAAATTCTATGTAATCTATACATGTTAAATTAACTTATTTAAGGTTTGTAATTACTGTTAACAAATTCTATGTATTTCAAAAAGGCTGAATTTACTCTAACAAAGTCTAAGTGATTATTGTTTATAAATTCAATGTATTTCAAATATGTTGAATATCAACGTATTAAAAATAAATAAAATGTAATGACATAAACTTTATTAATGTAAATTAGGTACATTTTATGAGCTGGCGTTACATAAATTCCCATAGTCCATTAATCTGTTTTATCTAATTTAATTACAAAAATTGTACTTTTTTGGTTTATGTTAGAATTGCTTGACTCACTTGGAGGAAATTTTATATGTAACTGAAATATGCAAACAATAGACCAAATATTTCTGGGGCATCGGTGGCTTAGTGGTAGCGTAGGCACTCCATGTACAAGGCTGTTGCAGCAGCGGCCCAGGTTTGACTCCAGCCTGTGGGGTCACTCCCCTTCTCTCTCCCCCCTTCACGCTCTTCTGTCCTACCGATTAAAGGCTTAAAAATGGCCAAAACATATCTTTAAAAAACAAAACCAAAAAAAATATATATATATATTTCCTTTGGGGGCATTCCCACCGGCTTCAGCTCTACTTTGTATTTACTGCTAAATTGTTTTGTTTTGTTGACTGATACACTTTTCCTTATTGTTTCATCCTTTTTCTCACTTACATCTTCATCCCTCACATTTACAGTAACAAGGAAGATGTGAGGAGAAGAAGGAATTAAGGAAATATTATGCCTTTAAAAGTGTGCCATTGGGCTTGAAACTGTTCACTGTATGTAACTGTCCTTTGTTATACTGGTGAAGCAAAAGGTTAAATGGAAAATGGAAAAACAGGCTTCAGAAAACTATTCCATTAACAGGTAGCTGCATTTCCTAATGTAAGCTGAATAGCAGCTGTACAAGCTGAAATTAAACTGTCTTGGTGTAGGGAGAGTTTATCTATCAGCATTTATCTCTCCTGGCTACCATTTAATACTTTAGTGCCTCCTTTCACAAAGCACACTCCCTCTTCATAACAGCCGCTGTGGTTCAGCAGTGAACACACACCACTGTGGAGGAAGTAGTGTGAGGAATGTTGTGAACAGAGTTTGCCACACATGTAGGGCTCCATCTGTTTTCACTGATGTGGCCAACTGCTGTGGAAAGCAGGTGTTGCTTGTATGTCCTGATTGATCAGGAGCTTCGTCACTGGTAGGTTATCCAAACAGCACTTCTTTTTCCAAATAAAGCCGTATCTTATCTTATATGGTTGTGTTTTGTGAGACAAAGACATGTTGTACTGTAATCATCAGAAAGCACCTATAGTTACTTAGCCATGATACTGATTTCTGCCAACATACCAGGACAAATATCCAGAGTTCTCTTTCGACGGACGCAGTCCGGGCCACATTGTGGGAAAAGAGGACTGATCTGCAGAGAAGAATAAAAATCCTGTTAACTCTGACAACAGAAAAAAAGTTTAGTAATGCGCTAACATCACACAGCAAAACAGATTTGAAAAGATTTACCTGAGCATCAAACTGGCAGCAAGATCTCGGCCATTTATCAAGGCTGAATGTTACATTCAGGGTCGTCTGATTAGCCTGGAGAAGAGAGTTTTTTTCATGCACATAGTTTTATTATTTAGGCACAGCATTTAAGGCTCCATTCACATGAACATAGCTTTGTTATAAAACTGTAAAGTGCTGCAGGAATGAGTCCTAAAACCTGGAAATGAATTAGCATTTTAATGCACTTCCAGTTCTCTCATCTCAAAGATGCCTGAAATAAGGTTTGTGGTTAACACAAGCTGCAGAGACTTGAATGTTTTTTATTCTCTGACATAGAACACGTCATCTCATTTTATCTTGCTTGTTATCTTGCTGAGCAAAACCTGTAAGTCTCATAAATGTTTGTTTGCCACAGATCCTATTATCTGCAATTATCAAAAATCCAACTGAAAAATCCCATCGGCATTTTGTCGACAAAACCAGGGTGAAATTAACTTCCAGGTCAGCCTACAAGAATGTGTCATCCCTGCACCACTCTAGTGCTACAGTTACACCTAGGGTCCACACCACTCTGGTGTTTAAAAAGCCCTAGAACAGAGACCTTTGAAAACACTGTTGACCCTGTTATATTTTGAAAATTGTGGGGTTATGTTTCAGACGGGTGGAAACAGAGCCTTTTGAAAATGATAACGCAGACACCCACATTCACTTCCTGATTGGGTCTTATCAGTCATGACGTTTCAAGCCAAAGCATTAAAGCTACATCTGCATATCTTTTGTGATTGCATCATTCTTATGTGGGTACTACTTTCCCATTGCCATGGTTTCCTCTGATATATCACAGTATTTGCTTTCCAACGACTCTTCTTTTCCACAAACAAATCTTACTTCTTACTTTTAGCCATCTCCATAGTATTTTCTGTAACTAAGCAACCAACCATAAAGTAGACAACTTCCCCCTGTCAACATCAGCACGCACATGCCCAGTGAAGGTGAATGGTCATGTGATATGTGTTTTTAGGCTTGTTAGTATGGAAGGAGATTATTTTCTAAAATGCTGCTAAGACATTTGAGTGATTGTTTTCATTTTAAAATACCATTTTTCCTTTAATTTGACAGTTTCTTGTGTACATGTAGCTAAGACCAGTGCAGTTTAATATAGGAATCCACCATAAATCACGTGTTTCATTGAGGGTAGACTTTAAATTGTATCCTCTCCTCATATCACCATACAATTCAACAGACTACAGCTTGGTTTGTGCTTTGAAGAGGGGAGCAGAAAGTTTACCCACTGGGTAACAACTCTGTCCACTCTCACTCTGTCTTGTATAATAATGTAGGTACTGGTCAAGACCATTCAGGACAGAAGTTATCCCATGCCTCTGTGAGGAGACATACATTCAAGTAGTTTGCAAATATAATGAGCAGCCTTTTTTACAGTCAGTAGAAACAGAGCGCAAGGGCACAGTTTCCTGTACTGACATAAAGAAAAAAACTGGGGTAAAAACTAGGCTAAGGTAAGAAACACAGGATGTTGTAATGAGCACATCCAGTAAGGTTCTGGGTCAAATCACCGAAAAGGAAAATACATTCATCTTCTATGTGAGACAGCCTACTGCGCAAGTAGTCTTCAAATACAGCTGAATGTCCAGCATGATGTGGCTTTACCTTGTATGTACGGACTACATGCTGGGTAGTGGAGCACTTAACAATGACTATGTACTCCTCACAGAGTGTATGAGGAGTGAAGCTGACAGCCAGTGCAGATCTTCCACTGACTGCAGTGATCGGAGTCAGACTGATGTTGGGCTGCCACAGACTTCCTACAGTACAGCAACGAGACAAAGTGTTAGAAGTGTTTTATGTGACTGACTCACTTTTACTGGACTTTGGAATATCAAGGACTCACCTCTCTCTATGCAAAACTGGGTCACCTGCATTCTGGGATCTTGACAATCTGATTGAACAAGAGAATTAATCAGAGTCAAATCCCGAAGACCAAAAGTTCTGTAAAGTGATGACAACACAGGATGCACAAAATCTCCCTACTTTGTTTATTTCAGCTAAAACATAGTTGTTTTGAGTTTAGGAAGTTGCGCAAGAGCTGCATGAATCATCTCACAATGTATTCTGTTTCCAGATCTGTGTGCTGCCTACGACTTCTGAAGCTGCTGACTTGGTATCCATTTCAGATACTTCATATTTCAGTACTGTTCATAATCCTGTATATTCCAGTTAACTACTTCATTTAGGCTCCACACACACACACACACAGAACAGATTGATAAGATGAGTCACATATGAACAAATACAAAAACTGGGAGATGTATTTAATTAAACACAAATACAGAAACACATTTAATTAGAATTATCTCCCCATTGTTATATGCCTCCACAACCTGTTAAGTTTCTCTCACAGTTTATATCCATGTCTGTGAAATCATGGATGCTTCACACACATCTTCCCCCTGACAGCACAGAAGATCTATACAATCAGCACAATTTCAAGGTGGGCACCCATGATTAGAGTCACCAATTCACTATCTGACCAAATGTCTCCCCTTCTGTTCACATTTGTGTGAAATTTTATCATAATTAGAGTTATGGCCATTTTTATTTTTAAGATCACTGTGACCTTGACCATAAAATTCTTAGCAATTCATTCTTAAGTCGAGGTGGACGTTTGGGCCAAATGTGAGGAAATTCTCTCAAGGTGTTCTTAAAAAATCACATTCATTAGAATGAGGATGATGCAAGGTCACAGTAACCTTGACCTTTAACCACCTAAATCTAATGAGTTCATTGTTGAGTCCAAGTGGACATTTGTGCCAAATTTACAAGGCACCCTTGAGATACTGCATTCATAAGAATGGGACGGACAAACAAATGGACAGACAACCCAAAAACATAATGCCTTCACCCACAGCTGTCTCTGAGGCATATGAAAATAACACCTAACTAACCCATAGGGTAAACCAAACAGTGATAGGAGTATGAACAAACCAGAAACTCTTCCTGGGGCTTCTGCTCAATCCAAAACAACAACAAAAACCAACTGCTAAATTTGACCATAGACTGTATAAAATAATGGACGTAGCCATCATGACACTCATTAGATTGTAATGAGAGTTTAGCATTCAGGTCGTTGCCATCTTGGATTTTTGGAGCCAAAACTGATCATATTTGGGTGAGAGGCAGGAGTAAACTCAAATGCTAGCTGCTAGCTTAGTTAGCACAGTGCCTTTATAGCTATGGTTAACTGTGATACTGGTAATGTAAATGCTAATTTTCACTGCTACAAAACAGGCTTAAAACCATTAATATAAAATGTATATACCTGAAAACCTGAACATCCAACTCCTCAGAGTGTGAATTTGGGGTTACACCAGGGTTTCATTACCTAACCAATGCTGTACCATGGTAGCAACTTGTCAGGGTATGGCAGCCACCTGTCACTCAGAGTGGCCATGCCCTTAATTATGTGTAACTTAACTTATGCTTTAATAACATATAAACAGGTGAGTTTTATAAGAATTCATTCCCTGTATAGTTGTAACGAATGGAGAAATTAGCTATAGAGACCAGAAATGTTTTTGTACCTCGCTGTAAACATGTTTATTTCCGCTGTAAAACTGGACATGTTAACATGGGGGTCTATGGGGATTGACTCGCTTTTGGAGCCAGCCTCAATGGCCATTAGAGGAACTGCAGTTTTTGGTTCTTCGAGGTTGCTGCTTGTTCCTGGTACATGCCCTCAGTCCAAAACAGCAAACAACTGCTGGCTTTGACTTCAACTCACCAGGAACGCTGACATCTCTGCTGACGTCGTACATGCTGTGGCCCATCTCTGGTTTGGGGATGTTAAAGACAGAGACATGGTATTTTTGACCAGGGTCCAGCACCAGCATGTTAGCTGAGAATGACCACTGAAAACACAAAATAACACTAGCTGTCAGCAACTTCCAAACTATACATATACAGTACATACATATACATACAAACTGAAAAAAATACTATAAAATAAATGTTACCTGTATGTATAAAAAATATAGAATGAAATGAAACCATGAAATTTGATAATGTCACTGTAAGTGCTATGTAAGTTGTTATGAGCCACCCACCTTCTCCCCTGATGGACTCCTCATTGGGAGCCTGTCTTCAAAAGAATATCGAACACAAAGGTTCTGGTTGGTGGTGATTACCAGAACATGAAGCTCGGTGGCTTTCAGCCCAGCGATGCTGCCTAAGGAGAAACACAGCAGAGGTCACTTTCTGTCTTCACTGCAGGACATCAAATAAAGCTTGTCATCACCAACAATCACAAATCCATTTTCCTTGTCTTTTTACTCCTTCTTGCATCTTGCATCATTTTTATGTCATACTTGAGACAGCAGACTGACTCACCATCATCCCTTATCGTCCAGTTTGCCATCAGGACAGGCTGAAGCTGTCCTGCCTCATCCCGCCTGGTGCCCACAGACACCTGCAGCCCCTCTGGACTGCTGGGAGTGTACTGATGCACATCCAGCCATTTACTGTCCATACAGTTACCTGCACAGACACACACACACATTGAAGGTCAGAGAGCTTGGATTTTCCCATGCACATTCTATCATTGTTTCTTCATTTAAATGCAAGAAAGTATTGGGGGGTAAGAAAGGATGCTTATTATATTACATTCAATTTCTGCCAATATATTCCCCTAAATCCTACACACTGGATCTTTAAGACAGAGAAAGTATGTGCCTAATATTGGTGACTAAATATGTCTAACAATATTATTATAACCCTTCAGAATCCAAACATTAAATCTGTGAAGGTAAGGGTGCAGACTACTGAGCAGTGTTCTGCTTTCTCAACATGTGATGAAATATAACAAGGATAAAAGTACAAGGAAGGAAGAGTAAAATGTACTCACTGGTGGTGACTCTGCACTTCAAACCCTATCACAGGAAAAAACGGAGAAGATTATACACTTAAAAAAATTTTACTGAAGTGATAAATCAACTTTTCAGCATCACACAAAACACTATTACACATTATATCAATATCAAACATCAACACTGACAAAGGAGTTCAGGGCAGTAAAGAGGCCGTCCCTGCTTTGGTCAGTCATCACTACTGTGACTGTGACTGGCAACTAGGGCTGCAACTAACATTTGTTTTCATTGAAAAATGTCAATCAATGTTTCCCAAAGACCAAGATGACATTCTCAAATGTCTTGTTTTGTCCACAGCCCAAAGATATTCAGTTTACTGTCATAGAGGCATCAATAAACCAGAAAATAGTCTCAATATTTAAGTAGCTGGAATCCGAGAATTTTGACTCATTTTTCTTAATCTTTAAGATTCTAGTATCTTAGTTGTATGTGAAACACTAAACAACAATGTCTGTTTCCAGAAAACTCAAGATAATCCACAGTCCTTGTGAGCAATTTCATGTAGGAACTATTTCCTGTCTACTGAACTACACCCACCAACCACATCACAAGAAATTAGCCAGCAGCTACCAAGTAGTATTGAAACTTCTCCAGTCAAACAGATACCTGCACTAGAAAAAAAGACTTATTTGTAGGGTTTTGCTTGCAGCCAGCCAATCAATGAAGAAAGACAACACGCACTCTCAAAAAAGAAGATAAAAAGTCTGGAGGTGCTCGGCAACAGAACAACAGTATAAACAAGAAAAGCCAGCAACACTTGGGGTCCTTCGTAGGCAACTTTTAACACCTCACTGGTACAGGCGGTTAAACACACAGACCGGTTTCGACAAGTGTCTTCCTCAGTGTGAAGAAAACACAAAAGAAAACACATCTATAATATGAAGTGCCTAAGAGTAATAAATACTTGACTACACCCAAAAAATAAATAAATATATACAAAATACTACTTAGCAGAAAATGGTACAGTAAAAAATATTATGATGTTCTACTGCTTTGATCTGTGGCACTTTATATATTTTTTACTGTACTGTATTTTTTTCTCTTCTATGAGATGTTTGTCAATGATTACCAGGATTCTGCTTGGTGCTCTGGTGATTACCTAATGCCATGCAGCTGTGTGATTAGTAGTCGAAGTTATTTCTGCATGTCTCACCCTGCTTTTCTGTCTTTTCACACACTGAGGAAGACACTTGTCGAAACCGGTCTGTGTGTTTAACCGTCTGTACCAGTGAGGTATTAAAAGTTGCCTACGAAGGACCCCGAGTGTTGCTGGCTTTTTCTTGTTTATACTTTTGCTTGCAGCCAATCAATGCATGTTTTCTTTCATGTAATGCAATACATGATTGGTCCACTAGGGCAACTGCTGCAACCTGTGCAGTCTGTGGTGTGGTGAAGTCGAGCGTGATGTATTTACAAAGTAGGCAGTTCGGCATTCCAAGATGCTACCATGCAGGATGTTTGAGAGTATGGCTACATCACATGCCTGTGGCATCTGGTGGCATGTTATGCAATCACATGATTTCATTCACATGATGGGTATCAGTGAAGAAGACACAAAAGGTGTCAACTGACATACTTTGTTGGTATTGATATCATCTGGTGCTGGAACAATACCCAGCGCTTATTTTAATTAATAGTTTGAAACTGCTAGCTAACCTGAGCTGATGATACAGTTCAGCTGAGGAGGAAACCATTAATGTTTACATCGATAAACATTATGGTTTCCTCCTCAGTTGGCAGTTGGAAAGTAAATAATTTCCCTAGAAAGAAAATAGTTCCTCTATGAAACTACAAAACTGCTCATGACAAGGTCTGTGGATGGATGGTCTGGATGATTTTTGGAGAGATACATTGTTGTTGAGTTATTCTAATGTATTTTTGGGCACTTTGACCACTTCAGGCCAAATGCCATCTAGATCCATTACACTGGGGAGAAGGCAGACATCTTTACAGCAAATATCTCCAACACTCGGCAACTCACACCAAAACTATCTAGACTGATAAACAGCACTACAGATAAGAGGAAAAATATGTGTTTCTGATTTTGGGGTGAACTGTCCCTTTAAAAAGCTCTATTCTTCTCTAGTATTAGAAAACGAATCAACTTTTTGTGACGTGATTTTCATGTTTTGTTACATATTATTGTTACCACATCAAGAAAATGCTGTCATAATTATTGCAACTATTATTTTGTCCACATTACAAGCCCCATAATTATAACCAGGAAAGTGCTTCCTGTTTAAATAACATTTAAAATAACCAAATAGAAATAAAAAATACAGTGCTGTAGGTTATATGAGAATTTGCTTCAGAAAACGTAAGAGAAAGTAAAGGAGAATCATTAACCTGACTAAATTCAGTAAATCAGTATATGAACACCTCCAACAGTCAGTTTATTGAAAGTGAGCTTACCTGTCTGGAGCAGTTGAGGGGAGGCCATGTCGAAACCCTCACCGCGCACGACAGCGACACACACACAAAAACCAAAACTGCTCGAAGAACTATCATTATGAAGTTAGAATACTGTCAGTCTAAGTCCCTGCCATTAAAAAAACATTTCAGACAGAGGTCCACACTAAAGAGAAAACACACTGAGAGAGAGAGTAAGTGACTGACGGTCGTGTTGTTAACAGTAAAACTTCCTGCTATCTATGTAAATCACCTGCTCTGTTTACAGTAAGTTACCTCATGCTGCATTCAGGTCGCTTGGGAATATAGAGTACTATTGTGTTGATTTTAGCCAAGGCTATTATAGATTACTAAAACTGAACTCAAAGCTAAAACTACATGTGACAGAGCATTTTAGTTAACTGAAATAAAAATAAAACACTTTAGAACTAATGAAAACTAACTGAAACCGTATTATGTTATTACAAAACTCAATAAAATGAAATAAAAAATATACAGGAAATGCCTTTAGTTTTAGTCTCTGTCAATTTGATCAAATTGTCAACATAACAAGGATGAGAAGGCATTAATGGGCATGTTTATTGAGGCTGGGATGTTCGTATGACTATGAGTCAACAGCCTTCACAAAGTGTTGCGTTTGTATTGTATTGCTGAACTTCATAAACCTTGCCCCAAATAGCCCCCATATTACGAAAAATATTATTTTTAAAAAATGAGCAATCCACCCTGGGAAATGACTGAAAACAAACTGAATTGAGAACAAAATGAAATAAAAATAAAAATGAATGAAAAATACAAAAAAAAAAAAAAACCTATAACAATTCTGATATTGGCTGCCTTTGATAATTATCTAAACTGCATAATGGACATGAAGTTACGTCCATCACAGTTGTATTGTAATGCCAATTTAATTTGAAAGCTTATGCTAGACAACTGAAATAACAAATTTGATAATTTCCCCAACGTAATGTTTAATTCCTTAAGAACAGATGCAACACATCAGATATTTCTGTGAAACAATGTTTCTTCTCTGTCCACGGTTGTAGCCACAATTTTGGCAGCACTGCAGCCATGATATTCAGTCTGTCCCACCATCCTCAACCTTCTGTACATGCATGTCTGTGCATTTGAGACCAAACATAGGTCTAATGATCCAGTACAATATTTGTCTCAAATTATCCAAGTATTGAAATGAGCCTAATGAGCAAACTATGTGAGTTCAACAACACGCACATACATTTTGTCAGGTAGGCCCTGAATAATAGAGTACTGTAGAATTAAAACAGAAAACTACAAGAAAGTTACAATGTCCTCAATATCTAAAATTTCCTTTCACAAGCATTTCGCTTCACATATTAACAGTGCACATACTAAAATGCCTAACAGCCTCATAACAGCCGCATTGTATTTTTTCCCATAGATCTTGAATGCGACATGAATAATAATTGTCTTCCTTGTAGAGTGCAAGCGCTCAGAGAGACATGTCCCTGAACTTTCACACAACTTCAAAGAGACACTTCTGCGTGATCTTTTTTTCTTCATCCTGATAATCGAAATGACGTGATCATATTTTTATTCCATTTAGCCTGTGTTTACCATCACAATTAGTCAGAGTGAAACCCACTCTAAAGGAAACATATTAGTCAGCCTCCCACAGAACATTATGAAATATCAACTGAACAGTGGAGGAAGAAGAGGGGCAGTAGCACGTGCTGACCTTCCACATGTTCACCACCAGATGGCACAACAAGACTTAACTGCACCTCTTTGACAGTTAGTGGACTGCTGTGGGCTGTGCATTGGAGTCACCAGACACTTGCATTTCTGCCATATCTCATGTACATTGATGGGTTGAATTCTGAGTGCAGAAAGAGTAACATTTCTTCAGCATCTCCAGATAAACTCACATGTGCGTGGCCGGTGGCGCCGTAAAGTGGCAGTCTCGGGCAGAGAATCTAAGCTCTACTGAGGTGGGACCAAGTCATTGTTTTTGCAAGTCACAAGTAAGGCCGAATTTGTAGGATTTGTAGGATTCTCCATCACTGAATCAGGATTTCACCATTTGAGGGAATGTGCATCTCCATTATAGAACAGCCAATAGGAACACCCTCTCTCTGAAATGACCTGTGACTTGCCAAGGTTTCCCGCCAGAGGATAGATTTTCTAAAGCCTGAAAACAGAGCCAAGAGGAGGAAGAGAAGTCTAGTGTTCTCTCTGTCCACTTAAATTGCAATATGCTCAAAGGTAATGATGGGATTTTTGCCCGATGACGCCACAATGACACAGCCTTCCTCTGCTTTAGACAACCATCACTAAATCAAAGAAAAGGCTGTCCCCGACCTGACAGGATAATCTGCCACACCTGGATCAAATACATCCCCAGTCTTCAAAGCCAATGAGTGAAAGCTACAGTCATGGATCAGTGTGCTGCTGCAGCAGAGCAGGGCCTGGTCATGCGGGCCCTGCTCTGCTGCAGCAGCATGTGTCTGCTGTATCTGGTGAGGGCTGCCTTGGTGAGTCCAGGTGTGTGTACTGATGTTTCAGCAGGTTGGGCAGAGATAGACCGACCAAAGATAAGATAAAGATTCTATTCAGGAGAAGTGAGAATGTGGACAGTTGGTGACAACATGTAAGAGATGGAGGCTGCTGATTTGAACTGACTGACAGGATCCTTCAGCACAAGCCGGTGAGGTAACTGGGCGATGAAAATGCTGGATGATGAACAGCTAAATCAAAACATTTCAGAACAACTCAGTGTGTATTTGTGTTTTCATTTCAAATACACAAGTGAAAATGAATGCTGTCAGTTCTTTTTTACATCTTATACATTAGTGAGGACCATAAAAGACAAAATTTGCCCAGCTTTAGATTTAACTCTTAAAACATCCAAAGGGCCTGATCTAAAGCTCTGATAAATTCATATGGGATTAGCAAGTCAGAGAGGTATTGTGTACTAAGTGGAAGCTAATGCAAAGATACAGGTATAGATAAAGATATACTGTATTTGATTCTTGCCAAGGACCTTTGTTGCATGTTTGTCACCTTCTCTTTACCCTTATTTCCCCAAATATAGTTTTAAAAGGTCTAAAAGCAGGTGTTATGTGATCAAATCTGGTTTATTATTGTTAGGACTCTGTCTGGCAGTATGTGTTCAGAGGCCTTCGTATCAGGAAAACAGGCCTGGATCCGAGTACACTTGGCCAAACCGTCCAGTTCATTTGATTATTGTGAACACTGTGTACTCTACCTGCACGGCACAGTGAATTTGCATTTTCTAGCATAGTGAAGGCATGACCCACCCTACTCTCCTTCTGATTGGCTTGTACTTATTGCCTTCTTGGGTTGGTTAAGTCTAAGTGAAATTTATACTTCTGTGTCGATGCAGAGCCTATGCTGCAGGTATGGTGCCGCTTAGACAACTTGTCAATTAGCCTACGCTGTAACCTATGCTGATGCCTGATGTGCACCCCTCCCAGAAATGTAATCACATGTCATGGCGACACAGACCTCCTGTCTATTTTTGTAAGCTGAAACCATTTCCCTCAGTGGAAACAAAGCTTTTAATTACATTTATTTCACAAATAAGAAACAATAAATGTTGAAGACAATAAAGTCCCCACAAAGCATTTTAAGTCTCGTGTGTGATTTATCCTGGCTTCATATGAGTAGAGGAAATCTCCGCTTGGCGCTAGGCTAATTTATACAATGTAAAATGCCATAGGCTTGTGCTAACAACGTTAGCATATTGTATTTGTTTGGAAGGGTGTAGAATATGACGGTTGTTTTGTCAGTGAACCTTGTGAGCTGTAATGGAGCCAAATTTTGAAACGTTACCTTTGTTAAATGTTGCTCCTGTCCCTGGCTCCATGTGAGTAGCAGAAATCTCTTGCAGCTAGCCTAATTCATATAATGTAAAATGCCATAGACTTGTGCTGTTGTATTTGTTGTGAAAATGTGGCCAGCAAAGGACAAGTGTTTTGTGTGAATCCCGAGAGTTATAGTGAAGCTGTTTTGTGTACTTGTGCTTGAAATCG
This sequence comes from Epinephelus fuscoguttatus, assembly GCF_011397635.1. NCBI lineage: Eukaryota > Metazoa > Chordata > Actinopteri > Perciformes > Serranidae > Epinephelus > Epinephelus fuscoguttatus. The sequence goes on from NC_064773.1 coordinate 32,203,710, forward strand.
TGGCTATTAAGCCATGTTTAATGTGTGTTTTGGGTGTGTTTTGAATCAACTACCTTTACAGCACTACACAGAAACCCCACCACTGACTAACGTCTACATGTCAGAGCATTCTAATGTGTAGTTTGTCAATGTGGAGCCAATTTTACATACTTTGGGTAGATTCGGAGTAAAAGTACTGCAAAGTGCAATATACAACTGTAGTGTATATAAACTTGTCACACAAAGTGCATAACATATAAGTAAGATAAAATAAAAGTGACAATTTAAACACTGAGAATATAAAAATATATTATTTTACATAAAATCTTAATCAGAAAGGAAACAAAAGCTGTCAGATTAACGTAGTGGAGTAGAAAGTACAATATTTCCCTCTAAAATGTAGGGGCGTGGGAGTATAAAATAGCAAAACCCAAAAGAAACTAGATTAAAGTGTATACATGCACCGAATAATCTGACTATTGGGGGAAAAAGCTAGATGTGTTTATCTGATTTCTCATAATCAGATAATGGCTTTTATCTGATAAAGCACATCGGATTATGCTGTTTACATGACCACTTGAATAATCAGGTAACTCCAGAAATCAGATAATGATCGGTTTATTAGTGTGCATGTAAAGGCGCCCAATGCCTCTTGATGATCATTTACAAGGTTCACAGTACACAAGTAAAATCACAGTACACAAGCTGTGACCATGGTAACAACAACAGTGTCACAGGGACAAACTCAGTGCGTCAGTAACATTACATTAACTACACCGGGCTCAGGTTGGGTTTGGCTACTACTCTCTCGGGCTTGGGTCAGGTTCAGACAGAAATATAGGTCCGAGCAGCACTCTATTGGGATCTTGCCATTAGCGTGCTTTTGTACACTGTGGCAACAACATAAAAAAATGTCATGTAGATGATGATGCAGGTGTACTTGGGAACAGTAATACCAGTGTTGGGAGTAGCGCATTACAAAAGTAACAAAGGTAATGCACTCCAGTTACATATTACTGTTAAACAGTAACAAAGTAATATAATGTTATATATTAAAGTCATAATAGGCTACATTATAGAAGTGTGCCCATGATTGACACATCTGGGTAATGTCATCAAATGTCAGTTAGCATTTTAGATGTTTTTTCTATTAATCTATTAATCCCCTTCAATGGCAGGGCAACACTGACACACCATCCTCTTCTTCTGCATAACTCTCTCTCCTGTGCTGCTGTAATGTTCTGGCACACCGGGAACCAGCAGGTGGGTCTTCCTGCTCTGCTGTTGAATGTGTTTCATATGATAGGCCTTCAAATATTTATTTCTATCTCATAATTGATCAGACTTGATTCTTTGTCTGCCTGTCTGTCCCTGTGCCCAAGGCTATTTGTTTATTAAAAGGTCAAGGCTGTTTAATTGTTCTATATCATCAGGCTAAAGTGGTAACCACTGTATGTGAATGTATGGATGGGCCAGACCTGCCCTCCTGGGAGATGTTTCATAAGGCTATATAATCTGCACAGGGGCAGTCGTACTCGAATATGGTACGAATCAATCACACCTAATATGAAAACACCCTAGTCATCCGTCAGTGGTCAGCCTACAGTCTGTAAAGACAGAAAATAGAGGGTGGATTAATAGCCAAATCAACAAGCAATAAATGTGTATACAACTCTTACTGTGTCAGCCTAATCAACAAACCTCTAACTGTAAAGATTTCTTTAGATAAAAAGGCAGTTTTTGTCACATAGCTGCTGGATCATCAGGTCAGAGTGAATAGTATTAACCAGTTATCAATGGGAACTACTTTGCACCAAATAGTCCCAGTGAAAATTTTAGGTCTGTGGATTATTCAGGGGAATGTGGAAACACAAAGCACCAATCACCTGTCATATGTGCACAATGTGAACCTGCTCTCATCTGTGAAGAGAACAGGGTGCCAGTGGTGGACCTGCCAATTCTGTTGTTCTCTGGTGAATGCCAGTCGAGTTGCATGCTGTGAGCACAGGTCCCGCTAGAGGATGTCGGGCCCTCATGCCACCCTCATGGACTCCTGTTCCTCTTTGCACAAAGGAGCAGATACTGGTCCTGCTGCTGGGTTGATGCCTAAATGGACAGATTTATATCCCTGAAGTTTAACTGACTTTGTGTTATACTGTGACTACTAAGTGTTCCCTTCATTTTTTGAGCAGTGTATTTACCTCCATTGTATTGCTTGGGCAGATGCATACACCTAAATCTGGACACACAGACAAAAACAAGAACTATCTGAATACCACTAAATGGGAGAGATAATTTGTTTTGTAAGTTTAAGTGAACCAGCCCTTTAAAACCGAGGAAACAAGGGATTTTACAACATGGTATTTACTTTATGTTTTGAGCACACCTGTCTCCTTTACCTTCTTGCCATTTTTAATCCTGTCTACAGACTGCTGATGTCACTCCAGTAAACGCACTTTCATGATATCTAAAGTTATTCTGGGCCCTGCTGCATAATCAGAAACTTTCCATCATAATTCTCCATCAAATCTGTGCGTTTTGGTTTCAAGATATCTGCAAGGTGTCTAGACCTTTCCATTAATAGCAGTAAAGTCCGTCTGCCATCCATCACAGTTGACCCATATCTGTAGCACTCAGCTTCTATCTGTCCTCCCCACACTGTCCTCCACAGTCAGCTAATGGAGAGGAATGAGCTGCTACTACACAGTCTCCACTTTACCTAAAACATTAAACCAAAGGTTTATTGATGATGAAACCTTCACATCAATAAGAAAAAATGATGAAGGATACAGAAACAAGGCTGAGCAGCCCTGAGCCAAAGTGTGAAACCGCTGTCCAACTGGCTATCAAACTCTGTGTCTCCTGAGCAAAGCTGTTGGTGTGCTGTGTGAAAGTGAAAGTCAGTGCTGACTTTTTTTGCTTTATCTTTTCACGTCTTGTCACATTATGTGACATACTTGCATCACTTTGTGACACACTTACATCCAGTACGTAGCAAACATAGTTATTTTAACTGACAGCGCGATCTGTTTCTAAAGCTAACCATGTAGCTTTGGTGTGTAAACCCAACCATGCCACCATGTATGAAACAAGTGTACTTATTTTAACCAAAAAAACCCCACCCTTTTTCTAAACCTAAACAAGTAGTTTTGGTGCCTGAACCCAACTAATTATAATACATTTGCAATCACAAACAAAAAAAGGCAAATTACACACAGTTGCAAAACTTTACTGGTGTGTTTGAGTTGTCACATCATTTGTCATCGATCTCGTTTGTGAATTGGAGGAGCAGATATAGCGGTTGCATGTGACAGTGCATCAAATGACAATGTAAAATTAATGTAACAATGTAAAAGGAGCAGCTAACTGTTTGGTTATGTTTAGGAAACCATAACTGCTTGGATAGGGTTGGGGAAAGACCATGGTCAACGTTAAGATTAGAAAGAATTAGAAGTCACATGTTTTGTTCATTGCCGTCTTTTTGTATTGGTCACTATTACAGCTTTGATTTTTTACCCTGAAATTTAACGTAACTTTTAATTAAACTCAGGGCAACAAACTTTTTGAAAAGGTAAAATTGATAGCTAGTTAATTAAAGCCAAATAATTTATCTAGTTTTATCATCTGAAGGCTGCTATGGAGTTCTAAGCTCAGGTGTACAGTGACCTAAGTATTTCATACACACAAATCACAGGATCAGGTTACTAATTACACAACTACGCTACTAGAAAGACAAGGCCCCAAGGAAGTGCGCCAGTCTTTGAAGCCATTTTTTGTAATGGCTGAACTGTGGAATTACAACTCCTGAGTGCATCATGTGATGCATTGTTGCCCAAAAATATTTTTTTCCAGAGACTTACATTGGGAAAGAGATGCCTGTAAATCAAAGTATACATGTTTTGAGCATCATTTATTAGAAAGTGGTGTCACTGATTTATACTGTATGCTATTAGAATCTAACATGCTGTACTTTCCTAATTCAAGTCTTGTTTAGGCTACTTAACATTTGCCTCTGTAACGAAGCAAAGTCATTTCATATGTGTGAACAAATGACCAACACTGATCTTATTCTATGGACAGTTTTAACTGTTTCTCTGTGTTTTTTTTCCTTCATGATTTTACCTTATGTTATCCTCCATCAAAGCACAGACAAGACAAAGTCTTTAATCTTATTGCATATTTGCCCAGGGTCTGGGTAGGATCATGTAGTCATGGTTCCAGAAGGAGTGCACACTCTGAGATAAATATATCCTCTGTTTCCATCTATCTGGCACTCATCTGTCCTTGGCTGTCTTTGTTTGTCTGACCTATTTATTCTCTTTTGTCTGTGAGCTAAAAGAAGATAATTGTGTCCCATACATAACAACCTTCTACAGGTGAAAGAGCTCACATGTGAAAACCGTGGCTTTAGAGCATGTGGATGAAAATAGCAGTCTGACATTTCGCTTGAATGGATCTCTGCATTTTCAAGTGGACTCAGTATAAAGAAACCCATTGACAGTTCAGTCATCATCACAACCTGCTTATTTTGTGTTCTACACATTTCTATTGAACAGACGCAACCTTGCTCTTTATCTCATTTCTGACAAAAGATGTAAGAGATGTAACAAAACTGTAGCATGAATTCATTAACTGATGATGAATTACTACCAAAACAAGGTTTGTCAGTTACCATGGCCCAATGGCCTGTGGCTACAAAAGGTTACTCTGTGGCCACCAAATATCCAGCCCAGGCGCCAGAAGAAAATGTTGGCATTGTACCTTTATGATAACCACGGATAAATTACATTTTACATTTTACATTTTATACGTATCTTATTAATGATTCTAAGGGACAAAGTACATAAGCTGACTTTGTAATCAGGAGGTAGAGGGGATCATAGAACCTACCAAGCTGAGGACCACTGAAGATCACTGTTCCAGACCAACAAACAACAAAACCACTTGTTAGTTAGACCTGTCACTATTTTACTAGTAGTAAAAGTGGTAGTGGCAGGAGAAGCAGATGGGTTTTTTTATCAAGACATGGCTGCATTTCCAGTTGAGATTGTGGCATAAAAACTAGTTGTTATTTTTCACAGAGACATTGCTACATTTTTCTGCTGGGATTGTGCAACCAAAGCTGGGTAATTTAAGCCGAAACATCATCTTTCCCTGACCACAAATAAGTGGTTTTTGTGCCTAAACATAACCACAGCATTGTTGAAACATAAAGTTTCAATATATCATACCAAAACAGGACAAAGACTTTGGATTTCAGATTTTGTCCAAATCCTCTGACATGAGAGAGAAAATGGTGCAGTGTGTAACAGTCCTTGGCTGCTGCTGAAATAAAGCTGTAGCCATGGAGTCAACACACAAACACACACACCCTTACTTGCTGCCGCTGAAATTCTAAAGTAAAATATGTACAAATTTCTGTTTCGTTTTCCACTTTTATTCAGTAATGAATAGAGAGACAAATTTTGGGCATATCTGAACATTGGGGGGATGTGTCCCCCTCAGTGTATATGGTGACTACTGCCCTGGCTGAATGTGTTCAACAAGAGCCGAGGAACAAAACTTAACATTTGCCAACCTTATAGCCATTTTGAACAAAGCATAACTTTTTACAGTCCTCAGCATGATTAAGACTAGTAAGATTAAATGAGTTCTACAATATTCAAATATGTACAGAAGCCCTAAGAGGTAAGGTAAGAAGAGAAAAGCAGGCATTGTTGGCCAGAGTTTATCTCCTGATCTTTCAATGGCTTTTGTCACGTGCAGTAATCACTTTATTTTGCACAGCTTTCTCACTCTCAAATATAACTTATCAGGCATCAAAGTTGATCTCATATTAGTTTCTCCTATCAATATCTTATATGTTAAAAGAAAATTTTGCCCGCCAACATTGCCAACAATTTTTCCCCCTATGCCTGTCAAGGCTTCCATAAACATGTGTGAAAGAGAATTATTATTATTTAACTATGTAGTTACAGAGAGAACAATGCACCTTCTTTCCATTTTCCACTGTATGATAAAGTGAGATTTGGGCCTGTATTCTCAGCAAGTGGGTGTTGGGTTCCAACAGGGTTATGCCTTGGCACCTGTGTGCACTCGGACAGTTTGCGCTAAATTAAAGAGCCTCCAAATATTGATTATGTGCCCAAACAAACTAGGAAGCTATCATTTCCAGCACAAGACAGTACAAGACCCACATTATTTCTTCCTGAACAAAACAAAAGATCAGAATTTTGTCTTCTGTGCTTCAATACTTTTACAAGTGGTGTGATTATCTGCCCACGGACTATTCATGACTGTTACACAATGGTGTCTCAAAATGCTTAAACAAAGCAAGTGTTAGCAGGTAGATTGTCACACTATGTGACCTACATCTTATATGACAATTCAGCCATTTGTTATGCAAGGGCTTTTAGAAGGAACATAGGTTTTAGCTTTTGTATCACACTGTGTGAGACTGGCCATGTGTCAGGTGCAGGTACAGAGCTGATTCTGATATTTCAGTCCTCATTACATAACTACTGTTTTGTTTTTTGTTGTTTTTTTTGGATGAAAATAGCTTAGTTTTTCCTTTCAATGCAACATCACCACATGCCATGTGTTTCTTTTCTTATTTCAGCTCCAGTGCACGGTGGAGGAGGCCAGCGTTACAATAATACATCATCCGCCTCCATGAGAAACATGTTTACTGTGCTCATTTATAATCTGACATAGTGTCAAGGGAAACAGGCATAAGAGATAGAAATCAGCTCATATGTCCACACTACCTACAGTATGTGCTCTTATGTGAAGTAACATAGAAAACATTATTCGGAAGCTGCTATGAAACTGACCAAGTGCAGAAGGAGCTTTGTGTACGATTCTGCCCCTTAAATGGCTCTTTTGGAGCAGCAAGCATATCTCTGACACTGAACAGAACACATCACATTGACAGAGGATAACCTGCCAAAGTGCATTTCATGGTATCTGTTTTAGCCTGTTTAAAACACAGCTTTTATGCCAGGATGCAGCTGATTTACATTGTGTGATACGATGTATAAATGTCAGTATACATGGCCATGATAATGTAATCAGTCATCCTCCATATCAGCCCCCGTCAGAGTCAAAGTCAGAATCACACAAGCCTATATTAGCTTCGCACAGAGCAGAGAAGCAGCTGTGAACGTTGCATGGTGGGTGCTGGCTGAAGTCTTCTTCTATATTTTATACTACTGTTCACCTGTATTTTCAAACAACGTCCTCTTTGGCATAGAGAAGGTGATTTGTAAATTATGTATAGCAACACAGTCTTACAGAAAAACAAAATGGACACAACCTCTTAACAACGCTTTACTTGGCGGTGGGCATGAAATCCAGATCGAGAGAATGCCAAGAGTGTGCAAAGCAGTAATCAGAGCAAAGGGTGGCTATTTTGAAGAAACTAGAATATAAAACATGTTTTCAGTTATTTCACCTTTTTTTGTTAAGTACATAACTCCACATGTGTTCATTCATAGTTTTGATGCCTTCAGTGAGAATCTACAATGTAAATAGTCATGAAAATAAAGAAAACGCATTGAATGAGAAGGTGTGTCCAAACTTTTGGCCTGTACTGTACATGGGCTTATGCATGTGCACTCCTTTGTTCATATATGAAGCTTACATATTGGGATGCACAATACTGGATATTTTGCCTATATCCGATATGCCGATATATAACAACTTAATTGGCCGATAACAGATACCAATATCGATATAACCCCTTCTTTTTTTGGTTGGATTAATCAAAATTTTTACATGTTCTTAAACATGCAGCACATTGTCCTCTCCTGACTTTGTATATTTATTGCCTTAATAGAGTAAATAACAAAGAAAACAGCTTCATTAATTCTCCTGGCTCACATGCTTCAGAGAAGTGTCAAAACTAATAAGACTTTTTTTTTATTTTAAAGAAAAAGCCAGTGACAGATGTCATCACTGGCATTATTGCCAGAGTAAACTATTACTCAGCACTAATAGAAGAAAACAAGAACAACCCCAGGTTTCTTTTCAGCACTGTAGCCAGGCTGACTGAGAGTCAAAGCTCTATTGAGCCTTGTATTCCTTTAGCCCTTAG